>NW_024429200.1:1482500-1577500 GCF_017639785.1 Mesocricetus auratus
TTGGCTTTTTTTTATAAAAGACTTATTTATTATATATGCAGTGTTGTGTCTGCATGTATGCCTGCTGGCCAGAAGAGGGCACCAGATCTCATTACAGATGGTTGTGAGCCATCATGTGGTTGATGGGAATTGAACTCAGGACCTCTGGAAAAGCAGCCAATGCTCTTAACCTCTGAGCCATCTCTCCAGTTCCTCTTGTCTTTTTTTTTTTTTTTTTTTGGGACAGGGTTCCTCTGTATTGTCTTGGAGCCTGACCTGGAACTTGCTCCATAGACCAGGCTGGCCTTGAACTCACAGAGATCCACCTACCTCTGCCTCCTGAGTCTTGTGTTCGTTTTTTTAATCAGTATAGTTTAACAACTGTCAAAACACTTACATTGTACTGGGTATGAATAATGTGATTTTTTTTTTTTCCGAGACAGGGTTTCTCTGTATTGTTTTGGAGGCTGTCCTGGAACTCACTCTGTAGACCAGGCTGGCCTCGAATTCACAGAGATCCGCCTGCCTCTGCCTCCCGAGTGCTGGGATTAAAGGCGTGAGCCACCAATGCCCGACTTGGGTATGAGTAATGTAATGATTTAAAACGTATGACAGAGTGGCCAGAGAGATGGCTCAAGGATTATAAGGCTTGCTGACTCTTCCAGTGGACCTGAGTTCCTAGCACACACATCAGAAGATGGAGGTTTCTGTCCCACCCGTTCCTACAGCTGCTTCAGCCTCAAATAAGTACATAGACACTATATTAATTGTAAAACTGTTGGCTGATGGCTAGGGCTTCTTACTGGCTAGCTCTCTCTTAATTATTAACCCATAACTACTGATCTAAGTATTTCTACATGGCCTTATCTTATCAGAGAACGCCTGGTGTGTCCTTATCTCCCCAGTCTCTACATGGAATCTCTCATCACCTCTCTCTGCCTTCCTTTTCCCAGCATTCTCCTGCCTCTACTGGCCAATCGGTGTTTTATTCTTCAACCAATAAGAGGAACACACGTACAGAAGAACATCACACACCCCACATCAGGCACCTTACAAACACCTGTAACTCCAGCTCCAGGGGGTTTGATGCCCTTTTTTAGCCACTGAGGATACCTGCACTTACGTATACACACATATACAGAGGGAGGGAGGGAGGGAGGGAGGGAGGGAGGGAGGGAGGGAGGGAGGGAGAGAGAGAGAGAGAGAGAGAGAGAGAGAGAGAAGGGGGGAAGGGAGGGAGGGAGAGAGAGAGAATTCAAAATAAAATCTTCAAAAGATGTTTCGATGTATTTTTATTTTATGTGTATGGGTGTTTTACCTTCATGCTTGTGCACCGTGTGTGTGTGTGTGTGTGTGTGTGTGTGTGTGTGTGTGTGTGTGTGTGTGTGTGTTACCTATGGAGGCCAGGAGAAGGGCATCATATCCCTGAAACTAGAGTTACACACTTCAGTTTTGAGCTTCCATGTAGGTGCTGGGAATTGAACTGTATTTTTCTGCAAGAGCAAATGTGCTCTTAACCCCTGAGCCATCTCTTTAGCTCACAAAATAAAATGCTTTTTAAGTTTTAAATATAATAAATGAGCTGGGTAGTAGTGGGCTGTGCACGTTTTTAATCCCAGCAGAGGCAGGTGGATCTCCAAGTCTGAGGACAGCCTGGTCTACAGATCAAGTTCCAGGACAGCCAGGGCTACACAGAGAAACCTATAAGAGAAAATATATAGATTGTATGTGAATCCTGGTTTTCTTGTTTTTGTTTTTTTTGAGACAAGCCTCTTTCTGGCACCAAGGTGGTACACAGTGAATGGTCTTCCTGCCTTGGTTTCTCAAGTGCTGGGGTGACTGCCACTGTTCCTGGCACCACTCACCCGACTCGTTAAGGGATTTGAGCATCTGCAGATTTTAGTGTGCAGGGTGTGTGTTCCTGTGGCTGTCCCTTGTGAATACTAGGGAAGACTGCCCTAAGTCAGCGTGGGGAGGCATGTGTGAGGAGGCTAAGAGGAAGGTGTGGGAGTCTAATGCAGAAATATTAAACTACACAAACTTAGGGATGTCCTATGATATTTATCGAAAGAGAAATCACTTGAACAAGAAATCCGAGAACCAAAGGTCACGGCTGCTCTCCAGGGAAATGTAGGGAAGAAGTCGTTGTCATGTGATTCCCTGGAAGAGAGGACGCAAGTCTGCCTTCTCAGAAAGATAAGTCCTTATAAAAATATATATTAACAATTATGGGTCAGTAACTAACCAGAGTTAGCCAATGAGAAACCATAGCAAATGGCCAACAGCTTCATAATGAATATAGTGTCCTGTGTGTTATTTGGGGGCTGAAACTGTAGCAGGGCCCAGGCGGTTGGCGGGGAAGACAGCATGTAACAGGAGTCCTTAGAGCTGGAGTTAGAGGAACCAAACCCGGGTCCTGTAGAAAAGCAGCAGCAAGTGTTCTTAAGTGTCGCCTCCCCCCCCATTTCCTTTACTCTCCTGTTACTCTTGCCCTCATCCTGGTCCTCATGACTCCCGTCTGAACCACAAGCCCAGTTCAGTACCTTTGGATGCTGGGGTTGAGCCCAGGGCTTTTATGTGTGCTAGGCGTGAGCACTAGTGCCCAGGCACACGCCAGCCCATGTTTCCTGCCCCTTCGAAGCCATCCTCTGTATGGCTGTATAGAGCTGCCAGTCTGTACTGTTGCAGCTCTGGTCCAATCCGATGGTGACTGTCCCCTGCTGTGGGTTTTCAGGTGATTCTCTGTCTGCTGGGTCACCCTCCCTATGCACACCCCACACACCTAAGCAGGCCTAACTCCTCACATCTAACAGAAACCCAGATGCTCTCGGGCACGTAGTTGCTTTCTAGTGGAAACGGCCTTGCCTCGTTCCCAGCCCGCCGAGGGGCTCCTGTGTCCCCCTCCCCCACCCTGGCTCAGTCTGGATTTAGGGTGCTTTGTGTGTCTCTTTGCAGGCGTTTCCCAGCCTCTGACTCTTGCTTCCTCTTAGGAAGTGCTTGCCAACAGGACACAGAGCACACTGCACGCAGCTGCCTGTCCCCAAAGGCCTGCGACACAAGGAAGCGTGAGGATGGAGGCCTGCAGTTTAGTACAGGGTGTAGGGTCCTTTTGGTTTGGTTTCTCGAGACAGGGTTTCTCTGTGTAGCCCTGGCTGTCCTGGAACTCAATCCCTAGATCGCGCTGGCCTCGAACTCACAGAGATCGGCCTCCTGAGTGCTGTGATCAGCCATGCACCACCACACCCAGCCCAGAGTGTAAGTTCTTATTTAAATTCCAGGAACTGAGTTGAGATGGTCTCTGGGCACTTGGCTCCCTGTGGTTCTGGTGGCTTAAAGTTTCCTTGGGTTGAGCTGGAGAGATGGCTCAGCGGTTAAGAGCACAGACTGCTCTTCCAGAGGACCTGAGTTCAATTCCCAGCAACCACACGGCAGCTCACAGCTGTCTGTGATTCTCTTTGACACAGACACACATGAAGGCAAAATGCCAATGCAAGTGAAATGAAAGTAAGTAAATTATGTATATACTTATATATACTTCTTCGGCCCTTAGTAAAATAGTGTCCAGGTAGTTCATCTGGTAAATTCTGTCAGGTCTGCACTGCCCTGCCTCAGTTCCATCCAGAAGGAAGTGGCCCTCAGTGGCAGGTCCCTGGTCTCCAGGAGACAGGAGTGGAGTAGTTAGATGTTTTTGTCTACGGGCTCAACCTGTTCACATCGTTCTTAACAGCGCTTGTCTTCCGGGCCCAGACTGAGGAGGAGACAAACAGCCATGTGTGCCAGGGGGCTGCCAAGGGCGTCGGTGTCCTTGGCAGATCTCAGAATAGCATTGGCAGCTCATGGTGACTCATTGCCTGGAGCCTGCTCACCGTGCTCCGGGTCCTAGTGAGAATGGGCGCCTGCCACTCCCTCCTGAGCCTGGCACCGCCTTTCCCAGGCCCTGGTGCTTCAGAGAGGGGAGGTCTGCCATGGAAAGGACAGAACAGGTACCTGCCGAGGTCTGGGCCAGAGCCAGGCCTGTTTGGAAGGATGCTGTCCCTCTTGGCACGGGAGGATGGGACATGTCCCTCATGGGCATACTCTGCCCCTCCTAAAATCTCTGGTTAATTGGCTTTCTTCGACCCTGTCCCACGACACTTTATAAAACTTTTTTTTTTTTGTTTTCCCTCGTGTAGCAAGAATTCTATTTATTCACGAAACCACAGCTGTTGGGTGTTGCTTCCGGGGCGAATTTCTCAGACTGTCATGAGTAGCCTTTGTGTGTCACTGGCTGTGTGGCTAGAGAAGGGTATGTCACCACTCTCAGCCGTGAGACCCCCGTGTGAATGAATCCCCAGGCCACTGTGCCTCTCTCCCTTTGACCAGCAACACAGCCATTAGCGCCAAGGCCTCCCAAGGCTTGTTGCTCATTTGAGATAGGCTTGGGGTTAGATTTAATCTCCTGCTGCCTAAACTGGCTTTGAACGCAGATCCTCCGGCTTTTACCATTCAAGTGCTGGGATTACAGTGTGTGTGTCACCGCGGCCGGCTCTATGCCATACTCACAAACGGTGACCTGAGACAGGCCACAGGTCTGAGACTCTGTGCAGCTAGTGCCGTCCCCTGGCCCGCACCCAGTTAGCTAGCTTTCGGGAGCAAGTCATCTCCCTCTTCTGTCACAACATGGGTTTTTCTGGGATCCTCTTGAGCTAAAACTGGAGTGTCCTCCTCTCCCCCCCCTGCTTGTGACTGTCCTCACCAGCATCCCAGCCCTGTTTCGGGACATTTTACGGAAACTGCAGATCTGGGGACTTGTCTGGAATGACACAGCACTGTGTGGAGGAGGGTGTTCATCTGTAGCTTCTGAAGGTCCCCACGTCCTTGTTGCTGCAGGACACACATTCTCTGTAGAGAAATCAGCTTTAGTGGCAAGAAACCAAATATACTTATCTCCAGAAAGAGAACACAGGGCTGGGGGGATCGCCTACTTAAGATGCTTGCCTAGCATGCACAAAGGCCTGGTTTCCATCCCAGCACTGCGTCCAGGCATGGGGGAGAAAGCCTTTATTCCCGCACCCAGAGGCGGGGCCAAAAGAACAGAAATCCAAGGTCATCCTTGGTTGCACAGGAACTTCAAGGGCATCTCGGGTGACATGAGACCCTGTCAAACATAATAACAGTAATAGCAATAATAATAAACCAAACTTTGTGGTGGCATAAGCCTTTAATCCCAGGGCTTGGGAGACAGGAGGCAGTGGCAGGCAGATCTTGGTGAGTTCAAGGGCATCTTGATCTGCACAGCAAGTCAGCCAGAGCTGCACTGTTGGGACCCTGTCTCAGGAAAGAAGGAAAAGAGAAACAGGGTAGCTGTCTGTCCTGCAGATTCTGTCCCCCTTGAGGAGGTCCAGAGGAGGCTGGCTAGACGGCAGTGACACTGGGTTCGGTACCAAAGTCAAAGCTCTCAATGCATCCCTGTCTCTAGAGGGCAGCTAATTCCAAACCCGCCCCACAGACAGATGACCTACTTACTAAAAACACGTTACACGATGTTGTGAAGCCAGGCATCCGTATCTAGGAGTCACTGTCGTGGGATAACCTGGCGCCGAAATGTGAAGCATTTTTGAAGTAGTGTTCATTTGACTCCTCAGAGCAATCTTATAAAATGCTGGGGTGGCCGCGAGGTGAGCACCCAAGCAGTTAGCTTGTCCCCAAATTGCAGACGTGGCAGGCAAAGCTGGGGTTGGACCCCTGACCTGTGGTGTCCGCCATGTGTCTCTTCATTCTGCTCTTAAAGGACACCAACACCTGTGTTAGTGAGAGTGTCACCGCATTGCCAACACCCTGTTCTGCGGGTACTTGTGACTTGACAGCTCTCTTGTTACTGCCCCCCCCCCCCCGTCATTCCTGTTCCAGTCTGCCCGATTTCCTGTCACATTCTCTCTCTCTCTCTCTCTCTCTCTCTCTCTCTCTCTCTCTCTCTGTCTCTGTCTCTGTCTCTCTCTGTCTCTGTCTCTGTCTCTCTGTCTCTCTCTGTCTCTCTCTCTGTCTCTCTGTCTCTCTCTGTCTCTGTCTCTGTCTCTCTGTCTCTCTCTGTCTCTGTCTCTGTCTGTCTCTGTCTCTGTCTGTCTCTGTCTCTCTCTCTGTCTCTGTCTCTCTGTCTCTGTCTGTCTCTGTCTCTCTCTCTGTCTCTCTCTCTGTCTCTGTCTCTCTGTCTCTCTCTGTCTCTGTCTCTCTGTCTCTCTCTGTCTCTCTCTCTGTCTCTCTCTCTGTCTCTGTCTCTGTCTCTCTCTGTCTCTGTCTCTCTGTCTCTCTCTGTCTCTCTCTCTGTCTCTGTCTCTCTCTGTCTCTGTCTCTCTGTCTCTCTGTCTCTGTCTCTCTGTCTCTGTCTCTGTCTGTCTCTGTCTCTCTCTCTGTCTCTGTCTCTCTGTCTCTCTCTCGTATGATGCTGGAGATCAAGCCCTTTTCTTGCCAGCTCCTGCTTTATGGGGCAGGAAAGGGGAATGTATGCTCTTTGCTCTCTAGAAATGGGTCACCTCCTCCTACACACCTGCCTGGCGACAGTGGCGTGTAAGGTCTGAAGACACACAGAGAGCCTTGGTTGAACCCTATAGGGCTTAGCATTTAGTGCCGGAAGTGCTTGGGCTCCGAATTGTGGTTCCATTGCCTGTCCTTGCCTTGTCCGTCTGCTGATGCCGAGAAGTGACTTTCTCACACGCTGCCTTTGGTGATCCGATGACGGTCTCCCATCCTCTTCCTGCCTCTGCTGTCAGCGATTTGAGCATCCACGCTACTGACGATCCAAACAGCCCACCCCACTGTCTGTCTAGGCCTCCTTTGGAAACATTGCCTTTATTTGTGTATGCATTTCTGTGAATGTGTGGGGCAGAGGGCGACTTGCAGGTTTCTGTTTTCTCTCCCCCCTGTGTGGTCCTGAGATTTGAACTCAGGTCATCTAGCTTGGCAGCGAGTGTCTTTATCTACTGAGCCTCCTTACTGATGGGGCATCCAGTTTCAGGCAGTAGAGTCATCCCCAGAGGTCCCTCCTCTAATCTTCCCAGCTTAGGATCTCTCCAAGCATGTCTCATGGGGCTGAAAGGCCAGGACCCTGTCTGTCTTCTTCTTCCTCTGCCCTTGGCAGACATCACTAGTTGACGGCCAGGATATTTAGTCTGACCGAGCCCAGCTACAGCCCTGATCATGTTTGGCCTGTAGGAGTGTATCAGTGTTCCCTCTGAGCCTTCCGCCTCTCTCCTCTATTCGGCACGTATGACCTGTGGAACCTCTCCCTCCCCCACTTACTTGTGTAAATTCCATGTTGCACGTGTGATATAGAAGTCAGGACAATTTGTGGGAGTAGCTGTAACACGAGCTCTAATTGGTCTCAATAATAAAAACTGGAGTCAAATATTAGGGGATGAGCCGGGCGTTGGTGGCGCACGCCTTTAATCCCAGCACTCGGGAGGCAGAGGCAGGCGGATCTCTGTGAGTTCGAGGCCGGGCTGGACCGATAGCCTCCGAAACAATACAGAGAAACCCTGTCTCGTAAACCCCCCCCCCCAAAAAAAAAATATATATATATATTAGGGGATGAACGCTGAAACACCAGAGAAGCAGAGCATCCAGACACTAGAGCTTTTTTTTTTTTTTTTTGGTTTTTCGAGACAGGGTTTCTCTGTATTGTTTTGGAGGCTGTCTTGGAACTCGCTCTGGAGACCAGGCTGGCCTCGAACTCACAGAGATCCTCCTGCCTCTGCCTCCCGAGTGCTGGGATTAAAGGTGTGCGCCACCAACGCCCGGCGACACTAGAGCTCTTACACTCAGCTTTAACGGCTGAGCCATCCCTCCAGCCTGAGCTGTTACCTCTACGAAGTCCTCAGACGGAGCTCCTGTCTCCTCCGGCCTTTCACTTCCTCTCTCCACCCAGCCATCTCACTTCCTGTCTGTCTGCACAGACCCCCAGACCCCTGTGGTTAGCCCGTGGCTAGCTCCGCCCTCTGATCTTCAGGGAAGCTTTATTTATACAAACAAGGTATCTCTGCAAGTAGCGCTCTCCTTCCGCTGTGTATGTTAAGCTCAAGTCCCTTTACCTCACAATCCCGCTAGCGGACCCCGGTCACCAAGCTTGGTGGCCAGTGCTGTGACTGCCTGAGTCATCTCACTGGCCACCTATCATTTCTGTATCAACCCCCAAGCCCCGTGGTTGGCCATTTCAAAGACAGGTCCTCTGTTAGAGGAATGCGTTCTACAATTCAGAAATTCGAGTCTCAGACTCTGCCTTAGGGTTTCAGTTGCTGTGAAGAGACACATGACCACGGCAACTCTTATAAAGAAATCATTTAGTTGGGGTGGCTCACATTTCACAGATCCAGTCCATCATCATCGTCATGGTGTGACATGGCGGCGGCGTGCAGGCTGACATGATGCCTGAGAAGAAGCTGAGAGTCTTACATCTTGATCCGTGGTTAACAGGAAGTGAATTGGATTGGGTCTATCCAGAGCATAGGAGACCCCAAAGCCCACCCCCACAGTGACACACTTCCTCCAACAAGTCCATATCCATGTCATCCAGGCCACACCTCCTAATAGTGCCGCTGCCTATGCCCTCCCGCGAGGGGGCCAATTACAGCCGAACTACCGGTCTCTCTTGTCTCATTCCCGTGTGGTCGTGTTTCTTACTCATGAGGATGAGAGCGAGCGTTTCTCATCTCACACCCCCCCCCCACTCGTGCACTCTCCGAACCCTGTGGGTCTCTGCATCTCCTTGGCTGCCTCTTGCGTCCGTCTGCTGGTCTGTCAGCTCCCTTGTCTGTCTCCCCTGCCTTTAGTCTTCTCCTGCCCCCATGAATTCTCTCTGCCCCTCCCACCTCTCAACTCAAGAAAACAAACACAAGTCACAGCCTTCTCTCTTCATCTTCACAGCCATTGCTTGATCTCACCTCTGACCCTCGAAGCCATCAGCTTCCGTAGAGCACTCCAGAGGAGCCAAGTCGCTGGCCCTGAGCCTTAACGGCAGGACATCCGTCCAGAAGCAGGGCAGTGGAGTTACCCACAGGGACCCTGGGACTCCCTCCCCTCCTGCCTAGCCTGGCCTTCCTGGTGGCTCTTCAGGGACCCTGGCAGGTGTCCTCTCTCTTCTTGCATGTCAGTCAGACACCTGGCTAACATTCTCGAAACTGCCTGGAGAACTTGCAGTTCTGCCCAGATACAACTTGGCCGTCACACTCCCCTGGGTCTGTCCCCTCTTAACTTCCCAGCTGCTTCCCTGGTTCTGTCACTGATCACAGTAGGGCTTCATGATCAGATGCCTCCTCGGCTCTCCCCCATGCCCTAGCTCTACCCACATCTCTGGAGTGTCCTGGGCTTCCCCATCTGTTAACATGGAGCTCAGGTTCCTTACCTCCTAATCCAGCGAGTGCTCCCCACAACCAGGAGCGGCCCTCTCAGTTTTTGAGGCGCATGGATTGTTTTTTGAGCCTCTTACAAACACTGCTCTGTTTCTGTTGCTAGTTCTACCCCAGCTCTTGTCCATGAGTAGTAGAATACATTTGTTGTTGTTGTTTTAGAGACAGGGTCTCATGTAGCCCAGGCTGGCCTAGGACTTGCTGTGTAGCTAAGGATGACCTTGCTTCTCCTGCCTCTTCCTCCCACATGTTGGATTACAGATGTGCACCATCACGTCTGACTTGGAATGCACTCCTATTTTATTCACTGTTAAGCCCTGCTCTGTTATGCTGCGGCGAAGGCTTCTACTATGTGCCCTGCCATTTAAAAGTCTTAGTGTGCATGAGGCTCGTGTCCATTGCTCCAGGCTGAAGGTCCTACACACATGGCCCACAGCTCACACAGCAAATCCTCGTAAGTTTTCAAAGACACTCTGTAGGGACTTGTTGTTTACGTAACCAAATATATAAACCAAAATTTGCCATTTTAACCAACTATGCAGTGGGGTTAGTTGCATTAACAGTGTGTCTAGTATTTCCAGAATTTCTAAAATGGAAGCAGTTATGTAACTCAGTCCTCCACAGACATGCATGGCGTGAAGACGGAGCGTTTGCCGTCATGCTGTGGGAGGAGGGTGGGGCTTGGAGACCTTTCCCTCCCCTTCCGGAGGACACTCGGCCACTGACCGTTGATGAGTGAGGGTGTGGGGAATGGGACTCTCCAGTGAGACAGCCGTCCAAGATCACCCATGCTCCAGCAGGTAACCCTGGTAAACTCGTTGTCCACCATGGTGGACTTAGGTAGAACCATTTCAGCAAAGGATCAGGCAGAGCAAGCACCCTGTAAGGCAGGTTCTCCGTGACAGTCTGGCCAGCTGAGTCCTGGCCCATAGGCAGGCAGCGGTTTGAGAATCCACAGTGATGAAACCTGACTGCATCTTCTCCATCTGAGATCAAGCCCTGAGCCCATTCCCAGCTGGCCGTCTTAACTGACCCGTCTAGCCACCAGGAAGCTCTTGGGCACGATGATTCTGTTGGGTATCCACTTTCAGATAGGCTTCAAGAAAAGGTTAATTTTTTATCCTTTGCCAAGACACGCACGTTACTTTGAGCATTTATTGTTCGTGCCAGCTGCCGAGGTTATTTTAGAGACGGCAGTTAGATTGACCCAGAAACAGTTCCTCCTTTGAAGTATCCCCTGGAATGCTCGCCACTGGGACTTTGACTCAGCCTTACATCGTGCAGTGCCTCATCAATCTTCTTTTAAAGGTATACTTTAATTATGCGTGCATGTGTCTGTCTATGTGTGGGTGTCTGCATGAATGTACAGGTACCCAAGGAGGCTGGAAGTGTCGTATCTCCCTCAGCCACCTGACACGGGTGCTGGGGACTGAACTCGGAACCTCTGCAGGAGAAGCATGTGCTCTTAACCAGTGAGCTCTCTGCCCATCCCTTCTCTTTAGCTTTTTGTTTTGTTTTGTTTTGTTTTTTGTTTTTTTGTTTTTCGAGACAGGGTTTCTCTGTGGCTTTGGAAGCTGTCCTGGAACTCGCTCTGTAGACCAGGCTGGCCTCGAACTCACAGAGATCCACCTGCCTCTGCCTCCTGAGTGCTGGGATTAAAGGTGTGCACCACCAACGCCCGGCTCTCTTTAGCTTTAACTATGGCCTTTTATCAAAATTCACCTTCTATGTTAAATGATTCCGTATATATGTAAATACATATGCATATCTATCAGGGGTGGGGCTTTGGGTCCATTTGATTGATTGTGCCTACTCTACAATCACTGTTGTCTTCCTCCTCCTCCTCATCATCTTCCTCTTCCTCCTCTGAAGCATTAATATAATTAATCTTAATCAATAAAAACCTGGAGTCAGGTATCGGGGGAATACCCTGAAAGACCAGAGAAACGGAGGAGCAGCCACTAGTCACCTCTCACCTCTCCGGATCTCCAGCCAAAAAGGTTCAGATCCTCTCTCCATAGTCCCGCCTTACCACTTCCTGTCTCCACCTCCGAGTACTGGACTGAAGGTGTGAGCGCCCCCCCAGTGTCTATGGCTAGCTAGTGGCAAGCTCCACCCTCTGATCTCCAGGCGAGCTTTATTTGTCAGAACACAAGCAAAATATGAACGCACTCCTCCTCTTGTTTTTAGCAGTTGAAGAAAGACTTTGATTAGGGGTGAGGAAACAGATACAGGCAGCAGGCACACAGACAGGAAGAGTACAAAGCAGAGGGGACTTGGGAAGCCTAAGCCTGAATACAGTCATCTTCAGTCTGGCTTCCAGTTGACTGGGGTGATTTTCAACACACTCTATTCATAGAAGGGTGGGAGGCATGTTGGTAGGTGGCAGCAGAGTTCCTCGGAGGACGGGGGAGAGAGGAAGTCAGGGTAGGCGCGGCTGGTCCAGGGAACCTGGATCTGAACCTCTGTGGGCTGCGAACAAACAAGAGGCTGGTGAACACTAAATGAAATACTTCTTCTGGGCTACTTCATAGACGTGGAGGCCAAACCAGGCGGTGGTGGCGCACGCCTTTAATCCCAGCATAATCCCAGCACTCGGGAGGCAGAGGCAGGCGGATCTCTGTGAGTTTGAGGCCAGCCTGGTCTACAGAGCGAGTTCCAGGACAGCCTCCAAAACAATACAGAGAAACCCTGTCTAGGAAAAACCAAAAAAAAAAAAAAAAGAAAAGAAAAGAAAGACAAAATCAATAGCTACATAGAGCCACCTATATGCTAACCACTGTGCATGCGTGCAGTCCTGCTAGCTACATGTGTGCTAACCACTGTGCATGCGTGCAGTCCTGCTAGCTACATGTGTGCTAACCACTGTGCATGCGATGCGTGCAGTCCTGCTAGCTACATGTGTGCTAACCACTGTGCATGCGTGCAGTCCTGCTAGCTACATGTGTGCTGACCACTGTGCATGCGTGCAGTCCTGCTAGCTACATGTGTGCTAACCACTGTGCATGCATGCAGTCCTGCTAGCTACATGTGTGCTAACCACTGTGCATGCGTGCAGTCCTGCTAGCTACATGTGTGCTGACCACTGTGCATGCGTGCAGTCCTGCTAGCTACATGTGTGCTAACCACTGTGCATGCGTGCAGTCCTGCTAGCTACATGTGTGCTAACCACTGTGCATGCGTGCAGTCCTGCTAGCTACATGTGTGCTGACCACTGTGTATGTGTGTAGTACTGCTAGCTACATGCGTGCTAACCACTGTGCATGCGTGCCCTGCACTTCTTCCCTAGGTGGCATAGCAACTCACTCTTGCCCTTGGCCTTGTGCTCCTGTCTTTTTTATTCAGTTCTCATCTGGGTGAGTACGGATAGTGCATGTCTATAATCCCAGCACCTGGAAAATGGAGGCAGGAGGATTGGGAGTTCAGGGCAGCCTCAGCTACATGAGACCCTGACTCAAAAACAAAACCAACAAGCCAACTAAACACACACAAAACGAAACCCTAGATTTACCACAAGCCTTAGTTTTACAGTAAAGTGACTCGCAGACTTGCTTTACAAGTAGTTCAGTGTCCTATGGTGTGGTTAATACACTGATAGCGAGCTGGGCGGGAGAACCCCTTTTCATTAAAGCATGGAAATAAGGGGCAGAAAGACTCCAGGTCACTGGGGGTCCACTTGCCACGGCCACACAGCCTGCAATAGAATTCACTGTAGTTCAGGACAAGATGGCTTGAGATCTTCAGAGGTTTCCTGAGTGGGTTCAAAGAGCCCCTAGGCCCCTGATCTCCAGCCAGAACTGCTCCTGACCCACAATGAGCCAGGCTGATGTTTGGAAAGGTGTCGTCTATTAAAAAGGAGATCTTCTGTGGAGAGTGCCCTGCTTCCTTTGTTCGTTTGGATCAGAGTTCGATCTCCTCAGCATGTCAGAGTTGTTTTTAGCTCAGCCAGGACTGATCTATGTCTTCTCTCAGGAGGCTGTGTTCCCAGCAGAGGCGGGGAGACCGCCACCTTCAGCACTGCTTCCGCTGGCTGTTAAGCTCCTGGGAGCACACGCAATTCAGCGGTTGTCGCTACCCCTTCCAAAGCTTGTTTCTGACCTCTGGGATGTTTTCTTATCTTTCTCCTACTGGAATTTTTCAGTTTTCTATCTTTCTTTTAAAAAACGTGTTCACTTTCTGAAACCAATGACTTGGTTTGTAGCCCTTTTCTCCAAGAGTACGGAAAGGTCTTAATAGATTGTTTTTCAAAGACTCTGGGTAGGGGTAGCGATGTGGCTTGGTTCAGAGAGTGTGTGCCTGATGAGCACAGAGCCCTGGGCTCAGTTCCCAGAGTCGAACAAACCAGGTGTGGTGGCAGACATCTGTGGCGCCTGTGCTCAGGAGGTTGAGACACAAGGACCAGGAATTCAGGAGTATCCTTTGCTACACATCCAGTTCAAGGCCAGCCTGGGATACTTAAGACTCTTGTTTCAAGGGAACAAAACTTACAAAAATCCCTTAGGTCAAACAGTACTAAAGCAAAGGCTCCGTCTTGTTGACAAGTAGGTTTTTCAACCTGTGGGTAGTGACCTCTTTGACAACCCTCTGTCTCTAAAAATATTTGCATTGTGATTCATAAGAGTAGCAAAATTATGAAGTAGCACTGAAAATAATCTTCTGGTTGGGGTCACCACAGCATGAGGCATTAGGAGGGTGAGAACCACACTGTAGACACTGTTGCTCGGAGCCCCGCTTCTGCCGTTAGTGACAGCCCCGTCAGACTTCAGGAGTCCACCGTATTAGTCACTTCTCGCTGCTGTCACCGACGCCTGAGAAGAGAGGAGGCATTTGGGGGGGGCGTGCAGTTTGAGGGGACACACTTCACGTGGTGGAGGAGGCACGGCATCAGGAGCTTGAGGCTTCCCCATTTGGAAAGTGGAGCGGGTCTGGAAAACCTCAAGCCTGCTCTTCATGGCCCATCTCCCATTGAGGCGCCACATCCCAAAGGTTCCCACCAGCTGGGGCAGGCATTGACACAGGAACCCCGGGGGAAACATTCCCCACTCAAACCACAACAGCCATGTGACTGACACACCCATGCACTCGGAGCGAGAGTGGACAGCTGATTGTGCCTCTGTGGTCTCAAGACCAAGTTCTTCCTAGCATCCTGAAGATGGCCGGGGTCTTGGTAGGTAGGCCTGCAGTCACTTTTGGCCACAGCTGCCGAAGCCTGCTTGGCTACCAAGTGCTCTCGAGTCCTGCAGGGTAGTGTAGAAATGAGAGATAACAGAAACACCGCCCTCGTCCATGTCACACACAGTAGCTCTCACGGGACTTCTTGGACCGCTTGGACAGTCACGCCTCGGGAGCAGGTGTCCCGAGATTAGCGTGTGCGGTGCCTGGGAGCATCTGGGGGGTTATAAACAGCACTTAACAAGATGGTAGCAGCCAGGAGTCGATCTGAACGTGTGTTCGGAAACATAACAAGCACAGAAAAACGGGAGGCATAAACTCTCCTGCAAAAGTAGTCACACGTTGCTTAGTGACGGGGCTGAGTTCTGGGAAACCTGTCCGTGGGCGATTTCATCGTTGCACGGACATCACAGATTGCACTTACACTAACGGAGATACTGAGGGTGTCACCAGGCAACAGGACCTCAGGGGACCGCTGTCCTCTTTCAGCCCATAGTTAACTGAAGCAGCTTGTCTCCGCACCTTACCGGAGTCCAGTTTAAGCCAGCAGAGGTGACACCGGTGTGGAGGGTGATGTGGGAGGCACCCGGTATTTCCCAGGAACACTTGGGGTTCAGCCCCTGAGGCAGATGCTCTGAGCACCCTCTTCTCCACCTTAACCCTTCTCCTTCTCTTGCCTCCTTTTCCTCCTCCTCCCTCCCTGGAGAAGCCGAATCCCATGACAAGAGGTCTTGCCTGGGTCAGTACAGGGATACTTTCCTTTAATTCGTGTGTACAGAGCCGGAACAAGAATTGGCGGAGGCCAGCGGGAGGGGCCCAGTGGGATGAGAAACGGCACACTACGGAATTTCAACGTTTCACCACAAGGAACTTACAGGTTCCAAAGGAAGGTGTCGTTACCTATTTCTCGCTACTTAACAGAATAACACCTCAGACTGAATAAATACCTGTCTTCCTATATATCTGTTTCTCATAGTTCTGGAGGCTAGGAAGTCCAAAGTCATGGTGCTGGCTTCTGAATTAATGGCTGGATAACCGTGTCATAACAAAGCTGGAGTCATCGCATGACAAGAGGACAAGAGTCCTCCAATCCAGGCCTCTTTTCCTCTTCTTTCTACCCCCAAACCTTATATATTGTCACATGTAATCACATTCTAAAAAAAGCGATAGGTCCAGTGGACAGATAAATGTTGGATAAATGCATTTGTTTTTGTTATTTGTGCATGTGTGTGCACGCCTCGTGTTCATACCTGTGGAGGCCAGAAGAGGGCGTCGGATCCACTGGATATAGAGTCGCAAGTGACTGTGAGGTCCCCGACATGGGTGAAGGGAACCAAACGTGGGTCCTCTGCAGGAGCAGCAAGTGCCTCTAAGTCATCTCTCCGGCTGCCTCCTCAAGTCTCATGGCCTGCGTTTGATCCCTAGACTCTACCAGGGGAAGGAGAGGGCTGACCTGCTAGTTGCCCTCTGACCCCTGCACCCTCTTCTTTTGTATGTATCTGTGTGTGTGTGTGTGCATGTGCATGTGTGTGTGTGCATGTGTGTGTCCACAGGTGTGTACAGGGTACAGGCTGATAGAGGATGCCAGGATCTTTCTCTATTGGTCTCTACCTTTTTGGGCTTTTTTTTTTTGTTTTTTTGTTTTTTTTGTTTGTTTGTTTGTTTGTTTGTTTTTGTTTTTTACGAGACAGGGTTTCTCTGTATTGTTCTGGAGGCTGTCGGTCCAGCCCGGCCTCGAACTCACAGAGATCCACCTGCCTCTGCCTCCCGAGTGCTAGGATCAAAGGCATGTGCCACCACGCCTTTTTTTAAGGTTTTTTTTTTTTTTTTGAGACAGGGTTTCTCTGTGTAGCTTTGGAGTCAGTATCCACCATTTTTTATTTATTTTTATTATTTATGATTTTTGTTTGTTTGTTGTATGTGCACTGGTGTTTTACTTTCATGTGTGTCCGTGTCAGGGTGTCAGTCAGATCCCCTGGAACTGGAGTTGCAGACAGTTGTGAGCTGCCATGTGGGTGCTGGGAATTGAACCCAGGTCCTCTGGAAGAGCAGCCAGTGCTCTTAACCATTGAGCCACCTCTCCAGCTCCTGGGTCTCCACCTTTGTAAAATTTTAATTTAGGGTTACTGACCCTGAAGCTTGCATGCCTGCTCCTCTCAGACCTGGGGTTACAGGGTATGCCTGACTTCACGGGTGCTGGGGACTTGAACTCAGGTCCTCTCAGTTTCAGTTCCATCCCACCCTTCCTCTCCTCTTCTTATAGATACACCAGTCTCATCATATGGCCCCAAATTTAAGACTTCACCTAGTTAATGGTCTTTCAAGGTCAAGTGTGGAGGAGCAGGCTCTAATCTCAGCATTTGGGAAATAGAGGAAGGAGGATGGCACTCAGGGTCACTGTTTGCTAAATAGTGAGTTCGAGGACAGCCTGGACTTCTAGAGACTGTATCTCAAAACAAACAGAGCGTCTCAGAAATGAGAAAGTCATTTAAAGGTGATCAAAGTCCATGATGTTCTAACTCAAGGATAATTGATGTTCCTCAGCAAAAGGAACTTAAAACAGACCACAGACCCAGAATAAAACTATTGCGACCATTTGGAAGGGGCTAGGAAGAACTGGGTTTAGTGGGATTGACATTGGCTCATCTCACTTAAGATTCTGGACTAAGACAGATGCCTGCTCTGCAGTTAAGAGCACTGGCTGCTCTTGCAGAGGACCCAGGTTCTGTTCCCCGCACCCACGTTAGGTGACTCACTTGAACTCCAGTTCCAGGGGCAGCTGACACGCTCTCCTGGCCTCTGGACACGTTGGTGCACACAAACTCGTGTGGGCACACACATATACACATAGATAATAGAGAAATGATTGTAAAATGTATTTAAAGAGAAAAGGAATTTTAAAAGACTTGCCGCTGGGCATGCCGGTGGCGGTAAAAGGGGAGCAGGGGGAAACTGTGTTTGGTCTCGTTCAGTTGCAGGCCTCGAACCCAGAGTTGTGTGTGCTGGGCAAGGACTGTAGCCATGAGCTACATCCCCAGTTTTGATGACATGATCTAGACAGGCAGTGATTCACAATGACCGTAGATCAGAGGAGCCCTAGAGGGTAGTTCTCAAGCTGTGGTTCAAGACCCCTTTGGGGGTTGAACGACCCTTCCACAGGAGTCACCGTCAGAAAACACAAATATTTGCACTATGATTCACAACAGTAGCAAAATTGAGCTATGAGGTAGCAGTGACAATAATTTTACGGTTGATGGGGTCACCACACTATGAGGCACCGTATTAAAGGGTGGCAACATTGGGAAGGTTGGGAACCACTGCCCCGGAGGAACACGTTGGGTAGTGAATCCCCCCCTGTGGACAGCTAGGGCTGAAGGAAGAGTGCGTGACAGGAGCAAAGATGGGGAGCAGGGTGGAAGGGGCAGGCAGCTGGCAGCGCCATCACTGGGACTCACACCAAGGCACTGTCCCGCCCTCCTGTGCCTAGCAGCTCTGTAGAATGAACGAGCCGTTTCCTGTTTGTCTTTACATCTCACTACCTACGTCTGTGTCCGGGATGAAGTCCTTCACTAGTTTGACCCATGTTTACTATGAAATAGCGGACATATGTTACAATTTTTTTTCCACTCAGAATTGTGGTTTTCTTACACGGATTTGGTGTTTGGGGTTATCTCAGTCCATGTGGGCTGCTGTAACAAAAAAACCACAGACTTGGTGGCTTTCACAACAAATCCTGGAGGGTGGTGTTCCAAGATCACAAACTGGTGAGAAGTGTTTCCAGGCAAGGCGGCTAGCGCCGGCCATGAACTCAGGGGCAGCAACCTCTGAGTCTTTTCACAGCTTCTACAGAATCCCTAATGCAGGCAGGAAGGGCTGACCACCAGCTGGTCACTTCACTGCGGGGTAGATGGGTACTCACTACCCTGTCGTCAGAGTCACTGTTGATGCTGCAGTCAGGGAGATGTCACAGACTCACCTGGAAGCCTGGGTTGGGTGAGTGACTGCTCTGGGAGTTAATAAGCCAGCAGGTGAGCATTCCTGCCTGTGAGCTAGCCTCCTTCCAGGCACTGACGGCAGAGCACAGTGTGGAACTCTTCCCTAGCATGCTCAAGGGCCTGGGGTTGATAAAGCTAGCTGTGTGTTTTGAGACAAGTTCTCACTGTGTAGACCAGAAACTCACAGGGGTCCACCTGCCTCTGCCTCCTGAGTGCTGGCATTAAAAGTGTGCATCCCACACCTGGCAACGAAGTTTGAAAAGGAAAAGAGGGGGGCTGGATTCCTCCATGGTGAAAAGTGCTTGCTTCTGCAGAGGACCTGGGTTCAGTTTCCAGCACTTAAAATGCATCTCACAACTGTTAACTTCTGTCCCAGGAGATCTGACAGTTCCGACCTCTACAGGCTCCTGTGTGCATGTGGTGTACATACATGCAAACTTAAGTAAATATTAAAAAAAAAAGAGGAGGAGGAAGGAGGGGGGAGAGAAATCGGGTTCCCACGGGGCATATAAACATGCGCACCACACACACATGGGAGTAGGGGAGAGAAGAATAAAACATCTGGGCATGGTGGCACAACTGAAATGATAAAATAATAACAGCAATAACAATAATAGCAATGGTAATAATATGGGCCGGGATATAGCTCAGTTGGTAGAGTGTTGGCGTAGCCTGCATGAAGCCCCGGGTTTAAGCCCCAACATCGGGTGTAGGAGAGGTGGCAGCACAGGATTCTGATCCCAGCGTTTGAGGGAAAAAGGCAGAAGAATCGCAAGTTCAAGGTTCCCCTACTGCGTTGTGAACTCGAGGCCTGCCTGGACTACATGAGACCATTTCCAAAGGCTAAGAAGTGAGTGGGGGTTAGAGAGAGAGGGAAAATGAATAGAGTCACCGCCCCCTTCACACTCTCTTTCTCCGTAAACCCTTGTGTCCAGAGAGAACTAGTTTTCCAGGCTCCCTCGGCACGGGTTACCTGGGTGCCTGCCCGATCCTCGAATAAACAGACCCGCATTCCCCATGTTCTCTTCCGGATTCTTTTGTTCAACACCATGTTTCCAAAGTCTGTGTCCCTCACCAAGAACCCAAGTTTTGTTTTGTTTTGTTTTGAGATGGGTCCAGGCTGGCCTCAAACTCAAAGCAATCCTCCTGCCTCAACCTCATGAGTGATAGGATTATAGGCATGAGCCGCCACCTCATATTGGGCAATATTTAAGCTTGTTTTTAGCTAGAAGCTGTATATCTCTCAGAACGTCCTCACTTCTTGTTTTTCTCAGAACTTCCAGGGGTAAACGCAAGTGCCAGCATTCCTACAGATGCCTGTGGTGCCGGCGAGCCCTCTTGTCTAGTCGGTCGTGAGCAGCGTGATGCTAGACTAAGGGTCAGTACCCTTCCTTTTCCTCCTCCTCCATCCTTTCTTTCCCACTTCTCTGCCTCCCCTTCCTTCCCTCCCTCCTCCCTCCCTCCTTCCTTCCTTCCTTCCCACCCTTCCCTTCCTTCCTTCCTTCCCACCCTTCCCTTCCTTCCTTCCTTCCCACCCTTCCCTTCCTTCCTTCCTTCCTTCCTTCCCACCCCACCCTTCCCTTCCTTCCCTCCCTCCTTCCTTCCTTCCCTCCTTCCTTCCTTCCTTCCTTCCTTCCTACCCTTCCCTTCCTTCCTTCCTTCCTTCCCTCCTTCCTTCCTTTATTCCCTCCTTCCTTCCTTCCTTCCTTCCCACCCTTCCCTTCCTTCCTTCCTTCCTTCCCTCCTTCCTTCCCCCTCTCTCTTCTTCCCTTCCTCTCTCCCCTACCCCCTTCCCTCCCCTCCCCCTCCTCTATCCTGGGGACCAAACGCAGGGCCTTGTTTCACCCATGGACCCACTAGCAGCTCTAGATATTACATGGAATATTATATATGCATGTTTTAGGGGAGAGGACTCCGAGGACAGTGGTCCCCAAATTAAACAACATCATGCCTATTGATCCCAAGGACCAGTTGGCAGCTGAGTCCTTGGCCTTAGAATGCAAAGGTAGTAACAGAAGCTGCAGAGCCGCAGAACAGCATCTGCTTCTGGTCTCTGCGGGCGAGGTCAGGGCGAGAGCCATTAAAAGCATGGCCTGCATAGAGTCCAGTTTCAGCGTAACCTCAGTCTGGATCCCATCGCGTCTATCCGGCTTGCTTTCTAAATGCCGTAGTTTAAAACGTACAAGAGGAAAAGAAACGAGAAACCTAAGACTGTGGCTGTTGTGACCCTGCTTTCGGGTCTGACTCTCATAATAAATAGATGAAAACATAGCAGCATGTCTGACAATTCAGAGGGCCAAGTGTCTCTACCCGAAAAAATGGCTCTGGTGAGTGACCCAGGTCCACCCAGATGGACCCTGGGACTCAGCTGTTACCTGAGAAAGGAGGGAGGCCGAGTCTTTTGCCTCCCTAGGTCTGAGCCATTCACTCATACAATAATATTAGGTTACACATTCCCTCAGTGCCCTGGCAGCAACTGAAGCCAAAGGCTTTCATTACAGGCTGGCTGGTGGTGATGAAGGAGCCGGCTTTCATTCCTTACAAACAGCAGGTCTTGTTTGGTTATGATCATAAATAGGGCTTGGCTTTTATTTTACTTCAGTACTGGGAGCTCAGGCCTTGTATAGGCTAAGCAAGTGCTTTCCAACGCCTTTTATTTTTATTATTTATTTATTTCTTTATTTATGGTTTTTCTTGAGACAGAGATTCTCTGTGTAGCTTTTCTTGGCTGTCCCGAAACTTGCTTGGTAGACCAGACTGGCCCCAAACTTCTACTTTCCCAAGTGCTGTGATTAAAGCTGTTACTTCCAGCCTTATTTTATTTATGTACCAGCAAAACGGCTGAGTGTGTGAAAGCGCTTTCTGTGGGGCTGTGTAAAGGTAGAAAGAGGACCAGCTCCACAGAGTTGCCCTTTGACCTGCATATGCACCCTGTGACACATGCCCACCCCCGCAAAATAAACATCAATTAATTAATTAATTAAAATATTTGGGGGGGGACAAGGTCTCACTATGTAGCACTGGATGGCCTGGTACTCGCTATGTAGACCAGCATGGCCTACACCTTTAATCTCAACACCTGGAAAGCAGAGGCAGGCAGCTGTCTTTGAATTTGAAGCCAGCCAAGTCATAATGAGGTCTAGGCCCTGAAAACCACATTACTCTGTGTGTGTGTGTGTGTGTGTGTGTGTGTGTGTGTATGTGAGACCATGCACTTGCCATGTGGATGTCAGAGGACAACTTTCGGAAGTCTGTTGCGTTGTCTCCTTCCACTGTGGGTCCCAGGGATCAAACCCAGGTTTCCCCAGGTTTGTGCAACGAGCCCTGAGCTATCTGTAACTCACTATGTAGAGCAGGCTGGCCTGGGACTCACAGAGATCCGGCTGCCTCTGCCTCCTAAGTGCTGGGATGAAGGTGTGCACGCACCAGCGTGATGGGCCTGACACTCCTGTCCTCTGCCTGCTGAGTGGAGAGATTGCAAACGTGGGTCACCAGACTTACCGTATTTATCTTAATTCTTTTAACCATTGTTATTTTGTGTGTGAGAGTGTTTTTCCTGCCTGCATGTGTATGTACACCATGTGTGTGCCTGGTGCCCATGGACAGAAGGAGATGTGGGATCCCTTAGAACTAACTAGAGTTACAGAGAGTCGGGAGCCGCCATGGAGGAGAGTAAGAACAGCCAGTGCTCTTAACTGCTGAGCCAACTCTCTAGTGTTTTTAAATGAAGCAGAGTTGGAGATTTTATTTAAAGGTTCTTTAGTATACATTTAAACATGAGGGTTCGGAGAAAGATGAGTTCTCAGCTGAGAAGTAGGTACAGCTGAGGGCATAGATCCAGGCTTCTCAAGGACAAACGGTCTGTTTGATTCTTAAGCTATAGTCCCACTAAGTTGCCAAGACTGATCTGGAACTCACATTATTCATGCTTCTGCCTGAATGAATGCCTGGGTTATAAAAGTATTTGTGTGTGTGTCTGTGCATGCGCACACATTGCTGCATGTATGTCTGTGCATCATGAGAATGCCTGGGGAAACCAAAAGACAATATCAAAGATCCCATTGAAGTTGCAGAGTTGCCTGCCAATGGAGGTACTGGGAATTGAACCCAGGTCCTCTCTCTCTCTCTCTCTCTCTCTCTCTCTCTCTCTCTCTCTCTGTGTGTGTGTGTGTGTGTGTATGAGACAGGGTTTCTTTGTGTAGCCCTGACTGCCCTAGAATTTGCTCTGTTCACCAGGCCAGCCTTGAACTCTGGGATCTGCCTGTCTCACTAGGTTTAAATGCATACAGCAGCTCTCTGGAAGGAACCGCCTGTTCTTAAGTACAGTGGACTAGGAGTTGCTTGACTGTCTGTCTGCGGCTACAGCAGAAGAGGACGTGTTGGAAATGCCGAACCCTCGGAGACCTGTTGTATGCCTAAATCCCAGTACTTGGGAGGCAGAAGCAGGAGGACCAGGAATCCAGGGTCTGCCTTGGCTATATGGAGCGCTCAAGCCAGTCTGGACTATCTGAGATGCTGTCTCAGATGGAAGGAAGGAAGGAAGGAAGGAAGGAAGGAAGGAAGGAAGGAAGGAAGGAAGGAAGGAAGGAAGGAAGGAAGGATCCTCAGTACTACTCTAGATCAATGACAACAATCTGTGTTTTAATAGTCAAAAACCTCGAGGTGATCCCCAGTGGTGGCACACTGAAGTTTGAGATGCAGCCCTGGAGTGTCACCTAAAACCTTTCTCTAGCCCGTGCCCACATAGCAAACAGTGACCGATGAGTGTGAACGCCAGAAAGGGGACCTGGAAGGATTTGGATACCCAGGGGAGAGTAGCGTGTGCTGAGACTGAAGGATGCTTCGTGAAGCCAGGGCCACTGCCGATAGCTGGCCAGTCCTTGGGACAGACGGACAGCTTCTCCCTCACAGCCCGAGGAAGCCAGCCCTGTGGATACCATGACTTCAGCCTCCAGAACTGAGAGAATAAACATCTATTGTTTAAAGTCTCCCAGTTTGTGCCCTCCTGGCATGGTGGGTTTTACTAATATAGTTCGTTGTCTTACGTTCAGTACGTGGGAGTTGACTTTTAATATTTTTTAAACGATAAATGTATGTTTAATATATATAGATCATGTGACAATGACAGAGCTGACACTTTGAGGCTAAATTCACGCTGGGTACCTTTGGCCGTGGGATCAAGATCACAGCAGGGGGATGTCAGCACCTACAGGAATGTGGGTCCTGTAGGGACTTTCTGAGGATGTGTCTGCAATGGTAAACATGGCTGATGACTGGATTTACAGTCACCTAGGAGATAAACCTCTGGTCGTTTCTGTGAGAACATTTCTAGGTTGGGTTTATTAACCCAGCCTGATGGAGGTAGTCCCATTCTGTGGGGTGGGGTCCTAGGCTGAATACAGTCAGAAAGCTAGTTGGTCTCTCCGTCAGCCTCCCCGCCCCGCCTCTCAGCTCCGTGGATGTAGAGACGGTGTACTCAGTTGTTTCCAAACCCCTGCTGCCATGCCTTCCCCACCATGATGGGCTGTGCCTTCAAACTGTGAGCCAAAACAAACCCGTCCTTGCTGATAACCAGGCAGCGAGGAAAAAAAAGTCACTAATGCAGCATCCGAGAGTGAAGCTTGATGCCTCCTCTTCGAAGCAAATGCTTTTAGGTTACTGTGGACCAGACCGCATCCTGTCCTCCCCAGGCCCGCAGGGAAGGTTCTGGACTAGGGAGTCCAAGAAAAGCTGCCGTAGATTGAGACTTGCGAGCATCCTTTAGAAGAGCCCTGCTAGCCTGCTTCATGGAGACATGGGAGGTGGTGGCCTCTCTGTGTGAGAAGAAGCCTGAAGGTGACCTTGTGTGGTTTGATGGGGAATGCTGTCATAATATGTTTTAGGTATGCTTTGTTTTAAATCCCTCACCCTAGTTAGAATTGTCATTCGTGAGACAAAACACCCGGCAGCTTGAGGGAGGAGTTCTCCTGGCTCGTGGTTTCAGGGCACAGTCCTGGCTCAGTGGTGAGGGAGGGTATCACGGCAGATAAGAGGCGGAGAGGACCAGGGGCCTGGTCAAATGCACCCTCCCAGTGACCTGCCTCTTACAGCTGCGCCCTCCCTCCTAAAGTGTCCGCTGCCTCGCACAACAGTGTCACAGCCGGGATGAGGCATCCAGCAGAAGGACCCGTCCAGGACACGTCACAGTCAGACCCAAACAGCTGTGGGTGGCTTGGAGCTCCCAGGAAGAAGGTTGCCCAGAGCAGTTCTCTCAAGGAAGCGGTGAACCAGAGTCAGAAGTGAGGACAAAGCAAGCTGTACCCATCACGATATCACGGGCTTCATCTCCCCTGCATCCTTCAAGACCCTGCATGAACTCTGACCCCGGGGCTGCTGCCACCCATCAGTCAGAAATGTCAGGGCAATGTGGAATCTCCAAGTCCTTTAGTTATAAACCTGTTTGTTTTGTTCTGTGTGTATGTCTGTGTTTTGTGTGCATCCTGGGACTGGAGTCACGGACAGTTGGGAACCACCACGTGAGTGCTGGGAGTCAAGCCTGTATGTGTCCTCTGCAAGAGCAATGCTCTAACCACTGAGCCACCCCTCAGGTCCCTTTTTATTTATTTATTTTTACTTTGCTTAGTTCCCGGCTTTGTAGTTAGAGTTGGTAACAATTATTCCCCAAACTTCTCTCCTATAGGTTTTACTTTAACTGAAAAAAATAAAAAGTAAGCTGGGTATGGCGGCACACACCTATACAGTCCCAGCACTTGGAGGGACAGGTATTCAAGGCCAGTTAGGACTACATGAGACACTGTGTCAGCAAACAGGTAAGTAATCCAGGTCTGGTGTCTCAGACCTACAATTTCAGCTACTCAGTAGACTGAGGCAGGAGGGGCAAGGGTTCCAGGCCTGCCTTGGGTGACTTAATAAGACCTTGTCTCAAAAAACTAGAGGCTGAAGAGGTGACTCAGTCGGTGAGAGCCTGGGTTTGTCCTCTCCCCGGCACCCAAGTACAAAGCCACCATGGCAAGGTGTGCTGGGAATACTTGATGCTGGGGAGGTAGGGACAGGAGGGACCCTAGAACTCCCCAGCCAGCCAGCTTAGCCAGATCAGTGAGCTGGTCCCAAGGAGAGACCCCGTCTCAAAAAACAAGGTGGTAACAACTTCCTGAGGACTAGCACCCAAGGGGAGAGAGCCCACATTAACTGCTGAAACTTCAAAACAAATGAAGTGACTCTTAAACGCACCGTAGAGCCACCCTAAACAATTTGACGCTGGTTCTGCTCGTAGGAAAGAAATGCTGGTAGCTGGCTCAGTGGTTAAGAGCACTGGCAGCTCTTCTAGAGGACCTGCTTCTATTCCCAACACCAGCAAGCTACAGTGACTTACAGCCAGCTATAACTTTAGTCCCAGGGGACCCAGTGTCCACTTCTGGCTCTGCAAGAACTGTCACATGTAGTGCATACACACACATGCAGTCAAAAACTCACATAGAATAAGAATAGAAACCAAGCCGGGCGGTGGTGGCGCACGCCTTTAATCCCAGCACTCGGGAGGCAGAGGCAGGCAGATCTCTGTGAGTTCGAGGCCGGGCTGGACCGACAGCCTCCGAAACAATACAGAGAAACCCTGTCTCGAAAAACCAAAAAAAAAAAAAAAAAAAAAAAGAATAGAAACCAAACCAAAAAAAAAAAAAAAAAAAGCCGGGCGTTGGTGGCACACGCCTTTAATCCCAGCACTCAGGAGGCAGAGGCAGGTGGATCTCTGTGAGTTCGAGGCCAGCCTGGTCTACAAAGTGAGTTCCAGGACAGCTTCCAAAACAATACAGAGAAACCCTGTCTCGAAAAAACCAAAAAAAAAAAAAAAAAAGAATAGAAATAAGTAAAAAAAAAATGAGACAGTGAAATGCACTCTGGAAAGTGGGTACAGATGCAGAAAGTCCTTCCCTCTCCTCCCTTCCCCCTCCCTCCTCAGGCTGTATTCAGTTCTTTTTAGTGGAGAGCCTGGGAAAAGGACATACCGCCTTTAAAAGGTGGGCCGCCTGGCAGCTGAGCCGCACAGAAAACCCTGCGACCAGTGCTGACGATCCGATCCAATCTGCCGGGAGGGCGCTTGGAAAGGTCTCAAGGCTAGCTGCTGAGGAAACCAGTGCTGGGGAAAATAACATCATGGGATCTTTTATATGGCCCACTGCTGTTGTGATGCAATGCGAACATTTTAGCGTTCTTCCAACTTTCTGTTCTTGCAACAGGAAAAGGGGGAAATTGGAGGAGTGCTCAGTCAGATGCCCAATTACCAGGGAGGGCTTCTCTCAGATAAATTATAAACAGACAGTTAAAGAACACTTCGGCTACAGCCAGGAAGCAAAGCAGTCTTTAAAAGCATCACGTGTCAAGATGCCCTCGTTTCCAAAGCACCCTAGGTAACTTTTTTCTCTCCAAGGAATGACTAAGCAGAAGTTTTTTGTTGTTGGTTTGTTTTGTAATATTAGTCCGTAACTCTCATTCCTGGGCTGGTGGCAGATATCACTAATCAATCCAGGCAGTTTATCCTCCCCATCCCCACCCCTGTCTAGATGATACCACAGAGTCCTCAACAGTATATGCCTGATACATCCTGTAACCGAATCAGAGTTGGCGTGTGGACCGAGCCAGCTAGGGGCGTCGGCATGGTTGCTGGGGTCAGCTTTGTTTGGCCATGTAAGCTCTCAGACCAGTGCCCTTATCTGTGAGAGACAGATAATAATAGCACTTATCTCATAGCAGGGTTGTGAGATTAAATCAGTTACTACACCTACAGAGCTTAGAAAATACTCAAACTTTTTTTTTTTCTAAAATAGCTGGGTGTGATGCTGTCGACGAGGTAATGAGGACGCCGAGGCAGGATAATGACAAGTTTGAGGAAAGCCCGGGCTACGCAGTGAAGGCCAAGACGGTGTCTCACATTTACTATTCAACCCTGCAGAAACTGGATGGAGGGTTAGCAGTGATCAGGGCTGAGGATGTATCTCTGTTCGCAGAGTGCTTGCCCAACACGTCCGGTTTTATCTCTAACACTGAATGCAGAAACTGGGTGTGGTGGTGCCGACCTGTGAATTCAGCCCTCAGGAAGTGGGGGCAGTAGGATCAGAGGTTCTAGATCAAGCTAGACATGGCGGTGCATACCTTTGATCCCAGCACTTAGAAGGCAGCTGGAATCGCCGGGCGGTGGTGGCACATGCCTTTAATCCCAGCACTCGGGAGGCAGAGGCAGGTGGATCTCTGTGAGTTGGAAGCCAGCCTGGTTTACAGAGCAAGCTTCAGGACAGGCTCCAAAGCAATACAGAGAAACCCTGTCTCAGAAAAAAGAAGAAGAAAAAGAAGAAGAAGAAGAAGAAGGCAGCTGGATCTCTGTGAGTTCAAGGCCAGCCTGGTCTACTATTGAGTTGAGGGCCCATCAGAGCCATCTAGTGAGAGTCTGCATCAAAAATAAATAAATAAGGGGCTGGAGAGATGGCTCAGAGGTTAAAAGCATTGACTGCTCTTCCAGAGGTCCTGAGTTCAATTCCCGGCAACCACATGGTGCTCACAGCTATCTGTGATGAGATCTGATGCCCTCTTCTGGCCTGCAGGCAAACACAGAGAGAGAACACGGTATACATAATAAATACATAAATCTTTACATAAACAAGCAAATAAGAATGAATGAAATGATGAAAGATACAATATAAGAACGTGTCTCTTTTTTTTTTTTTTTTTGGTTTTTCGAGACAGGGTTTCTCTGTATTGTTTTGGAGGCTGTCCTGAAACTCACTTGGTAGTCCAGGCTGGTCTGGAACTCACAGAGATCCGCCTGCCTCTGCCTCCCGAATGCTGGGATTAAAGGCGTGCGCCACCAACGCCCGGCTCCCAGTCTAAAATAAAACACATCTGCCTGTTAACAAGTAGTCTTCAGGCTTGGAGATGGCTCAGAAAGTTACGGCTCTAGCTGCTAAGGCCGTGACCTGAGTTCCGTCCCCAGGACTTACGGGGTAGACGGAAAAAAAATGACTCCAGCAAGCTGTTCTCTGACCTCTCCCGCATGTATGCCCACACACATACAAATAAAGGTGTAATAACAATAAAAATAGTTTTAAAATGATAATCCTTACAAATGGTAAAATTGCTTACAATACCAAGCGAGTTCCAGGACAGCCTCCAAAGCCACAGAGAAACCCTGTCTCGAAAAACCAAAAAAAAAAAAAAAATTGCTTACAATAATTATATATGTAATATAAAATGAGCAATGTTCATCAGTAAGATGTTATAGTTTAAAGGAGATGTCAAAGAGGCACAGCTTGTTTTTGTTTTATTTTTGTTTTGTTTGTTTGTTTTTGAGGCAGGGTTTCTCTGTGGCTTTGGAGGCTGTCTTGGAACTATCTCTGTAGACCAGGCTGGTCTCAAACTCACAGAGATCTGCCTGCCTCTGCCTCCTGTGTACTGGGATTAAAGACGTGCGCCACCACCACCCAGCGAGAGTCACAGCTTTTTGTGGAATAAAGGAATTTGGAAGTGAATTTGAAAATAAATATGAAGGTGATGTTTTTTGAGGGGAGATGAAGAGAAGAGTCTGGGTCGATAGTTTACATGTCTATAAGAATGGTCAAAGCCGGGCGTTGCTGGCACACACCTTTAATCCCAGCACTCGGGAGGCAGAGGCAGGCGGATCTCTGTGAGTTCGAGACCAGCCTGGACTACCAAGCGAGTTCCAGGACAGCCTCCAAAGCCACAGAGAAACCCTGTCTCGAAAAACCAAAAAAAAAAAAAAAAAAAAAAAAAGAATGGTCAAGTTAGGCCTGGGCGCACAGGCCTGGAATCCTAGAATTATAAGTGCAAAATCATCCTCAGCTACATAGTAAGTCAAGGCCAGTCTGGGCTGCATGAGACCCTTACGAATTACTATTTTACATTGTTGTCACTGTCTGCAGTTTAGAATTGTGTGGTTTAATGGCAAGGAAAGCTACAGAACTGCCCCCATGGAATCAGTTTCAGATAACTCAAAGTCTGCCGTAAGTAATTCACAATTTTCAATAAGGAACAAAATGTTCCAAGTTCCTGTGAGTTTGAGACCAGCCTGGTCTACAGAGCTAGTTCCAGGACAGCCTCCAGAGCCACAGAGAAACCCTGTCTCGAAACAAAACAAAACAAAAGTTCCAAGTTCACTCCCAAGCAACATTTACTAGGACATCAAAGGGAGGGAGAAAATACAATAAGAAGAGAAAGAAGAGTTGGAATCCCCACAGCAGAGTTAGGGTACCCGGCACGGGAGAGTGGAGACACCCTGGAATACAGTGATGAGACAGATGAAAAACTTTGCCATCCCAGCATCCCAGAGCCTGGAGGAAGAGGCCTCCTGTGGAGAGTCCCAGAGGAAGATGCGGAACTCACATCCCTGAGTATACGGGAAATATCACCGAAAGGCCTTTGGCAGAAATACTAAAGCTTTTGGAAACTGCTAGCAATAAGGTGTAGAAAACAAGAATTTCAAAATAAGACCATCAGTGGGGCTGGAGAGATGGCTCAGTGGTTAAGCGTGCTGGCTGCTTGCCAGGGTACCTGGGTTAGATTCCCAGCACCCACATGGCAGCTCACAACCGTCTGTAACTCATTTCAGGGGATCCAATGCTCTTTTCTGCCTCCAGCTCCCAAAAGCACACAAATGGTACACAGACATACATGCAGTCATCCATAAAGACAGAGAGAAAGCGGGGCAGTGGTGGTCCTCGCCTGTAATCCCAGCACTCGGGAGGCAGAGGCAGGTGGATCTCTGTGAGTTCGAGGCCAGCCTGGTCTACAAAGTGAGTTCCAGGACAGCCAGGGCTACACAGAAAAACCCTGTCTCGAAAAAAAAAAAAAAAAAAAAAAAAAAACGAGGGGGAGGAAGAGAAAGGCCATTGTTGACGTTAGGAACACTGGAAGTTCACATTAGAACAAGGCTGAATGAGCTGGGTCATGAGTTCAAGAACAGCCTAGGCTGCATAGTGAGCCCTGGTCTAAAAGAAAAGGCAAAGAACCCAGAGACTCCTCCAGTTGGTCCAGCCCCTGAAGCGTGGGATTAAACTGTGCTGGGATGATGCTGGCGGGCGGGGCTGATGGATATCAAAAGACGAAATTACAGCAGATTTAAAGATCTTACTTGGCCCTTATCCATGACTTTAGAGTGAGGCACCGTCTCATTCCCCGAGGAGAATGAGTGTTCTGATAAGCCAGAGGGGAGAAACTGGGTTTACAGGCAGAGTAGAACAGACTGCTGCTTTTTCTGTAAAGATTAAAGCAGACAGTCCATTATCCAAGCTGAGACTGTCTTGTTTAGGGGTTGGAGTCTTGTCTCCCACTCTCCTGACTTCTGGAAAGGTCACATAAATGACAGCTTCAGCATGGGAGACTCCATTTTGGTTTGGCCAAGTGGGCCTTCTGCAGGGGTTCAGTCCAAACTAATTGACTGACTTCCTTTCAATTGGGTGTACACGGTCATTCTTCCATGTCAATGAATAATACTCAAAAACCATGAGGCCAGCTATGGTGGTGCACGCCTGTAATCCTCGCACTCAAGAGGCAGAAAAGAGGCAGGAGGACCACTCCAAGATGAAGGTCATCCTGGTTTACACAGTGAGTTCGAGGTCAGCTTGGGCTGCGTAGCCTGACTCTGTTTCAAACAACCACGAATGAATAAATAAATAATATGTTAAAAAATAAACATGAGGGCTGGAGAGATGGCTCAGAGGTTAAGAGCACTGACTGTTCTTCCAGAGATCCTGATTCGGTTCCCAGCAACCACATGGTGGCTCATAACCACCTTGAATGAGATCTGGTGCCCTCTACTGGCATGCAAGTAGAAGACTGTATACATAATAAATAAATAAAATTAAAAAAATAAACATGAAAAATCAAAACTACTAACAGAAGCATAGTATTGAGAAAACAGGAAGACAGATATTGCTGGCTGCCCCAGGGAATAGGTCCTGGTAATAAGTTCAGGGAAGACTTATTTCTCATTTAGTTTATGTATAAACCAGGCATACAGTGTACCTGGAGTCCCTGTTCTCAATGAAACTTCCTTCTCTCTTCTCCTTTTTGATTTTTGAGTCGGTCTTTGTATGCAGTCCTCACTGGCTATGTCCTTGAGCCACAGGTGTAGATTGTCTTGAAGATACATCGCTGGGGTTGGGCTTCCCACAGCCTCTGCATTTTGGCCAGCTGGGGGCTTCTGTAAGGTCTCCATCTGCTGCAAAAAGAAACTCCTTTGATAAAGAGAGGTACACTGATCTGTGGGTACAGGGACAATTATCTAGCACGCAGTCAGAAACTATACTGATTTAGGAAAGTGGTAGAAATGGATTTCCTCTTTAGCTACCAGTTAGGGCAACAGCACCAGGCATGAATTCCCTCCTGGGGAGTGGACATTAAGTCCAATCAGGCAGCTGCTGGTTACTGCCAAGATGCAAACGTCACTACTGCACCCTTGGAGATATCGTGCTGGGCTGGTCATCGTGGCTCATAGGGCAGCGGGGTAGAGCTGCTGATGGCTTTTCTCCCGTGGCAGCTTGCACAGCATCTTCCGATACTCTTGAGAACTAGTCTTCAGGAAAGAGGCTTTCAGGTCATTTCTAACTCACTTCCTCCGAGGCTCTACATGGATTTTTTAAAATGTGGTTCTAGCTATGAGTGTGTCGTTACCTTGATGGATAGATTTAAGGGCCAGAACAGACCCAAATATATGCAGGAATTCAGTTTATAATTTGTGGCAGACACTTGGACTCTTGCTGTTCACTTAAAGGCCTTGGGCTTATGGCTAGACCTGACCTGTTTACCACAGCCTAACCTAAAACAAGACGCAGACCGAAGAGTATTAAAATGTGAGAATTGAAACCAGAAAAGTGTTGGTAAAATGTAGGGGACATAAAAAAAAAAAAAAAGACTTCGCTCCCAAATGCAGCATTGGAGATTAAGTTTCCAATGCTTGAATTGGGGGGGGGGGCAGGGGGCACATTCAGACCACAGTAAACCCCACATAAACATTGAGTTTGATACTTAAGGAATCCTGGAGGACCCACATTTAAAAGTGGTCACCCTTTCTACTCAAGTTGAAGTGGGGTCCAGCTGCATAGACTAGATTCCCTGCCCCTAAGTACCAACAGCATGAACAGATAGTTTCTTTCTCAGAAGCAATGGAGATTTGGCTTCATGTGTTAGCAGGGACCTAGGTTGTCACCTTGCTGCTCTGCTAGCCTCAGTCTCATGGAAACATCCTTCATAGTCCATGACAGTGGCCAGAGCCCCTGCCATCACCTCTCTGATTAAAGAAGGAAACAGTAGAGGCCTAAAGGCGTGCCTGCTTCCTTCAAGGTGATTTCCTGCAAGTCCCTCGTGCTTCTGCTTGCGTTCACTAGTTACAAGGCCACACCTAATTGCAAGGGGAGTTGAGAAATGGCCTCTTACCGCATTGCATCTTGAGGAAAGTCAGAGGTGTGGGTGACGACGCTGTTCTGAGAACAGTGGTGATGCTTGCATACAGCCCTGTGCAAGAACGAAATGCTAAAGAGCACCCTCAGTTGGCTCAGGTGGATTTTGCTCCGTGAATTTTACCACAGTCAAAATCATCACAGGGCTTTAATCCCAGCACTCGGGAGCCAGAGGCGGGTGGATCTCTGTGAGTTCGAGGCCAGCCTGGTCTACAAAGTGAGTTCCAGGACAGCCTCCAAAGCCACAGAGAAACCCTGTCTCGAAAAACCAAAAAAAAAAAAAAAATCATCACAGGGCAGGATGTAGCGGTGCACACCTGAACCTCAGCATTCGGGAGACGGAGGCAGGTGAGTCTCTGCGAATTTGAGGCCAGCCTGGTCTACTTAATGAGTTCTAGGCTAGCCAAGGCTACCTAGTGAGACCCTGCTTCAGAAACACAAAACCAAACCAAGCAACAAAAACAAAACAAAACAAGCATTACAGTGGTTGTGGGATATAGCTCAGATGGTAGAGTGTTTGCCTGGCGTTTACAAAGTCCTGGGTTCTGTCCCCGGTATCACCTATACTTGGTATGCCCACAAATGTCTGTAATTCCTGCACTCAGGAGGTAGAAGCAGGAGAATAATTAGACATTCAAAGTTACACCTGGCTGCATAACAGATAGAGGCAGCCTGGATTGGGGTAAATGAGACCCAGACTCGAAGCAACAGCAACGAAGTTAGAGGTGTGTTAAAAAGAGATAGAATGGAAATTTATACCAGAGTGGGCACCCGGTAGGTTTGCTGTACCGGGTTCTTTGGCTCTTTGGGGGAGGAGGTTTGTTTGTTTCTTTATTTTGAGACGGGGTCGTGTGTTGTCTAGGGTAGACTTAATCCATTATGTAGCCAACAGCCAACGATGACCTTGAACTCCTGATCCTCCTGCCTGAATCTCCTAAGTTTCAGAATCAGAGGCGTGACCACTATGCCCAACTCCATGCTTCCTTTAAAAGAAAGTTTTATATTACATGTATGTATTCATTTATGGTGGAGGATCGGGCTGGTGTAGGCATTGTTAATTCCACCAGAGAATAAGACCATTACCACATTTTTTAACCAAATTTGAAGCTTTAAATTAATTACTGACCAGGAGGATGTGCTCTGGCCAGGACCTTCCTGGGGTTTCCAGGGAATGCCATGAGTCACATTTTTTTTTGTTTTGTTTTGTTTTTTTGTGGAGGCTTCAAAAGAAAAGCCCATAAGACCACCGTCCACCCCACCAGGTCCAATCAGGGCAGGCACGCATCCCGACTTCCTTCTTGTCCGCATTCTCCCCACCTACAGCCAATCAACGGCAAGCATACAATCTGATGTATTCGCTGCCCTCGTTCCTCCCACCTACCTATGATCAAGCACATCTGGTGCAGCTGGGTGAATCAAACTTGCTTAGGGGAGTGAAAACATGTACCTTGTTATCTCCCATAAACAGTAGCCTCCAGCATTTCAGGAACTCTCTGTCCTTGGGCAAGGGGCTTGCAGATCAGAGGCATTTCCTTTCATGAATCTCTTAGGCACAGTAACGAGAACTTAGACCATGAAGTTGGCTCTCACAGCACAGGATGCAGGACACAGCTTTGCCTCTGGCAGCAAGAAGCCCAGGACGCATGTGGAGATCAAAGAACGCATGCCAGGTGTTGGTTCTTCAAACTTGAGGTCCTGGGGACCAGACCCAGGCTGTCGGGGTTGACAGCAAGCATCCTTGTCCTTACACAGTGAACCCTCTTGCTGGCTCTTTCCTTCCTTCCTTCCTTCCTTCCGTCTGTCCCTCCTTCCGTCCTTCCTTTCTTTTTTTAGGCTAGTCACGTGCAGCAGTGAGAAGGAAGTATAGAACAGGAGTGTAATCTGTAATGTCTGTGAACCATCGATTGGGGTAACTCATTACCTTCGGACCACTAGTGTGAGTCGTGACACCCCCACCCCCCCAACCCCCCGCCCAACCACTTCATCGCATTAGGTCTCTGGGTTTCATGTCATATAGACTCTGCGGCCTCACGTGGTGCCAATGATGGAAGGTGGGACAGAGAGCTGTCTGGTGACTTGTCGTGTAGGGTCAGGACTCCGTGGCTGTAGCCCTGTGGTCCCACTTATCTTGATTCCCTTATATCATTTGAACATTTATTTTCAAGCATATGAATGTTTTGCCTGCGTGCCAGGTGCCGTGGGAGGTCAGAAGAGGTCATCAGATCCTCTGGACCTGGAGTTACAGATGGTTGTGAGCCACCAGGTAGGCGCTGGGAACTGAACCCAGGTCCTCTGCAAGGGCAGCCAGTGCTCTTAACACCACTGGATAGCCATCTCTCCAGACCCTGATTTGTGCCAGGTGGTGGCGGCACACACCTTTAATCCCAGCCACACAGAGAAACCCTGTCTCAAAAAACAAAACAACAAAACCAAAAACTGTGTGACTCTGTGTGTGTGTGTGTGTGTGTGTGTGTGTGTGTGTGTGTGTGCAGGGGCTCTAGGAAGCTATGAGAGTGAGAACCCATGTAGCAGGAGTTACAGACAGCCATGAGCTGCCTGCACTGGGTTCTGGGAACCCTAGACTCAGGTCCTCTGCAGGAGGAGCAACCATTTTAACGGCTAAGCCATCTCTCCAGTCTCTTAGACTTTTGGTTTTTACCTTCTAGGACCTGTTTCCAAATACAGCCACATTGGGGATTAGGGCTCAGGGAGAGACACTTATTTCATCTTTGCTGTGTGGTTAGGGTATAATCATGAGTTAACCATGCAGAAGTGAAATGAGCTTGTCACTACCCCACCGGTTTTGCAGGGCAACCAGGAAGTGTCATTATTCTCCTCTCGGCCGGTCCCCCTATTGATTTCCTGAGCAGGTCAGGCTGGGCCAGGTGTTTGTTTGAACTTGATCTGACGGCCCTTTGTAACCCACAGTCCACGCCTCTGAAAACACCAGGGGACACTTGCAGCAGGTGGCTCCGTCTCCCTGCACCCCCTCTGCCAAATGTCACCTAGGAAAGGGGCAGGGCTGCGGGGTAACGGGTGGGACTACCAGTGGCTTGGCAGTCCCAGAGGACTGAGCTCCCGTTCTAGTCTCTACCCACAGGAGCAGGGCAGGGAACCCTTAGGAGGGGGAGGAGAGAGGGTTAAGCCTGTCCTGGTCCTTCAAAGTGATGAAACAGGAACGGGATGTCTGCCAAGAACAGGTCAGGCTCAAAACAGGAAAGTGTAGAGATAAATGGACACTTCTCTGTCAGTTTTACATGGATCCCCGGGGGAAAGTGCTGGAACTGATCTCATTCCGACTTTCCAAATCTCCTTGAAGAGGAAATGCACGACGAGCCCGGCAGGGTTGCCAGAGCCTAATCTCTTCCAGGTGCCCAGATGCGAAGGAAAAGGGGAAGCGGAGGCGCGCGGCAGAAGTTGCTGGCAGCCACCGGAAGAGGGCCCTGGAAGGGGCAGGAGTCACGTGGAACCTAAAAAAAAACCCAAAACGTCAGCCTGCTGTGCTGTGGGGCTCCAAAGCGGCCCCTGTCCTGGAGTGGGGCGACTACCAACCACCTGGGAGCCCTACTTCGGGACCTGCAAACAGAAACCTTCTTCCCTGAATACCAGTTGTTAACGGGATTCTTTCATGGTCCCTCAGAATACAGTGTGTGATCCTGTGGGTACCTCCTACCTCCGTTCCCCTCACCCATTTTTTTTCTCATTCTTTTGATTTGCTGAGAACTTTTTTGGTTTTGAACTGTTTTTTTCATATTTTATTTGTACTTATTATGTATACAATCTTATGCCTGCGTGTCAGCAGAGGGCACCAGATCTCATTCAAGGTGGTTGTGAGCCACCACGTGGTTGCCGGGAATTGAACTCAGGGCCTCTGGGAGAACAGTCAGTGCTCCTAACCGCTGAGCCATCTCTTCAGCCCTGGTTTCGAACTTTTAACCGTTCTGGCTCCACCTCCCGAGCCACGCAAAGCTACTCCTGGTTTTATACTATGCTGGGGCTGGAATCCAGGGTCTCAAGAGGCATCCCTCGCTGTTTTACTTTTATTTTATTTTTTGAGACAGAGTGTCGTGTATCCCTATCTGGTCTTGAACATCTGACCCTCCTGCCTGTGCTGGGATTATAGGCCTGTGTCGCCATGCCTGGTTTCACCCACTCCCTTTTGTTTGTTCCGATGCTTTGAAGCAGGGTCTCGTCTCGATCTGCAGCCTAGGTTGGCCTTGAGCTAGAAGAAACCCTACCTGTGTCTCTCAAGGGCTGGGGTCACAGGCGTGCAACTGCTTTCTCCCGTTGATTCGAGACAACCTCTTGCTTTGTAACCCGTGTGGGTTTGGAGATCTCCGTGTGTAGGACATTGGCCTTAAATTTACAGCAATCGCCCCTGCTTCTGCCTCCAGAATGCCACGTTTAACCCACTTGTGTGAATTGTTGACCTTCTTTGGCCTCTAAAAACCCTTCCCTCTCCTGCCTGTTGGGTTGGGGTTTGGGGTGACCCCAGGACACTGCATCCATGGTGTAGTTTTTTTCCCCTCTCTTAATCTTTCTAATAAACCTGCTCGGAAAGTCCCCCCTCCGCTCCACTCTGACAGGTGTTTGGGAGAAAAACAGGTATCCCTGGAGGACTAGCTCTCGAATTCCAGGAGGGTTTCAGCCTCTCCTGGGGCCTCCGCTCTGTGGGAAGGGGCTCTACATTAGACACTTTCCGTGGGTCCTGCCACCACTGAGGTCTGTCACCTTGATCTCCCCTTGGTTGTCCTTCATGGTTCTGCTCTTAGCTTTCAGTGTCATAAGCAATAGATACCAAGATGCTCTCTGAGTTTTCTCTCTTGGCACCAGGACTCCAGGCCTGATCTTGACTGATGATGCATTAAATGAGAAGATTTTGTAGGACACAGGAAGTCGTCTAAGGATCAGGGCTTTGGCTTCATCCTGTTGTGAGTCGTCGTTGCAGATGGCAAGCTAGTCATATGCTGTCGTCTTATGGGGGGGTGAACTTTCAGAAGTTTAAATTACTGGGAGGAGACCGGTGAAAGAAATGACTCAGGCAAGCATTGTTAATGAGTACCAAAGCTGCTGAAAGGAAGGACATTTACATGGTGCCAAAATTCCATCCAAGTTGAATTTTGGAAATTTCCCTGAGTGGAAAATTCCACCAGGGGGAAAGAAAGTAACTTTATAAAATAAACATTTGTGATCAGGTGACCAACTTAGCATGCTTTGTAAAGGCACTCCAAGACATCATTGTCTCTCTGATGTCACCGGACTTGAAACATTCTTGCCTCACGTGGTTAAACTTAATCTGAGTGCCTTAGCCTTAACTTCTCTTCTTTTTTTTTTTTTTTTTTTTGGTTTTTTCGAGACAAGGTTTCTCTGTGTAGTTTTGGAGGCTGTCCTGGCACTCGCTCTGTAGACCAGGCTGGCCTCGAACTCACAGAGATCCGCCTGCCTCTGCCTCCCGAGTGCTGGGATTAAAGGTGTGTGCCACCAACGCCCGGCTTTAGCCTTAACTTCTTAACCAAGACCTGAGCGTGAAGGGAGCCCCTGGCTTCTGTGTTGTTGGGCTTCTGCAGGAAAGAGAACCAGTAGGGTGTCTGTCCACAGAGAAGGAGGTGGCCTGGATGGAACTGGTTCACACTGTTACAGAGGCTGAGGAGTCCCCGCCCCTGCCTGCAGCTCTCTCAGTAGCTGAGGACAGCCTTGAACACCCAACCCTTTGCTTCCACCTTCCGAGTGCTGGGATTACAGGCATGTCCAACCGCACGCAGCCTCGATGTTTTAATGTATTTGGATGTTGTCATAACAACCAGTGTCTGGAAGTAAGGGTGGATTCAGTGGACCCTTGCCACTCTGAGTCCATAAGTGGATATAGACCCTGGAGGAGAGCAATGTCAGGTCTGCAAACAAACATTTGTTTAAGAATCTCAAAGAATACACAAACTGGCCTGCAAGTCACTGGGCGGACCAGGCTGGCCTTAAACTCACAGAGATCCCTGTGCATTTCCTTCCCGGTGCTGGGATCAAAGGCGTGTGCCACTATGCCAGGCTTACTTTCAGTGTTCTTAATTATGAGTATTTGTGTGGGGGCGGGTTGTACCTGTGAGTGCAGGCACCTAAAGAATTGGATCTCAGCCGGGCGTTGGTGGCGCACGCCTTTAATCCCAGCACTTAGGAGGCAGAGGCAGGTGGATCTCTGTGAGTTCGAGGCCAGCCTGGTCTACAAGAGCTAGTTCCAGGACAGCCTCCAAAGCCACAGAGAAACCCTGTCTCGAAAAACCAAAAAAAAAAAAAAAAAAAAAAAAAAAGAATTGGATCTCTGGGAGCAGGAGTTACAGATGTGACAGTTGTAAGCCACCTAATGTGTGTTCAGGGAACCAAACTCAGGTCCTCCAGAAGAGCAATGAATTCTATTGCTAAGCTGTCTCTCCAGCTCGCAGCCTTTTAACCTTTTAAACCTGTGTTTGTGACATTATTCTGTGCACACCCAGGGCTGTACCCTTCATCTTTCCTTGAACTATAACCCTAAGCTGAGCATGTTCAGTAACGTATCTTTTAAATTGAGCATGCTCAGGGATGCGCCCGCCTTCACAGAACTTCAGGTAATGAGTCTGTCTCCACTCTTCTTGGCCATGTCTGTGTTGACACTCACCAAGCACTGAACCCACTATGATCCGTTACATATACTGATGAGAAGACACAAGAAGACGGCATCTAGGAAGGTGAGGGGAGGCTTTAGAAGAAGGCTGTCTGTTGACCTGTGATCTTAGATTTTCAAACTCCAGCACTGTGAGAAGATGCGTTTCTGCTACATAAGCCATGTGCTTTGAATTTCTTCTCATAAAAGACTCATTCACGCCGGGCGTTGGTGGCGCACGCCTTTAATCCCAGCACTCGGGAGGCAGAGGCAGGCGGATCTCTGTGAGTTTGAGGCCAGCCTGGTCTACAAAGTGAGTTCCAGGACAGCCTCCAAAGCCACAGAGAAACCTTGTCTCGAAAAAAAACCAAAAAAAAAAAAAAAAAAAAAGACTCATTCACTGTTGTCCACACCAAATAAGCGAAGCTAAGCCCTCCAGTGGGAAAAAGGGTCTAGATGAGACCAAGTTCAAACTCTTCCTTGCTTTCCTGTGGTGGGGACAAAACCAACTGGCCCAGGAGGCCATCGTGCACCTTGGAGAGAGCAGGAAGTGGGGATAGAACATGGCTAGGGACCACCGGACTGCACCCATCTCACAACTTTGATCCCTAGAAAGAATTAGATTTTTCCTAATTGATAAAGTTATATTGTATAACTAAATTAAAATGCGGAACAATAAAGTTATTGCAGTCATTTATCCTATGGGGTACAAACATATTTGTCCTATGAGAGTAAAGCAAGGATGACAATATTGTAGCCGGAAGATGAGCACTGTGAGGCATGAAGGCTTCTAAGATGGAGCTGGCGAAGTACTCCTTCTTTGGCTAGAGTGGACACCAACACTTCTCGTTCCTGTATTTAGGAGCCGTGAGCTACTTCCCAAGGACAATTTATACAGCTTCTCTGGGTCACATTTCCCTCATCTGAAAAACGAGCACAGTACCACTTGCCTTACAGAGTTATTAGAAGATTCTGGCCGGGCGTTGGTGGCGCACGCCTTTAATCCTAGCACTCGGGAGGCAGAGGCAGACGGATCTCTGTGAGTTCGAGGCCAGCCTGGTCTACAGAGCGAGTTCCAGGACAGCCTCCAAAACTACACAGAGAAACCCTGTCTCAAAAAAAAAAAAAAAAAGATTCTGGACAGCAAGTCCAGGTGTGGGGCTGGAGTTCACTGGTGCTGTTGGGAGGTCAGGGGACACGGAAGATGAGGAAATGCAGCAGGAGAAGAGTACAGATAAATGCCAAAGAAAGAGTCCCCATTCCAGAGTGTGGGGTGCTGGGTTTAAACACGAGGAAGTGGGAATTTATTAGAATGTAAAAACCATAAGCCATACGAGCATTGATACGTTTGATTGTGTAAAATATGCAAATTCCTCATGGCGAAGGTCACTATGAACAAAGTTAAAGAATAATCTGGAACAGGTGTTCCCAGTTTCTATCAAATGGGACTCCAGCGCCTGCCGAATGAAGTCCTAGTGGTGGGCTAGTTGACCGAGTCTCTCACTGTCCTTGTCTCCCTGCTCTGAAGCATGGACAAAGCCATCTGCGTGTTTACTGAGGACAGGGTCTTGCTGTGTAGCTCTGCTATGTGGCCTCCCACTTGTCCAGTCCCTTTACCTTCCCCTTCTAAGTAATGGCATGGCATATCGCCGGCCAGAATGTCTTCAGACACACTCAGGCGCCAAAGTCTCGCTCGGTGACTTGCTGTATCGGGTGTACTCCCTCCCTTGGTCTGCTTGTTTGGTTTAAAACTTTGTACTTACAGATTCCCTCAATTATTTATTTAGAAACAGGATCTTAGCCAGGCAGTGGTGGCGCACGCCTTTAATCCCAGCAGAGGCAGAGGTAGGCGGATCTCTATGAGTTCCAGCCCAGCCTGGTCTACAGAACAAGTTCCAGGACAGCCTCCAAAGCTACACAAAGAAACCCTGTCTTGAAAAATAAACAAACAAACACCACCACCAAGAGAAACAGTATCTCACTGAATAGCCGTGACTGACTTGAAACTTGCCAGGTAAACCAGCTAGACCAATGGTGGTCTCTGTGGATTCACACAGATTATCTTGCCTCTGCTTCCTGAGGACTGGGATTAGAGGCATTTGCCACCACACACGGTCCACTCAGTTCTAGAGATGAGAAGTTGGAAATAAATGGAGGAGTCGGCAGGGCTCAGGGGCCCCCGAAGGTCCTCAGAGTGGCTCTCCCTTGTCCCTTCCTAGTTTTACATGGCCTTGGGTTCCTCAGTTATGACTATATAATGACAGCCTCTATCTCTCTCTGCATGATCTCTGCATCTTTGTATCTGGTTCTGTTCTCATAAGGACACAATCTCTAGCCTAGGTTATTGACTCTGAAGAGCAGTGGCTAATCATAGCTGCAGAGACCTTATTTTCATAGCCTGTCACATTCTAAAGTTCTGAGTAAGTGTAGATTTAGGGGTGGACATTTCCCACACACTCCATGAACCTTCAGTCATGAATGGTAGAAAACTAACAAACAGAATATTGGGAATATCTTAGTGAGAAACTCCCAGTCCCTGTATCTGAAAAAAAAAAGCTTTTTTTAGACTTGTTTTGTTTTATTTGTATGATTGGTTTGTTTGCAGGTATGTTTGTGTGCTGTGTACATGTCTGGTGCCTGTGGAGGCCAAGAGAGGGCAGTGGGTTCTCTGGAAATAAGCCTGGGTCCTCTGCAAGCTCCTTAATCCCACAGTTCCTGTATCTATCCTTGAATTCTCATTCATAGCCATGGCTCATATTAGGTCATGTGCCTATCTCCATATTGCTTTGTTAGCAGGAAGGATGTTTAGTTCCAATGAAGACACACAATGGAGATTCGAACTTCAGATACTCTGACCAGGAAAAGGGTAAACAGGTGTTCAGAGGCCAAACCAAAACCAAACCAAAACAGAAATTCACCACTCACTGGAGTGCTGACTTTCCTCTATTACCCGTGAGCCCTTGGGAGGCCGTAACTCCTGTCATCACAACTGCATTCCAAAGCCTTGGAGAGCAGCAGGCCCTCGGATCAGTATTTGCTGAGCTGGTTTTGAATTTTAACATGATTCAGTCTCTGGGGCTTTAGCCATTGTCACTCTGCAATCCAGCATCTGAGCTGGGGTGACCCCTGTCCGGGAAATATTGCCTTCTTCTATAAGGCAGTGGTGGGTAGACCAGCTGGGACCATATCTGGTGTGTGACCATTCATTGCTCCTCCTCCTCTTCCTTCTCCTCTTCTTCCTCTCCCCCTCCTCCTCCTCCTCATTCTTCCTCTTCCTCTTCTTCCTCTCCCCCTCCTCCTCCTGCTCCTCCTCCTCCTTCTTCCTCTTCTTCCTCTCCCCCTTCTCCTCCTGCTCCTCATCATCCTCCTCCTCCTTTTCCTCCTCCTCATTCTTCCTCTTCCTCTTCTTTTTCCTCTTCTTCCTCTCCTCCTCCTTCTCCTCCTTCTCCTGCTCCTGCTCCTCCTCCCCCTCTTCTTCTTTTTATAATTAGACAAACCAAATTGTAAGATTCTTAGAGTAACAGTCACGTGTCAGGTCTCATGGGAAAGAACGCTGATAGTATGTAGCTTTGCCACACAGACACAGCATGGTATACTCCTGAGGTTCCCCCGTGATGCTGAATGTGTACTGGCGTCTGCCGACTGTGTGGTGACAGCTCTTACGCAGATGACCATAGGTAACTGTCTCCTCTCCATCTTTTCCATGGATTTGTGTGTGGTCATAAAACCTCACATATTGCCCCCTGCACAGTCTGTGTAGTACAGTAAGAAGGGTCCATTCTCTGAACAGGTTTTCTCCTCTTGGCAGCCAGCAGTAGCCTGGATAGCTGAACCTAGGGACATACTTTTGCAGGTGGCCCTGTGAGAACATGGCTCTCTGACGGTCCCTTCCCAAAGGCTGCTGGCAGATCATAACCCACTCATTCTTACAAACCCCTCTGAAAGAGAGCCAAGAATGAAGGGTTTGGCTCATGTTGGCGTCAGAGTACCACAGGAGAAAAACACAGGCGGTAGGTTCACCGGAACGACACACCCAGACCCCCCTGTCCTAATATGTACTCATCTCAAGGCGAGGTTTAAGCACCCTTGTCCTCATCTACCCTGAGCTCTGGTGCAGAATGTTGAGGCGCGTGTCATTCAGTGGTTTAGCCAGACAATGTTGGGCCTTAGCCACTCACAGAGGGGTCTTGTTTTCTAAGCTTCAAAAGATCCCCTGCCTAGAGGGTGAAGTCAGTCAGCCCTTAAGGTTCAAGGAGCTGGATTTAGGAACTGTGCTGTGGAATTGAATTTGCTGACCTAGATGTAGTCTGCAGCCCACAAACTGTCGCGTCTGCTGCGCGGCCTGTGTCCGAGAACGTGCGGAGGGTGTCGGGGATTGACAACACAGAGACTTGTTCAACGATGTAAAGAAAACTTTAAACAGGCCCCAAAAAGGTTCAAGAAAACTTCCTAAGAAAGGCTCCCACCCAAGAAGCTTCTGCTCTCTCCTCTACCCTGGCTGGTTCTGCCCTGACCCCAAAAACTGATCTGGGCATGGCAGAAGAGGCGGTTAGTCTTTGGACAAGGTCGAGGTCAGGGTGGTTTCTGTGGGCAGGCCTTTTCCAGGAACTTATTGCCCCCGGGCATTGTATTGTTTTTAGTAAACATGTTTTTAGTAAACATTGTCTTACAGCTGCCTACTCCCAGGCAGAAGGGGAAGTGGGTCTCTGCTCAAGGTCTGGTGTTCCCACACAAACCTCGCACCACAGCAAGGCTCTTTCCTGTGCTGGGGACGGTGTTGCAATGTCGAGGTTCTCAGAAATCAGAGGCTTAGATGACAGCCCCAAGACCACGGGCCCCTGGGACCTTCCTGTTTGTTCCATGGGGGAGGGGGGAGAAAGGGGAGGGAAGGAGACCTTCCCTGTGTGGGCGCTGGGTGTTTCCTCAGAAGGGATTAAGGCGGGGGCTTGAGTCCGAGCTGTGTGTGCTCAGTCCACAGATTCTGGTCAGACAGTTATTTTTAGTGAGAAAGTAAAACCAACCAACCACAGAGCCCCAGAGTAGTTTTGGAAATTGGGCTTAAAATTGTGCGAATTGTGGGGCTGGAGAGATGGTTTAGTGGTTAAGCGTGCTTACTGCTCTTTTTCCTCCTTAAATTCATTTATTTTATGTTTTGTCTGTGCATATGTATGTGACCATGTATGTGTGCCTGGTGGCTGAGATCAGAAGAGAGCATCTGGAAATGGAATTATAGTGGTTATAAACCACCAAACGGGTGCTAGGAATCAAACCTCGTTCCTCTGCAAGAGCAGAGCGGCTATGAACTGCTGAGCCATCTCTGTAGCCTCTGAGGGTGCTCCCCTTGCAGAAGACCCACGCACCCGAGTTCCATTCCCAGCACCTGCACGCGACCGCTGTAACTCCAGCTCCAGGGGATCTGACCCCTCTGCTAGCCTCCATGGGCATCTGCACTCACGTGTACATACCCACAAACACACAGGCATACCTACACATACACATAATTAAAAACACATGAAAGGGGGAGCTGGGGGTGTACCTCAATCGGCAGAGTGCTGCCCAGCATGACCAGATCCCGACTTTCATCCCCAGCACCGAATAAAGCAGGGGTGGTGGCACACACCTTTAAATATAGCACTTTGGAGGCGGAGGTGGGAGCCTCACACAGTCATTGGACCCAATCTCAATTTAAACAAAAGGGGGAGGGCGCAGCGAAGGGAAGACAGCCACAAAAGGCTTAAGACACAAAAGCCCAGTATAAATATGCTCAGGAGAGATAAAAGTAGATTACAGAGTCCTCGGAGACTAACAGTAGGATGGTCACAGTTGGGGGCGGGGGTGTGCTCTGCAGAAGCCGAGCAAATGCTAAAACCAAATTTGGATAGCAGCAAGAGATGAAGCAGGAACAGATCAACGGGGAGTGGTCCTGTGCTGTAGGCTGAGGAGGCCATCAGGTGCAATGGAGGAGGTCATAGTGTGTGATGGAGGAGGTCATAGGGTGAGATGGAGGAGGAGGTCATAGGGTGTGATGGAGGAGGAGGTCATAGGGTGAGATGGAGGAGGAGGTCATAGGGTGACATGGAGGAGGAGGTCATGGGGTGACATGGAGGAGGAGGTCATAGGGTGTGATGGAGTAGGTCATAGGGTGAGATGGAGGAGGTCATAGGGTGAGATGGAGTAGGTCATAGTGTGTGATGGAGGAGGTCATAGGGTGAGATGGAGTAGGTCATAGGGTGAGATGGAGGAGGAGGTCATAGGGTGAGATGGAGGAGGAGGTCATAGGGTGACATGGAGGAGGAGGTCATAGGGTGTGATGGAGGAGGAGGTCATAGGGTGAGATGGAGGAGGAGGTCATAGGGTGACATGGAGGAGGAGGTCATAGGGTGAGATGGAGGAGGAGGTCATAGGGTGTGATGGAGGAGGAGGTCATAGGGTGTGATGGAGGAGGAGGTCATAGGGTGACATGGAGGAGGAGGTCATAGGGTGTGATGGAGGAGGAGGTCATAGGGTGAGATGGAGGAGGAGGTCATAGGGTGACATGGAGGAGGAGGTCATAGGGTGTGATGGAGGAGGAGGTCATAGGGTGAGATGGAGGAGGAGGTCATAGGGTGAGATGGAGGAGGTCATAGGGTGAGATGGAGGAGGAGGTCATAGGGTGAGATGGAGGAGGAGGTCATAGGGTGAGATGGAGGAGGAGGTCATAGGGTGTGATGGAGGAGGAGGTCATAGGGTGTGATGGAGGAGGAGGTCATAGGGTGTGATGGAGTAGGTCATAGGGTGAGATGGAGGAGGTCATAGGGTGTGATGGAGTAGGTCATAGGGTGTGATGGAGGAGGAGGTCATAGGGTGAGATGGAGGAGGCATGGATACAAAGTGGTGGCCACCAATGGATCCCAAGTGGCCATGGGTGCTTATCCCCGGGTTGGTCAGTTGTTTATCCCTGGGTTGGTCAGCTGTTATCCCTGGGTTGGTTAGTTGTAATCCCGGGTTGCTCAGTTGGGCTCTTTATGGACGGGTGCGCCCATAAGCAAGGCAGCAGTCCTCAACTGAGACAAGCAGTCCAGAAGGAGAGTGGGATCTGTAAGACTCGGGCATTATGCAAAACCCACACAAAACACTAATCAAAGAAAGATGATCTGCAACTCAAGGGTAAATTTAGGGGTTTGGCAGTTGAGCAAATAGTTATACTAAGAGAGAATAGGAGGAGCTAGAGAGACAGCTGAGCTGTTATAAACACTGCTCTTGCAGAAGACCTGAGTTCAGTTCTCAGCACCCACACAACCACCTATAACTTCAGGCCTCCATGGGTGTGGCGTGTGCGTGTGCATGTACTCACATGCAATGCACACACACACACACACACACACACACACACACACACACACGATTAAAAGACAATAGAATACAGGTGTGGCAACTCAGACCAGTAATCTCAACACCCAGGAGGCTGAAGCAGCCAGACCACTTGAGTTGGTTTCCAGCCTGGGCTACATAGTGAGACACTGTTCTGGAGAGAGGTGGGGGTGGGGTGGGAGAATGAAGCAGAGAATAATAACCCAAGATGTTTTGTGTTTTTAAGGAAGACTGTGTATTTTTAGATTGAAAGGGCTTAAGTGTCCTAAGGCACAGAATTGTGAAATTTCCGAATAGTGATGACTAATGGGCAGGCAGAGGAGCAGGAATCGGGATGACTATTTTAACTATAGCACTGGGAGCTATAATATAATGCCAGACTGATGTTTTGGGACTGGTGAGATGGCTCAGAGGGTGAAGGCCCTTGCCACCAAGGCTGAGTTCAGTCCCTAGGACCCACACGTGGAAGGTGTCTTCTGACTTCCACACATGCTACATAGCACACATGCTACATGACACACATACTTCATGGCAAACATGCTACATGGCACACATGCTACATGGCATACATGCATACCCACCCTACCCCACCCCTGAATGAATAATTTCAGAGTTCTTTGTGTTTATGTGAGAGAGACAGTTTTTTTTTTTTTCGAGACAGGGTTTCTCTGTATTGTCTAGGAGGCTGTCCTGGAACTCGATCTGTAGACCAGGCTTGCCTCGAACTCACAGAGATCCACCTGCCTCTGCCTCCAGAGTGCTGGGATTAAAGGCATGGAGACAAATTTTTTTTTAACACTATATAGCCCTGACTAGCCTGGAATTTGTAATGTAGGTCAGGTGTGCCACAAACTCACAGAGATCCATGGAACTCTGCCTCTGAGAGCTGGCGTTGAATGCATGCACCAGCTATTTTATGTGTATGAGTGTGTGTACTTGAGTGTGTGTATGTACCCCACGTTCACATGGGCGCCCACAGAGACTAGAAAAGGGCATTGGATCCCCGGAACTGGGGTACAGGTGACTATGAGCCTCCAACTTGGGTTCTGGGAACTAAAACTTGGTCTTGTGGAAGTGCAGTAAGTATTCTTAACTGCTGAACCGTTTTCCCAGCCGCTCTCCCAAGGTGAGATCTTGTGTAGACCAGGCTGGTCTCAACTGCTACGTAGCAGGGGATAGCTGCCTCCCAAATGGGGTCTCAGGTGTGTACCACCATACTGGGCAGAGTTCTTGTACAGGGTGGTCTTTGATTGGCATACAGCCAAAGCACACGCAAGTGTGAAAGTCAACTAAGAACTTTTTATCAGACAAATCTGAGGTTTCAAACTTCCGACTCACAGGCAGTCTTTTTCTGGTGACTACTGTATGATATATTTCCTGTGAATGAAGGAGTAACTAAATCAAAATGTAGGAAGCAGGAAGACAAAAGAGTATGGACTGGGAGACTAGAGGATACCTTCAAGAGAGAGAAAAATGGTGTCTAGATGGCCTGCTGGGCTTAGATATGATGGAATTATCAGCAACATGTACACTGATAGCCAAACAGGAGAAGGGGCGATATTTATGTCCTGGAAAAACAAACAGTTTGTATCAGATAGGAGATGCAGATTCAGCAGAGAAGCAGTGACACTGTAAGTGCTGCCGACTGGTTCAGCAAAGATGCAAAGGACCTCATCCTCAGTTTCCAGGGATGGATAAGAAGATGCACAGGACCTCGTCCTCAGTTTCCATGGATGGATAAGAAGATGCAGAGGACCTCGTCCTCAGTTTCTATGGATGGATAAGAAGATGCAGAGGACCTCGTCCTCAGTTTCCATGGATGGATAAGATGCACAGGGCCGGGCGTTGGTGGTGCACGCCTATAATCTCAGCACTCGGGAGGCAGAGGCAGGTGGATCTCTGTGAGTTCGAGACCAGCCTGGACTACCAAGCGAGTTCCAGGACAGCCTCCAAAGCCACAGAGAAACCCTGTCTCGAAAAACCAAAAACAAAACAAAACAAAAAAAAAAGAAGATGAAGCCGGGCGTTGGTGGCTCACGCCTTTAATCCCAGCACTCGGGAGGCAGAGGCAGGCGGATCTCTGTGAGTTCGAGGCCAGCCTGGTCTACAAGAGCTAGTTCCAGGACAGCCTCCAAAGCCACAGAGAAACCCTGTCTGGAAAAAAAAAAAAAAGATGCAGAGGACCTCATCCTCAGTTTCCAGGGATGGATAAGAAGATGCACAGGGGGCTGGAGAGATGGCTCAGCAGTTAAGAGCACTGGATGTTCTTCCAGAGGTCCTGAGTTCAATTCCCAGCAACCACATGGTGGCTCACAACCATCTGTAATGAGATCTGATGCCCTCGTCTGCCCTGTCTGCATACATAATAAAAATAAATAAATCTTTAAAAAAAAGGTAAAAAAAAAAAGATGATGCACAGGGCTGGGCATTGGTGGTGCTCTGCCGGGCCCTCTGTGCAGCCTGTGTCTGAGAATGTGGCGAGGGTGTCGGGATTGACAACACAGAGACCCGAAGGCTCCTCAAGAAGGCTCTCCTTTATTCCTACTCTGGCTGGTTATTATATACCCTGACACCAGAGGTGGAGGTGGGTGGGTCTGAAGAGGCGGTTAGTCTTTGGAAAAGGTCGAGGACAGGGAGGTTCCCGTGGGCCAGCCCTTTTCAGGAACTTATTGCCCCGGGCATTGTATTGTTTTTAAGTAAACATGTTTTTAGTAAACATTGTCTTCCAGCTGCCTGGTCCCAGGCTGATGGGGAAGTGGGTCTCTGCCCAAGGTCTGTTGTCCCCACAGTGCACATCTTTAATCCCAGCACTCAGGAGGCAGAGGCAGGCCGATCTCTGTGAGTTCGAGGCCAGCCTGGTCTACAAAGTGAGTTCCAGGACAGCCTCCAAAGCTACACAGAAACCCTGTCTCCAAAAAAAAAAGTTACACTATTGGTTGTGTGTTCATGGGGATGGTGCCCATGGTCCTTGGTGTGTTGTGGAGATCAGAGGACAATTTGTAGGAACTGGTTCTTTCTTTCTGCCAAGCAGATCCTGGGGTTTGAACTCTTCAGACTAGAGCAGGCCCCTTTACCTGCTGAGCCATCCCCTCAGTCCCCCATGAAAGTGTCTTCCATCCATTTGATGTCTTCTGTTAGGAATTTCATCCTGTTAGGACCTCTTCATCCTGCCCTTGACTATAAACCCTTTCTGATTTCATTTAATTTATTTCAAACTAACCTACTATTTTTAAATACTTATTTTTTCTAAATTGAGATGGGTTCTCATTATGTAGTCTTGGTTAGCCTGGAACTCACTATGTAGACCAGGCTGTCCTTGAACTCACAGTGACTTGCCTGTCTCTGCCTCCCAAATGCTGGGGTTAATGTGCACCAATGTGTTCAGCCAACTAACCCACTATTCAAAGTAAACACCCCCTCCCTCTAGCTTTTGACACTCTTTATAACCCAGACTAGCCCCAAATTTGGGATTCTCCTGCCTAAGCCTCCAAAGTGTCAGAATTACAGAGTGCACTATAGTGGCTGACTAAAACTTCATTCATGAGCCGGGCGTTGGTGGCACACGCCTTTAATCCCAGCACTCGGGAGGCAGAGGCAGGCGGATCTCTGTGAGTTCGAGGCCAGCCTCCAAAGTTACAGAGAAACCCTGTCTCAAAAAAACCAAAAAAAAAAAAAAGAAAAAAAAGAAAATGTCTAAGTATTAGAGAAAAAAAGTTACTATTGCACAGGAAGACTCTTCCGTTTACAGCAATAGCACCATTTAAACATGGAGGGAATTCAGTCTGCAAAAGGAAGGGATTCATAGCCCAAGGGCAGAGTAAAGTGGACGACAGATGGACAATTAGTGACAGGAAACACCAGGGATCAGCCCATTCTTGCTAAACTGGTCAGACAGAGTTCCTGCTGATATGTTAAGGGTTTAGTTATCAATGGTGGTGATACGTATCAGTGATATAACACTGATATCTACCAACTCAATCAGATATCAAGGGTAGAAAGGTGACACACAAAAGCCTTTGTTGATGTTAGGATGAGCACACCAACAAGATAAAGGCCAAAGTCCAGCCAGACTTTGTTGAAAAGAGAGTTTAGCTGGGCGTGAAGACACACATTGTTAATCCCAGCACTCAGGAGACAGAGACACTAGATCTCTGTGGTTTGGGGCCAGCCTGGTCTACATAGAGAACTCAAGGCCAGCCAAGGCTAAAAGCAAGACGGTGTCTCAGAGGGGCTTAGCGTGGGGATTAAAGTTTGGTTAAGGTGAAAGTTTCCTCTTGTTTGTTTGTTTTGAGACGGGTATCACCCTGTAGCCCAGGGTACAATTTAACTTGTTCTTCTATGCCATTGTATCTTGTGAACTTGAATTTAGGTCAAGAGACTTAGTTAAATTCATTTAACCACCTTCTAAAGATTATTTATTTATTTGGGTTTTTTTGTTTTTGTTTTTGTTTTTTTGAGACAGGGTTTCTCTGTGGCTTTGGAGGCTGTCCTGGAACTCGCTCTGTAGACCAGGCTGGCCTCGAACTCACAGAGATCTGCCTGCCTCTGCTCTTTCTCATTTGCTCGAGGGCCCCCTTCCTAGAATGCTTCTCCTAGAGAAGCCACTCGGGTCTGAAAGTGTTCCAGGCTCAGCAGTGAGTGTCTGCTATCTCAGTAAGTAGCTGCCTGCTCCCAACAGGGATTTCTGGTCGGCGTTATTAGCCTCGGCGTGACCCAAAGGGGAGAGTCATATCTCTCTTCACATGCTCACCCCAACACTGGTTCCCTGGTGCTTTTCTTAGCACAGATGTTTACCATCGATCCCCCCTCTTTTTTTCTTTCTCCACTTTGACTCAGGGTCTCAGCAAGGTTCAGGCTGCGTTTAGTAATTAGCCTTTATGCCAGGACCCCAATTCTCTGTGTCCCCCTTTTCTCCCTCCCTGGGTCAATAAGAAGCCCTGAGGTGAGGTGAGCTCACTTCTGGGGAGCCACAGGGCGGGTGGGATGGGGGGGTGACATTAAGAGAAAGGTAAAACAAACAGAAGCTGCATCCCAGGCCCCAGCCTAGGAGATGGCGGGGAAATGGGTGGCAGCTGATAAGAGTCGTATTCAACCTGGGTCAGGACTACTCGGAGCCAGAAGGGAGCCTGTGCTTCTTGGTTCTCATCTCTCCATAGTGACCTGATCCCTTTTTCGGGGACAGGCCAGCAGACCTTTCTTCCCTTCGGTCCTGATGTGGGTGTAAGTCCCAGGCAGCCACCCTGCAACCATCTTCTGCTCCAATGAACACTGTGTTTTTTATTTATTTATTTATTTATTTTGGTTTTTCTAGACAGGGTTTCTCTGTATTGTTTTTTTGGACCATGTCCTGGAACTCGCTCAGTAGACCAGGCTGGTCTCGAACTCACAGAGATCCGCCTGCCTCTGCCTCCCGAGTGCTGGGATTAAAGGCGTGCGCCACCACCGCCCGGCTTGAACACTGTGTTTTAAAAGTGTTTTCTACCAGCTGTGGACAAAGACTGCTGTTTGCACAGACATCTGTCACCAGGAAAAACCAGGTTCCCCTTGCAGGTTCTTAGGTGAAATAACTTAAAAGTGGACATGGGAAGGAACTCACAAGTTACTAAGGGCCCAGGAAAACAAGCAGAGGGACAGGCAAGGTTGGGGTCACGCCGCAGCTGACTGGAGGAGGGAGACAGAAAGAGCTGGAAAAGTGGAACACTACCCTGAGTCTGAGAGCTGCCGGCAGGCTCAACCATGAGACCTGCAAACAGCCTTGGAGAGGAGGGGGCTACGGGGTATGGAAGTGTCTTTATCAGCAAGGGGACAGTTCTTCCTTCCATTTTCAACTTTTAACTCTCAATGTGGAAGCAGGAGGATCGGGAGTTCAAGACCGTCCTCAGCAATATAGTGAGTGTGGGGATACAAAAGACTGTCTCAAAACAAAAAAGAAAGCCCGCCCAGGAGGTGCACGCCCTTAATGCCAGCACACAGGAGGCAGAGGCAGGTGCATCTCTGTGAGTTGGAGGTCAGCCTGGTCTACAGAGTGAGTTCCAGGACACCAACCAAGGGCTGCATAGTGAGACTATTTCTAAAAAAAAAATAAATAAATAAAATAATGCTAATAATAATGATAGAAAGAGTGACCACAGACCCCTCACTCTGGCTTACTGCTTGTAATGTTTATTCCGTCCACCATGTGACGCTAGCTGCCAGCTGCAGCCGCCAGAGCTCTCCCCTTTACGGACCTCTACCAGGGGAAAGCCCAAACCTTGGCTTCACAGCGGGAAAGAATTTCAGGCAGAGCCAGCATGAAGCAGAGTTGGAGTTTGTTTATTCTGTTTGAAACGGCGTCTCCTGTAGCCCAGGCTGAGCTCAAACTTGCTATGTATTAGAGGGTAATTTTGAGTTTTCTGATCCTCCTGCCTTTATCTCTCAAGTGCTGGAGTTACATGCAAAGCCATCTGTCTGGTTTTATGAGGTATAGAGTTGAAACCCAGGACCTTGTATATTCTAGGCAAGTACTCTACCAGCTGAGCCATCGCTAGGGCTTCATTATTTGTATTTATTTGTTTGTTTGTTTGTTTTTTTCGAGACAGGGTCTCACTGTGTATCCCTGTCTGCCCTGGAACTCACGGAGACCTGTGTTCCTCTGACTCCTGAATGCTGCGATTAAAGGCACATGCCACTACACCTTACAGAGCTTATTAAAAGACAACTTTTCAAAATAAGATTTATTTCCATTTTAATTGTGTGTTTATGGGTGGGTGGGTAGGTGCACACATATTCAGGTGCCCTCAGGAGCCAGAGGCATGCCATCTCCTGGGTCGTTGTGAATTGTGTGTTGGTATTGGTCTCCAGTTTGCTGCAAGAATAGCGTGTGCTCTTAACCTCTGAACCATCTCCATAGCCTCTTTATGAGACATTTTAAACAGATTTTTTTTTTTTGGTTTTTCGAGACAGGGTTTCTCTGTATTGTTTTGGAGGCTGTCCTGGAACTCGCTTTGTAGACCAGGCTGGCCTCGAACTCACAGAGATCCACCTGCCTCTGCCTCCCAAGTGCTGGGATTAAAGGCGTGCGCCACCACCGCCCGGCTTAAACAGATTTAAGAACAGGCGTGCTTTAGGGTTTCTGTTGCTGTGAAGGACACCATGACCATGGCAACTCTTTTTTTTTTTTTTTGTGGGCGGGGGGGGGGGTTGAGGGGTGAGGGGAGGAGGCAGGGTTTTTCTGTGAAACAGTCCTGGCTGTCCTAGAACTCACTATGTAGACCAGGCTGGCCTCCAACTCACAGAGATCTGCCTGCCTCTGCCTCCCGAGTGCTGGTACCACCCCTGCCGCCACCGCCACCACCACCACCCAGTGAGCACAGCAGCTCTTATAAAGGAAAACATTCAATTGGGGCTGGCTTACAGTTTCAGAGATTTAGTCCATTATCAGCATGGAGAGAAGCATGGCGGCGTGCGGACAGCCATGGTGATGGAGGAGGAGCTGAGAGTTCTGGGTCTCCCGGCCCCAGAAGGGCACTGTGCCAATTGGGCTCAAAAGCTACTCCCCAACAGTGACACACTTCCTCCAACGAGGCCACACCTCAGAATAGTGCCACACCCTATCGACCCAGCCCTGAAACACAAGTTTATGGGGGCCGTTCCTACTCAAACCACCACAAGGAGTTAATGGAAAGAAAGGCATTTAGGGCAAAGGGCAGAGACACAGTCGTCTTCACAATAACAACAACCACAATTTTGGTTGTTTCTGAAGTTGTTATCTACGTAGTTTGCTAAGAAATTGAAATGAGAACACAGGACAGTTCCAGAGGCTTGCCAGACAGGATTACACTTGATTACAAAAAACACTAGATTCATCACTGTGAATTAGTTTATAGTGTTTTTTTAAAAGATTTATTTTATTATGTATACAGTGTTCTGCCTGCATGTATGCCTGCTGGCCAGAAGAGGGCACCAGATCTCATTAAGGATGGTTGTGAGTCACTATGTGGTTGCTGGGAATTGAGCTCAGGACCTCTGGAAGAGCAGTCAGTGCTCTTAACCTCTGAACCATTTCTCCAGCCCAGTTTATAGTGTTTTTTAAATGACCGATTGTGTGTTTATGTTTGTGCATGCATCTCTGCACAGGCCTGAGGAGGTCAGGGGTCAATGTGAAGGAGTTGATTCTCTGCTTCCACTGTGTCAGTCTAGGTGATGGAACTCAGGTCAGCATAATATATAATAGAGTATAATATAATATAGTGTAATATAAATGTTTTATATGTGGGATTCCCAGAAAAAAATTCTAGGAGAGGTTAAGTAAGGCCCTACCTGAGGTCATATACATGCAGGCTTTAAGCCAGGCTTATTGATATTTTAACTGCAAGAGCAGTGCAGCCTCCTAACCACTGCAACTCCTGGGAGAGAATTATCTTTAAAGGTTTATCTTATGTGTGTGAGTATGTACCTGCTAGTGTGTATGTGTACCATATGCATGCAATGCCCATAGAAGCCAGAAGAGGGCACTGGATCCCCTGGAACCAGAGTAGCAGACGGTTGTCAGTTGTCATATGGTGCCGAGAATGAAGACTGTGCTGTCTGTAAGAGCAGCTGGTGACCGCTTAGCCATGTCTCCTTCTCTGGGCTGCATTTTATTCGTTTGTTTGTTTATTGAGTTAGTTTTGGTTTTTCAAGACAAAAGGTTTCTTTGGGTAGCCCTGACTCTCCTGTCTTCGAACTCACCCTATAGACCAGGCTGGCCTCGAACACAGAAATCCACTTGCTTCTGCCTCCCAAGTGGTGGGATTAAAGACATGCACCACCACTCCCAGCCTTGGGCTGGGATTTTTTTAAAGATTTATATTTATTTATTTATTTATTTATTTATTTGTGCTTATGAGTACTTGATCTGTGCACACACCTTTACACCAGAAGAGGGAATCATATCCCATGTGAGCCACCATGTGGTTGCTGGGAATTGAACTCAAGACTTCTGTAAGAGGTGCTCTTAACCTCTGAGCCATGTCTCCAGCCCGGGGCTAGAATTCTTGATTCTCAACTGATTAGAGGCTTTAGCCAAACTATGGAGTGAGGGCTTCCTCATCCTTGCCTTTCCTGTCTCAAAACCTAGGCATCAACTCCATGTGCTGCAAGTAGTCTCTCTCCAGCTACAGGAAATTAAAGCAGAGGAAATGGGAAATCCAGGCCCCACTACCCTAAACTTCAGGGTGTCTTCAGCAGGGACTGATGTATACATTCTTGCTTATTTCTCCCAGAACGACTGGCCCCCACTCCCCTGGAGGATACTTGGTACAGCAGAGGCTCCTCTCTGCCCCACCAGCTTAGGGATGGCGGGAAAACCGGCTGATGCCAGTCCTAGGGGTCTTCTGGACCCCTTTGGAGTCTTGACTGTTCTGTCGTAGCTAACTAGAAGCGCAGGCAGGATTGCGTAGATGTGGAGGCTTGTGGAACTCCTAGGAAAGACAGATGCCCAAGAAGCCAAGCAGAGGAGAGAGATGTGGGTGTGGAAAGCTGACTGTGGAAATGGGCCGGCTGGTAAAAGCTGAGGAAGGGGAGGATGGCACGGAACCGAGCCGGAAGATGAAATGCAAAGAAGTTGCGGTGCTTGATTGGGCAACACATGCGCTGAAATTAGCATAATACAGAGAATATTAGCATGGTCCCTGCTCAAGGATGACACACAATTTTTTTGTTTTCAAGACAGGGATCCTCTGTATTGTTTTGGAGACTGTCCTGGAACTCGCTCGGTAGACCAGGTTGGTCTTGAACTCACAGAGATCCGCCTGCTTCTGCCTCCCGAGTGCTGGGATTAAAGGCGTGCACCACCAATGCCCGTCTTGACGCACAAATTTTTGAAGTATTTTATATATACATACACATATACTTTTTAAATTGATTAGTTTTACTTTCACTATGGAATCTTGGCTGGCCTCGAGCTCACAGAGATGCATCTGCCTCTACTGGGATTAAAGGCCTAGCTCATTGCTGACCCATGTTTTACAAAAAGAAAGAAAGAAAAGAAAAGAAATACAGTTGTGGTAAAAGTTTTGCGTTAGCAGTGTGGTGGCTCAATCCCAGTTCTCTGGAGGCTGATGCAAGAGGATTAATGTGAATTTGACCCTAGCCTGGTTACAGTATGAAATTGTGTAAAGAAACAAACCAAAAACAAATTAAAAACCACAACCAGCAGTAACGACAAACCCGCTCTCCATTCCACACGAGTACGGCAGTCACTGTGGTCCAAACTAAGGCGAAAGCTAGGTCTCTGCACCTGCTCCTCATTCTCAGGACAGCACAGCTAATCTGGATTTGCCCCCAAAAGGGACCAACTTTGTCCTTGGTACCTCCATTCAGGCAGGGCAGTTCCTGGAGAGGGACTGGCTGTGAGCTGCCATCTGTCCTCAAGGGAAACCCCTGGGGAGGCCACAGGGTCTGCCAGGATTCAAGCCAGCTGGGTGACCTTGACTTGGTACTGATCCTTGCGTAGCGTGTATTTCCATTTCCTTCTCTGTAAACAAGGCCAGATGAGGATTAAATGAAACTTTGTTCCTGGAGGGGTGGCAGGCTCGCCACACCCCAACCTGGGTTGGCTTCCCTCCCGGGAGCAGCTGTTAAGGACGTGGTTGGGGCCCGGTGTGGCCTCATCTCCCACTTCCTGCTCTTGGGGTGGTTGGACTTGGCTCTCCTGGTGCTTCTCCAGCTCTGGGGACGGGAAGCTGAAGCCAGTCCTGGCTGCTGGCTCTCCCTTCTCTTCCTGGTTGGAGCCCTGTCAGCTTGTGGGTGTGTGTGAGGGGGTGAGGCTCTGGATCCTGGATTCCCCAGCCTCAATTGTTTGCCCGGCCCGGAATTCAGCCTGAGTCAGGCTACGGTGGCCTCGCACACCTTGAGTCCCAGCACTGGGGAGGCAGAGGCAGGCCGATCTCTGTGAGTTCAGGCCAGCCTGATCTACAGAGCCAGTTCCAGGACAGCCTCCAAAGCAGGGGATACGGTGGAAGAGCCGCAGATGAATCCAGGCGTTTCTGGCTCCCCCGAATCCCATCCGCTCTCTAGATGGTGGAAGAGCTGAAGAGACAGCGAGGATATGGGGTGTGTCTCAGGGCCTCCTGGGCATGTGGGAACCTGTGTGAATCGGGGTCCCTACTCTGAGCAGACACAGCTTAGCAGACAGCGCCTTCGTATATATACACGCTAGCAAGGTTCAGGGTGCTGCCTGTTGGACCCCACAGGGGGTCTTGGGTGAAGGTTTAACTTGTTGCCCCAGGGTTAGCAGGCTCCTTGCCCCACCCACCAGGTTTCTTAAGGCTCTTTAGATTCTGGTTCGTGCACCGGCTCTTCATCTACTTAGAGCTCATCTTTTCCCCAAACCCAACATCTGTCTCCTTAGTGCCTTCAAGCCTTAAATGTAGCTTCCTTCTATAGCATTCATAAGATCCTAGAGTAGCCAGGGGTCTAGAGAGAAAACCGATTACCGTTGAGGCACAGGACAGTGAAACCTGTTTCCTTGGAGACAAACCCCCAGACGCAGAGGCACTGCAACCAGCCTTTGTAACCACGTGTCTGGCCAGCCAGACTCCTTTTCTTTGCTAGAGTCTGTGCCTGGCAGCTCATCTCCTGCAGACAGGGAATCAGATGACAGCAGCCTAGCCCTCGGTGTTGGGCCGGGCGGAGGTCAGAAGTCAGACCTCTGGATTCAGCCAGACTTGTCCCCCCTACCCAGTGACTGTCCTCATTCCATCACATGTGGCCCGGAGGGGAGAGGAAGGGGATGAGGTGTTCCCTGGCAGTTGGGCAGGGAGACTCCAGTTCTAGTCCAAGGGCGAAGTGACAAATTATAGTCTACAAATGGATATGTGTGACTCTTAGATCACTCATGGGAGCTAAAAAGGGTTATTCTCCATGCCCTGGTTTTCTCATCGATGGTGTCAAACTTTGAGGTTGCTTTAAGGATTAAATGAGTAGACACACAATACACAATCCAGATCAGTACTGCCGGCTGCTGCCGTGGCGTCCCTTGAGGTCCCAGTGGGTGAACATGTTTGTCAGATTTCCATAAGCTCAGTGTTTGAAATTCCCAGCAATACATTGTAGCTGGTCTAAGGAGAACCACACCGGGAAAGGCCAGCTTTCAAGTATGAGATGATCCTTGCCCTAAGGCAGCCTTCCAGACTGCTCTGGCCCTAGAGGCAGCCTGGTCGCCTGTCCTTCTGACCGGCCATAAAGAAGCGATGTGAACAGAAGCCCTGCCCCTTCAAAAGCACAGCTTCAAAGAACACATCCCATATCCCCAGAATCCTTGTCCCTCACTGAGTCATTAGGGTTCTGGCGACAGCCACGCCTCCAGGACTTTGTATTAGGGCAATGAGTTCTATGAGCGGCCCACCCACTGAGATGCATTCCCTTATATCCCCTGACATAAGTGCCCACCGCAACTTTAAGCAGAGTATTTGAAAGATTGTAGCTTATGGTTAGTGATACTTATGGCTCCTTAATAACAGATGTTTCTCCGTTTCAGCCTGTATCTGTCCAGATGGAGTAAGTCTTGACACACGCCTGCATCCTCAGTCTCCCTGTCTCCCTCTCCCCCCCTTACCCCCTCTCCCTGTCTTGCCCCTCTCACTCTGGGTTTTATGGAGCTCAGGCTGGCCTTGAACTACTATGTAGCCAAGGATGACTTTGTATTGATCCTCCCATCGCCACTTCCTGAGCGTTGGATTAGAAGTTACGCGCCCACTTAGAATCCGTGGCTTCCTGCATGCTAGACAAGCACTCTACCAACTAAGCTACATCCCAGCCTTCCTGTCACGCACCCCAGTGGTCCTCACCGCCCAGTCCCTCATGTTTGCCTCCCCTCCCCTGTGACATCAAAAGCAAAATGAAAAAAGAAAAAAGCATACTCACTGGAGTATGGTCAGATTCCTAGTGGCCCAGCTCCCCAAGGAAGGATGAGCCTTTCTCCACCTACATCAACTGGGGAGAGCCTGAGAGGGTCCAGGCCAGCTGTCCCATGACTAGGCCACCTCCTGCCTCAGTATGCTGTGGGCTAGGGAGGGGTGGGGCCAGCTCTCCTGCACCCATGCCACCTTTGGGGTCACCCTGCAGCTGCCAGGAAGGGACAGGACCAGCTTTCCCATGTCCATGCCATTGCTGGTGCTGCTGAGGGGTGGGGCCAGCTCTCCTGAGCCCTAAGACATTAACGTGACTTCAGGCAGCAGCCCGGATCACAGACATCCTCACAGGCTACGGTGGTAACACAGGCTGCAGACATGAAGTATGAGTATCGGGCCGCTGATCCCATGCATGGCCCTCCTTGGCTGCACTAGCCACGGGTTGATACATGGCCTCAGGCGGCTACACAGGCCACTCACATCAGGATGCCCACACCGCCCCCCCCACAAGGCAGCAAAGTCAGAGAACATCACCAAGGCATCAGGCGGCATACTTCCAGGCTTCATTGTGGCCTGGGGCAGCAGCATGGACCACAGACACCAACATGGTCTCCAGTGGCATCAGGGATACCGGTGATCCTTCGAGGAGGTCCAACCCAGAAAGTGAAACTTTCCTTCTCTTGGGCCTCTGCCCTTGCCCAGAGCCAAGGGGATCCCGCAGCCAGGCGGCAGGTTCTGAGGTTGAGTCTGCGTCTGCATAGGCTCCGGGATGTTGTACATCATCCCTCCTGGGCAATGGAAGCATGGAGACAGACTGAGGCTCTCTCTCTCTCTCTCTCTCTCTCTCTCTCTCTCTCTCTCTCTCTCTCTCTCTCTCTCTCTCTCTCTCTCTCTCTCTCTCTCTCAGTCACCTCCACCATATTCCGCCCCTCTCCACAGGGCACCCACTGAGAAATTTTTCTCTTCCCATCTCTCCACAGTGCACACACTGAGAAGTTTTTCTCTTCCCATCTCTCCACAGGGCGCGCATTGAGAAGTTTTTCTGTCTTTCCCATCTCTCCACAGTGAACACACTGAGAAGTTTTTCTGTCTTTCCCATCTCTCCACAGTGAACACACTGAGATGTTTTTCTGTCTTTCCCATCTCTCCATCACATGTTTGTTCTTTGTAATTGCCCCTCCCCATGGCCTGGGCCCGACTTTTTTTTAGCCTGCTTCAGCTACCCTACAAACAAATACTACCATGGGACCTGGATTTGTGTATGCGTAAAACAAATTATGTTTGTATATTTTATTTATTGGGGGAGGGCTTGGAGCATGACATGTGTGGACAGTGGCGTACAACTTGAAAGACTTGGTTCCCTCCTGCTAGGCAAGTCCTGGGAACCAAACTCGGGTTGCCAAGTTTGACGGCAAGTACCTTTACCTGCCCATCCATCTTGCCAACACCGCTGACCCCCCTTTTGGTTTAAAACATTTTTTGGTGTGCTTTTATTATTTTAAATTATGGTTATGTGTGCGTGTGGGGGGTTATGTATTTGTGAGTACAGTGCCCTAGGATGCCTGAAGCCAGATGCCTAAAAACCCCCGGCACTGGAATTATAGGCAGTTATAAGTGGTTGCTGGGAATGAAATTCAGATCCTCTGGAAGAGCAGCCAGTGCTCTTAACCACTGAGCCATGTCTCCAGCCCTCTCTCTCTCTCTCTCTCTCTTTTATCTTTAATTATCTTTCATTTATACGCAGCAGTGGAGCGCACAATCCGCAAGCACACATATGGAGGAACGTTAGCCCCGCCCCCACATTCTCGCACCTCCTTCACGGAGACCTGTAAGTGGTGTCCAGAAGCCTTGTAAGGAGGTTGAGATGTTCTACTGGCAAGATTAAAAGAAGCAACAGTCGAGGTTGACTTTTAATGATGTATTTTGTTTAAAGCAACAGATCCAAAGTCTTGTCTTCACACATAGTCAGTATTAAAATTGTGAACGTGGTGTCACATTTTCCTTACTGAGATTTTAGAGCCCAGCATGGGACTCTCACAGCATAGCTACACTGGCCACGTGTCAAGAGCTCCATAGCCTTGTGGTTGGCAGCTACTGCAGCAAACAGCGTGGATCTAGGACGCAAGGGACGACAGTGACAATGGGAGTGGTGCCAGCAACATTTGCTGGTAGGAATATAAATTGTTCAAAACCATCTTCTCTTTCCAGTGCTAAGGGTGGAACCCCGGGCCTCACATATTACCACTGAGCTACACCTCTTACCCCAACTATGTAAATTGTAAGCCATTGATTGTATTCATATTTCTATTTTGAGTATTGATTACTTAATTTTCATTTATTTATTCGTTTACTTATTTATTTATTGAGATGGGGTTTCTCTGGTTAGCCCTGGCTGTCCTAGAACTCGTTTTGTATGTAGACCAGGCTAGCCTCCTGCAGACCTGCTCGCCTCCGTCTGCTGAGTACAGGGATTAAAGGCCTCATCCCTCACCCACACTTAGTTTTGTTTTTATGAAATAGAGCCCACACCCAGTTCTCTCTTAGATAACACGACACAGGAAGTTCCTGTGGCTATCTTTAGTTCTCTTTTGAGTGAAACACATTGGTACACACTCTCAAGTGTAAGGAACATTTGAGTAACAGGTTCTTCAGCTGCCCAGTAGGCTGCCATCTCTAACTTTGAGTTAGTTATGTCATCTCTTAAAGATAGAAGTCATGGCCGGGCGGTGGTGGGCACGCCTTTAATCCCAGCACTCGGGAGGCAGAGGCAGGCGGATCTCTGTGAGTTCCAGGCCAGCCTGGTCTACAGAGCGAGTTCCAGGACAGCCTCCAAAGCCACAGAGAAACCCTGTCTCGAAAAAAAACAAAACAAAACAAAAAAACCCAAAAAAACCAAAAGATAGAAGTCATGCAGAGCATGATAGCGCACACCTTTACTCCAGCACTTGGGAGGTAGAGGCAGGTGGATGTCTGTGAGTTCAAGGCCAGCCTGGTCTACAGAATGAGTTCCAGATCAGCCAGGGCTACACAGAAAAACGCAGTCTCCAAAAACAAAAACCAAAAAACGATTTTAAAAAAGTCATGCCGTGTCAGTGGGTCCCAAACGAGGCTATAAGTCACTTCAAGGGCACAGCTGTGTGCCACCTAATGATATTTTGGGCAGTGACAGATCAAATATATAATGATGAGCAGGCTGTAGTCCCAGCACTTAGGAGGTGGGAGCATGCAGTGATTTAATTGAACAATGCCCCCCATAGGTTCGGATATTCGACCATTTGGTCTTCAGCTGGGGGTGTTATTTGTGGCGGTCATGGAGCCCTGAGAAGATGTTGGAGGAGGTATGTCCATGGGGGAGGACTCTGAGAGTTTATGGCCTTGCCTGAGAAGATGTTGGAGGAGGTATGTCCATGGGGGAGGACTCTGAGAGTTTATGGCCTTGCCTGAGAAGATGTTGGAGGAGGTATGTCCATGGGGGAGGACTCTGAGAGTTTATGGCCTTGCCGGATTCCAATCACCAATTGCCATGGCTCCTCTATCATTAAGTACTCTGTCCTCCTGAAACCCCAGGCCAAAGTACACTCTTCCTTAGGTTGCTTTGGTCATGGCATTTTATCACAGTGATAAAAAGTACACAAACAAGACAGGGGGGTCAGGAGTTCAAGGCCATCTGCCTCCATGTGCAGTCTGTATCCAAGAATGTGCAGAGGGTGTTGGGATTGATGACACAGAGACCAGTAGGTGGTGCAAAGAAAACTTTAAGAAGGCCCCAAGAAGGTTCAAGAAAACTTCCCAAGAAAGGCTTCCCTCAAGAAGAGCTTCCACTCCCTTCCTTACCCCTGGCTGGTTCTGCTCTGACCCCAGAGGGGGCGGTCGGTGGGTCAGGAAGAGACGGTTAGTCTTTGGAAAAGGTCAAGGTCAGGGCGTTCCCTTGGGTGAGGCCTTATCAGGAACTTATTGCTCTGGTAAACATTTCTTATGGACACCAGATTGTTTTCAGTAAACATGTTTTTAGTAAACATTGTCTTACAGCTGCCTGCCCCCAGGCTGATGGGGAAGTGGGTCTCCGGCCAAAGTCTGTTGTTCCCACAGCCAGCCTGTGGGACTAATGAGTCCCAGGCTGCCCTGGGCGACAAGAGATAGATAATGATGCTGCCTATGCCAGATGGTGGCCTTTAATCTCGCCACTTTCCAGGCAGAGGCAGGAGGAACTCCAAGTTCGAGGCTAGCCTGGTCTACACGTGGAATTCCAGAACAGCCAGGACTACACAGAGAAGCCCTGTCTCAAACAAAGAAAGATGATGTTGCCTAAGCTAGGATCTGTGGCACACGCCTGTGGTGCAGCCCGCTCCCCCCTTCTAGAGAGGCTGAGGTGGGAGGTTCACTTGAACCTGGTTTGAGACTACCCCGGGTAGTGAGACACTGTCTCACAAGAAGGAAAGCAAGTGTACCACCTCGGGAAGTTTGTAGCTCTTTTAATGTGTGTTCTGCATCTGCGATGTCTTCATGACAGGATCATCTAATGAATAGTCTTCCAGACTGTAATCCCCTCTCAGTAAGCGCTAAGTGCCTATACTGGAGAAACAGCACATGTCACACTAGACTCCGGGTGCACAGGGTGACGTGTGCGCTGCCCCATGGGTGACAGTCTTGAGAATTAGTGAGTATCATCTGCTTTGTCAAAGTCCTTGCAAAGGCTCAGAGGCTTCTCCCGAGACTGTGGTAGAGACACGCAGTGTCCCTGACTGACGAAACCCCGGTGTGACAGCCCGACGGAACAGTTAGGGGCGGGAAATTTTGTTTCTTCAGAGCTGGAACCATGGTAGCCAAGGGGGAGACCTACAGAGGACCAGTGCGAGAGAAGACATGTTAGGAGGGACGCTCAGAAGTGACCCGCCATCATCCTCTCTGGTCTTCTCCCGGCACTGGGTCAGGAATCATCCTCCCACCAGGTGAACAGCAGAACCAGCTCCCGTTTCCCGGAGACAGTTCGAAGGAGCTAGGCTGAGGGAGCAAAGAACCCATTCCTTCCTTCATCGAACGGCCGAGGATACTAGCCGGGCGCCGTCCCTTCCTTTGATGTAAATTGCTCTACGTTTCCAGGCAGGACACCCGCACTCCAGCCCCGAACCAGCACTAACTAGCTGTGGCACTTTGGGTGTGGGCTGATTTATCACAGCCCCCATAAGCCTACTCATAACTGCCCCGTGGGTTATAGTGATGGCTGCGTAAAATAATTCAGTGGACAGCAACTGGAAACAATAAGGCGGTAAACATCTGCAGCAGAGCAGGGAAAAGTGGCAGGGGACACGGCCGGCCTGGCCTCCTTCCCTTTCCTCCACTAGCAGCTGTGTGGCAGAGGTCAGAGGCCGGCGCTCTGATCCAAATCAGACTCCAGGGACATGCCGGGATGTCACACACACCTATCCCCGGCTTCTGGAAAAAAAAAAAGTCTCCAGGGAAGGCTCTCAGCCGGTCTGCAGGTTTCTGAGGTCTGTCCCTTACAAAGGGACAGGTTTCTACTACGCTGCATCCCAGGAGCTACCACTGCTTGTCCGAGGATCGCAGGGCCCTCACGCTCTGGGGCAGCCCACCAGAGGCAGCTCCTTCCTCGGTACTCCTTAGGGGTTGCAGCCACGCGTTAGCCAAGGTCTCTGCCACCTCTGTCACATCGCCTTCCCTGCCGAGTCAACGCGGTCCTTTCACGGGCATCCTTCTGGTCCTCTCTCCCTAGCCGCGACCAGGAGCTGCGCCTTTGTCATTAGCTCATCGAAAGGTCCGGGCTCCGGAGGGTATTCCTGGCTCTGTCAGTCAAGATGCTGAAGTTAAATTACCCTGGGCTCCAGGCGAAACTGTGGAAAGCACGTTTTCAGCACTTATAGAAAGTATTTCCACCCCTCAAGACGAGTACTCACGTCCCATAAAGCAAGCACAGGCGGTTCCGGAACTCGGGAGCACTGGCCCAGTTCCCGCCTCCCTCCACCCCATCAAGATGTCATTGTTCCTAGGTTCGGGACAGAGAAAGCCTGGCTGGGTGGACCAGCGGCTGCTCAGGACGCCCCCTTACCCAGCAGGACTTCAAGCCGGGTGGGGGCGCGGAGCTGCAGGTCCGCAGCTGCCAATCACCGCGCAGCTCACGTGCCGCACGTTTCCCTGCTCCCAGTGGGGGTGCGGGGCACGCGCACGATTGTGTGTGTGTGTGTGTGTGTGTGTGTGTGTGTGTGTGTGTGTGTGTGTGTGTGTGTCCGCGGGCCGATGGCTGGGCTGCTAGGAGGCCTGGAGTGTGAACGCGCGGGGTGGGGGTGCGCAGAGAGGTGTGAACGCGCAGAAGGTCCGGGGGAGATGCTCAGGGGTCTGGGAGAGGGATGCGCCGACAGTGGGGTCTGTCCACTCTGATGCTGCTTCCTGGGTTATTAGAGAGGCGCCAGGACCCTCCTCTTCCCCAAGTCTGTTTGCGCCCCTCTCGCTAAACACTGAGCCTTCAATAGGTGGAGACGGCTTGTTTTTAATTTGTGAGTCCACCACCGGCAACACCAAGGGCACGGCGTGGGTAATTCAGAGGCTGGGCTCCAGAGCACCTGCTCAGAAAAAAAGCAGATCGCCCTTCTAGACCTCTCGGTGCTCTCCACCATCCCTCCTCCAGCCAAAATGTGGAGAAATGTTCATTTCTGGTTGTGGTTTTCAAACAACCGACGTGTGTAGGCTGAAGGGTTGAAGTCCAGGAAGAAGAGGCTGCCCACGAAATGTGTTTGCAGGCCAGGATCCCCTGCTCAATGATAGGTGCTCTTTAAAGCAGGGTCTTGCTATGTACTCCATGGGCTGGCTTGATGTGGAGCCCAGGATGGCCTGGAACTCGTGGTAATCCTCCTGTCTCAGCCTCCCAAATGCTGGGACTATCGGCCTGACCCACCACCCTCGTTCCATTCCAGGGACTTCTCTGCTGCTTGGCCATGAGAAGCAGACATTAAGAAGGCCGTAGGGATCGAAGTTTCTCTGGAGAGATATTTTAGGTCTTGGGTGTATGCAGGTTTGATGTGTCTGTAGCTTGCTGAGCCTTCCCTGGCTGCACTGTTTACTCTCCTTGAAAGGGATGCCGGTAACAACCTCGGAGAGAGGAGCTCCCTTTGAAGTGTGGGTTCTCCTGACTTCACTAGTCTGTTGTCTCCGTGGCTCCTTTGATGTGGTGACTTCAGCCAGGCTTTATTAGAGATTAGCTACCAGGACCAATAGATCAACCATCCCTTCAAGTTCACCTCCGCTGCGATGTACACGTCAGAGGAGCACTGAGATACACCAGGAAGCATCTCAGAATTTTCCATTTCCTGATTTTATTTCATTAGTTCAGTACACATTTTTCACATGTACTAATTTCTTCGCCTCTGGGAAATTACATGGAAAACTTCAGACCTGCAGTATTGTGTTTAATCCTCAGAGTAAGTGTGAGGTCGGGTACTTGTCTGCGTTCTCCAGAGGAGAGACCGGAGCTGCGCTGCTGCACAGCTGAGTCACTGAGGCAGACCCGTTGCACCTCTCCTTCAGGGAAAGTTGACTAGATTCATTAAATGAATCCAGCCATACAAACTGCTGATGTCAGCTCCTGGTGCACATTCTGCACATGTAGCCATTGCACCGCTGGGGTTTTTTCCCCAAATATTTTGTATTTATTCTACTTGATCTGTATAAATGTATTTGTGGCCTGCCTGCACTCATGTGCACCAGGTGCCTTCCTGCTGAGCACCTGAACGGGGCTTAAGGATGGCTATGAGCTACCACGAAGGTGCTAGGATAAACCGTGGTCTTCTGCAAGAACAAGTCCTCTTACTGTGAGCCCCCCTCCAGCCTGTTTTTATCACTATTATTGTTGCACGTAGAAACTGGAATGCTCTCGTTGGAAAGCCTCGCAGAATCACAGGAAACAGAGCCTGCTTTCTTATGGCAGGGGGTTAGGGTCTGGTTCTCCTCCGGCTGGAGGAGCCTCTGCCTGGTGTTGGAGTTCTGGAAGGAGACGCTCCAAGACACCCTTTACAGTGCCTTCCCATGGAGATCTGCTCCTGGATTCTATCTGTTCTTTCCTTCCCCACTGGAGAATGCTCTCAGAGGCAAGCTGCTCGGCTCTCTACAGGGTACTTTGATGTCCATGCAGTGGAATGTGGGGTTTGTTTTTATTGACATAGATAGTGTAACTGACTTTGTCTTCACATTTCAACATTACAGTATTTACCAAACCTTTCTTTTCTTTTTTTTTTTTTCTCTCTCTTTTCCTGGGGGAGGGGTGGGTGGGTTGAGACAGGGTTTTTCTGTGTAGCTGTGGCTGTCCTGGAACTCACTCTGTAGACCAGGCTAGCTTCAAACTCAGTGATCTACTTGTCACTTACTCCTGAGTGCTGAGGTTAAAGGCATGTGCCACCATGCCTGGCTTTAAAACATTTTTTTTTATAAGTGCTTCTTTGGAGTAGAGAGTACGCCTTCTGGAAATGTTGATGAAGTCTGAAGGGAGTGATCAGAGTGAGAGACAGTGTGACTAAGGGCAGATTAGTTGTAGGAGGCTCAGGAGCAGGACCAGTAGACTGAGCTGCCCTCCTGCTAACTAATGTAGCAGGGCCCAGTCCGTTGTGGGCAGTGTTATCGCTAGAGGTGAGGCTGGTCTGTATAAGAAAGGTAGCTCTGGGGCTGAAGAGATGTTTCAGTGGTCACACTGTGCGCTGTTCTTGCCGAGGGCCCAAGTTCAATCTCCAGCACCCATACCTCAGCTGATTCACACCTGCCTATAACTCTATCTGGTGCCTTTGGCCTCCTGGGGCTCCTGTACATGCACACACAATTAAGAAGAGATAAAAAATAAATCTTTAGATAAAGAAAGGCAGTTTCTGCTTCAGTTACTGCTTGAGCTCAGGCCCTGACTTTCCTCAGCTTGTTTCCTGGAGGTGTAATCTAAATAAACCGTTTCCTCCACAGGCTGCTTTTGGTCGTGGTGTTTGATCACAGCAGCCCGAGAGGCAAAGAAGAGTCTCCCCATATTGACCGAGCTGGCCACAAATTCAGAGACCCGCCTGCCTCTGCCTCCTGAGTCCTGGGATAAAAGGCAGGTGCCACCATGTCAGGCTCCTCTCTACCCCAACCTCCCGGATTGGGAGGGATGTCTCAGGTGACTCAGGCTGGCTTTGAACTCCATGCTCTCCCTACTTCTGCTTCCCACACGCTGGGATTACATTCCCGCAACACCCCACCTGCCTGATGGCTGACACTTTTTACAGTCTTGTGAGTTGATTGTGTCCTCCCCAAATTCACATGCCGAAGCCCCAACCTCTTCAAATGTGATTTGGTGTTTAGATCGCTGCAGATGTAACCAGTTAAGATGAGGTCATACCACATGGAGTTGGTTGGGCCGCTAATCCACGATGGCTTGTTTCCTCCCAGAAAGAAGGCATCTGAGCACAGGACCACACAGGGAGAGCGTCGGGGAGAACGCCACGTGAAAACACACAGACAGGAATGTGTGTCCACAAGCTACGGAAGGCTGACGGCAGACCTCGGAAGCTGACAGAGAGCCTGGGGCAGATTCACCTCACAGCACCAAGGTCACCTGTCTGCTGACACCAGGATCCTGGGTGCTAAATTCTGGTCCTAGAGCCAGCCAGTTTTGAGACTGTTATTGTAGACTGCCCATGCACGACACAGGGAGCACAGTCTGAGGAAGGTTCTGACTAGGATAGGGTCTTAATATTTTAGAAACATTGTCTTACAGAGGCTAAGATGTCCAGTTCTGTGTAAAATTACTTTATCTTCTTTTCTAATGGAATGGTATATGCACATAATTTTAAAAATGAAATAGACTAAATACATAATTGCATAAAAATTGGGCTTATTTTTATTTTTTTATTCTTTTTTCGAGGCAGGGTTTCTCTGTATTGCTTTGGAGGCTGTCCTGGAACTTGCTCTGTAGACCAGGCTGGCCTGGAACTCACAGAGATCTGCCTGCTTCTGCCACCCGAGTGCTGGGATTAAAGGCTTGCTCCACTAACGCTCTTCTGCTTGTTTTGACTTCTTAACTCAGCTTTCTTCTGGTATATGCTATTATTTTTCTAAGAAATATGTTAATATTACTATGCTAATAATATTCTAATATTAAATTCTTGAGTATTTTTCATTTTTATTGCAGTGCTGGGAATTAAGCCTGGGGTCTGCAGTGACTTGCAGGTAACCTATTCCTGAGCTATAGCCCTACCTTTTCTTTTCTTTTATGTATTTATGTATTTATTTATTGGTTTTTTTTGAGACAGGGTTTCTCTATATTGTGTTGGAGACTGTCCTGGAACTCACTCTGTAGACCAGGCTGGTTTCGAATTCACAGAGATCCACCTGCCTCTGCCTCCCGAGTGTTGGGAGGCAACACTGCCCGGCTAGCCATATCTTTTCTTTCCCTCTAGTTTTTGTTTCTAGACCATGTCTCACTAAATTGCCTAGGTGGGAATTGAATTTTCAATCCTTTTGCCTCAGCCTCCAAAATACCACCACCAGGCCCAGGGATTTTCAGTTTGGGACATCACTTCCCAATGGTAGAGGAGGACTTAGTCTTCTGGCATCCTCCACCCCATATCCTTATACCTGGATCTCTGACAGGCAATTCTTGCTCATGATATTTGGACACATAGACCCTGGTCACCAATGGATGCCTTCGTTCATCACAGGTTCGGGATGACTTGACCTCAGGGTTATGTATGCAACTATCTGGAGAAGCAGCACTTCTGAACTGACTCTTAAAGAAATTGATGTGTTTGATTGACTTGGCAAGTGAGGTTTTGCTGGCGTTGCTTATAGTAGATTCGGAGAATACTTTTCCTTTACCCAAGCTGAGTCCACCTTTAGGGGCCCCGGGTGGGTGAGGACTTTAAGCCCAGTTTCCTTTGCTTGAGACAGGGTTTCTCTGTTAACAGCCCTGGCTGTTCTGGAACTCACTCTGTAGACCAGGCTGGCTTCCAACTCAGAGATCACCTGCCTTTGCCTCTCAAGTGTTGGAATTAAAGGTGTTTGCCACCACCAAATGGCTAAAGGCCAGTTTCTTGAACTGAGAGTTGTCAACCCATTATGGGGTTACATCAGGAAAGGTAGAAAGTGATGAACAATTTGTTGAAAATTAATTTATAATGGAACGTGAAATACATCCATGGTGTTTCTGGTGGTGTTCTCATCCTCGCCACGTCTGTGTGCACTCACTGAAGCCTTGGTTCTGAGCATACAGCATGGGACTTAGTACTGTGAGTCCTGCTAGGTCACGGAATGCCAGTGGCCACTGATCAAAGCATCTCTACTTGGATCTGAGACACTGTATGGGGCTGGCAGTGTAGCCCTGTTGCTAGACTGTTTGCCTAGCACCATAAAGCCCTGTATTTGATCTCCAGCATTGTATAAAATCGTCCATGATGACACATGCCTGTAATCTCTGTACACAGGAGGGTTCAGGCAGGAGGGTCAGAACTTTGAGGTCGTCCTGGGCAATGTCGTAAGGTAGAGGCCAAACTAGAATTCATGAGAGCATATCTCAACAAAACAAAAACAAAAAAATATTGTATGAGCGTAGTGTTTCTACTGAACGTATTAATATTTCTGCTCTTGTAGAAACAAAATGGTTTAATACAGGGAACAAGACTTTCGGTATTTTTCTACTGCCATACTGTCACTCATGTAAAGGTCAAGCTAACATATTTTTTGGTGTTGTTTTATGTTAGAATGTTGGATATTAGGAGTCGGATTTTAGCCAGATGTGGTGGTGCATGCCTTTAATCCCAGAACTTCAGAGGCAGAAGCGTTCTGAGTTTGAGACCAGTTTAGTCTACAGAGTGTGTTCCAGGACAACCAGGACTACACAGAAACCTTGTCTCGAAAAACGCAAATGAAAACAAAGCAATTGAGTTTTAGACTTGGCATTCATAAATAATTAAATGGATAGATTTTTGTTTATTATTAGAACAGAATTTCTAACAATTTCTGAAACTGAGCTATGTTTTAACATAGCTCTGCCATTTAAAATGTTTAAATAGTAATGTATTTTACTGTATTTTGCGGATGTGTTTGTCTGTTACCACACACGTGCCTGGTGCCCATGGAGGCCAGAAGAGGGCATCAGATCCCCTGAAGTCAGAGTTGTGAGCTGCCAGGTCAACGCTGAGCACGGAGCCCAGGTCCTCTGGAAGGGCAGCCAGTGCTCTTAACTGCTGAGCCAGCTCTCCAGCCCTGTCATTTTTTACTTCCTGTTTATGCAAAGCATCATCCTCCAGATTATTATAAAATAAAAATATCAGTTGACTCTGGAAAAAAAAAGTTGAAGGTGTTCTTACCTCACTGAATCAAATATTTAGGCATGATTTAATTCTTTGTTTTGTTTTGTTTTGTTTTCAAGACAGGGTTTCTCTGTGGCTTTGGAGGCTGTCCTGGAACTCGCTTGGTAGTCCAGGCTGGTCTCGAACTCACAGAGATCTGCCTCCCAAGTGCTGGGATTAAAGGCGTGCGCCACCACCACCCGGCTATGATTTAATTCTTTATGTAAAATAAATACGGATACCCATCTTATTCATATGCAGATTTTAAGTGCAAAATTACTTATGAATGAAAAAAAAGAGAGAGAGAAGCTGGGTGTGGTGGCGCACGCCTTTAATCCCAGCAGAGGCAGGCAGATCTCTGTGAGTTCAAGGCCATCCTGGTCTACAGAGTGAGTTCCAGGACAGCCAGAGCTGTTACAGAGAAAACCTGTCTTGAAAAAACAAACAAACAAAAACAAAAAAGATAAAAAAAAAAAAAAGGAGAGTGCATAGCTACTTCTAATGCATGGAGATTTATTGTAGAGAGGAAGCAGAGGATAGAGTCTAGGCTGAACGTGGCCAGGGACTAAAACCGGACCATGAGGAGAGGGGCGGGAGGGAGAACCAGAGAGAGCTGCCGCCGACTAAAAGAGGCTGCTCGGGCCGACAGACCGAGAGAGCTGCCAGAACGGATATATGCATCTTGGCTAGGGGAAGGGGAGCGGAAGCGCAGCCCCTGGGAGAGAGTTCAGGGTAGAGGGCGGGGTGGGAAGAGCTGAGCGGAGCCACAGGTGTCAGTGGCGCAGGGAGAGCTGGCCAGAGTGCTGGAGCTGTTGTGGGAAGTTCTGGGTTTCTGGGGGAAGCGAGTCGGGCAGGTTGTGTAAGGTCGTCATTCCTGGGACAAAGGGACACACTTCTAAGGCTGTGGAACTCCAGGTAGGCGGCTGACAAATGCCATCTCACGTCTTTACTAGGCCGCGTTTGGATATATCCCCCAAGGCCCAGGAGGTGTCCAACTTTTTTTTTTTTTTTTTTTTTTTTTTTGGTTTTTCGAGGCAGGGTTTCTCTGTGGCTTTGGAGGCTGTCCTGGAACTCACTTTGTAGACCAGGCTGGCCTCGAACTCACAGAGATCCGCCTGCCTCTGCCTCCGTGTGCTGGGATTAAAGGCATGCGCCAACAACGCCCGGCTGGTGTCCAACATTTTGACATCGCAACATGATGTCTTCCACAGGGTTCACACTAGAGAAGTGCGCAGTTGATTTCAACGTATCCTGCGCCCACTCCAGAAGACAAAAACGAACCCCACCCCAAATGCCCTTACCTGTGTGCCGAGACCAGAATGAGGCTCTATTTGAGCTATGGCACCAGAGCATAGTCCCAGCAGTGAGCGCCGCAGCAAGACAGTCATTTAGAAAGAGCATCTACTCTTTTACGGAGTGTTGGTGCAAACCTAAGCTGTAACCAGACGTGGCTTTACTCTCCCAGAAAATCTCAAGGAGAACTGCAGGTAACAGCAGCAGCTGCAGGATCGAGACCGAGCAGAGAGAGTCAACCAGTTTTGGGGGAACTAGGAGAAATGGTTCTTCTTCCAGATGGAGGGGGGCACCAAGGCTGGTCTAGCGCCCCCCCCCCCGCCCCGGGATTGCTTACTTATCTAGAGAGCGCAGTATTCTCGGCAAGTATGTACACTGAAACACCATTGAAATGCATCACGTGAAGCTGCCTTTCCACTAAAGCTCTGAAATGTTTCATGTAGATAAACTGCATATCTCTCTTTTGTGAGAAACTGGTGATACCAAAAACGGGGGGAACCAAACAACATAGCCCCCCAAATCTCATGGTTTTGTTGTTGTGTGTGTATACCTATACAAACAGCAAGAGTGTGGAGGCCAGAGGTCAACACCAGGTCTCATTATTTTCTCTCTACCTTATTTTTTGAGGCACTCTCTCACCAAATCTGAAGCTCATCGGTTAGGCTAACTGGTCTGGCTGTCGAGCACCCACCCCCACCCCTGCCAGGGACCTGCCTGCCTTCACTCCCCAACACTGGGATTACAGCCAGGTACTTCAATGGGGCAGGAGTGGGGGTGGGGTGAGAGGATGGGGTTTGTTTTGTTTTGTTTACTTGTTTTTAATGTGCGTTCTGACAGTCCTCTCCCAAGACCTCGTAGTATTTTAAGTAAGTTTATGACTTTGTGTCGATCCCCATTCAGAGCTGTCCTGGAGCGTGTGCAGAGGGTTGGGCACACCAGCAGAGGAAAAGGCCAGACAACTCTGGAATAAACCCAGGCTGGTTTCCTTGTTTGTGACGTACCTGATGCTACTGTGAGCCCCAGCTCCCTTGCCTATGACACAAGAATCAGAACGCCTCTTCTGAGGGCAGCTGTGAGAGTGACCTGGAGTCAGGTACACTGGCTTAGCGGTCCCCAGCCCCATTTTCTTGAGGCAGGGTCTCCTGTAGTTGAGGCTGGCCCCAACCACCGCTCTGTAGCCACGTCTGACCTTGAACTTCCGATCTGCCTCTACCACCCAGGTGCTAGCTAGTATTGTGCGCATGGACCACCGCATCTGTCTGGCTCAGCAGCTTTGAGTAAGCGACGCCTTCGGGCTCACAAGATGGCTTTCTGCACAGCTGGCGTGGGTTTGACCTCACGGAAAGGTGGAAGGAGAGAACCTACTCCACAGAGTTGTCCTCTGACCCCCACACCTGTCCCGTGGCACGCGCCCCTTGCCACACACACATCACGCACATATGCACAATAAATAAATAAATAAATAAATAAACCAGCGTGTTACCTGGCTGTCATGGCAATCTGTCCCATGTACCAGTGATTCCGTCCATTGATTTATTTATTTATTTATTTATTTATTTATTTTTTGGTTTTTACGAGACAGGGTTTCTCTGTATTGTTTTGGAGGCTATCGGTCCAGCCCGGCCTTGAACTCACAGAGATCCGCCTGCCTCTGCCTCCCGAGTGCTGGGATTAAAGACATGCGCCACCACCGCCCGGCCCCGTCCATTTATTCTTGAGGCTCAAAATAAAATGGCGGCTGGAGCTGGAGCTCAGTGGGTGGTGTTTACTTAGCGTGCATGAAGCCCTGGTTTTGATCCCTAGCATGACATACACCAGTGGACAGGTAGGAAGATCAGAAGATCCAGGCTATTCTTGGCTGCCTGTCAAGTCTGAGACCAGCCAGGGGTACATGAGCTCCTGTCTCAGAAATGGAGTAGGTAAAATTGTTAGCATTCTGCTCTGAAGCAAACCTGGACACCGTTTGGGCTCTGGAGGTCAAACGACGGTGCGGGTAGGGCTGGGCAGGAGGATAGGGTAGGTGAGGGTCAGGAGGTAGGGTGGGAGGATGGCTTGGCGTTTTGGGCACACATGAAAAGAGCTAGCCAGATCCCATTGATGTCAATGGTTCCTGTGTATTCTCCTCCTCTTCAACTGTTCCCCGAGTCATCAGCCTCAGACTCTGAAGTCGTCGCTGTTTCAAAACAAATTCCTTTTCATCTCTAGTCAGATGGCTTCCCTCTTCACAACCAAGAACCTTGACCAAGATGCCTCTGTGCCCCAGTGGCCTCCCCTTCGTCACATCTGTGAGGAACCGTGAACTGGGCGGTGCCAAGTCTCAGACCACAGCCGCTCCCACCATGGTTACGGGCAACCCCAGCGGGCACTCTTAGTTCATACGTGGGCCGGAGGTGCCTGGTGGAGATCGGTGTACAGGCGCACACCTATGTCATCCCTGTGCACCTGTGGACCCCTGCCCCAGAGAATCTGGGCAGACGCTGTCTTTACACACTTTCAGTTTTCCCTCTAACCTCGGGGTGAGGTCCTCATTTCTGAGTCACCCTTGGGTTGCTGAGCTGTCTAATTTGCATCGTATCTGATGCAAACTCAGCGACTCCATTTCATACCCAGGGAGCCTCCCTGGACACACCCTACCGGTATGACACACCTGCACAGCAGCTCGAATCTGAAGCCGGGTCTTCTGCGGTGCCAGGGGGTTCAAAGAATGTTCTAGTCCCCTCCCTCAGCAGCACACGTGGAAGGACAGAGGGTGCTTCCTAGGGTAGCTCACCCATGGACCCATGGTGGCGTCTATGTCTCTTTGTGACTCTCTGCAGTGGTGGCAGACTAAAGGCTGTGACTTCTTGCGTGCCCTCAGGGAGACTCTGTCCCTTTAGTCATCCTCACACCCAGGTTCTGGCAACCCTCCTGCCTCTGGGCCTGTTCTTTCTGTTTCTAGGTTACCTCCGGGTCTTTTCACCTGTGTGTATGTCACACACTAATTAAAAAATTAAAATAAAATAAAAATACAAAAATGCGTTAAGGCACAATTATGGTCCAAGGCAAAAAAGTTTTAAAGGAACAGCTGAAACTTTTTTTTGTTTTTTGGTTTTTTTTTTTTTTTTGGTTTTTTGAGACAGGGTTTCTCTGACTTTGGAGGCTGTCCTGGAACTCCTTTTCATAGACCAAGCTGGCCTCAAACTCACAGTCAAAAGTGCATTTTTAAAAATTTAGTACGATGACCAAATTGAGAAAAACAGCGCTGATAAAGTACGGTTGTTTGAGTCATAAACTTTAGTTTAGTGTTTACTGATGATCCTGATACAATTCTAGCAAGAAAAGAAAAGGTTTTGTCGTTATTTGTTTTCGTTGTTCCTTTCCTGGCTCAGAATCTAACCTAGGGCCCATAGCCGCTTAACACTGCCCTTGTGTCCCTCGGCCCTGTCCGCTATAAACTTGTCTTCCTTGTTGGGTTCCTGACAACAGTTGGTGATACCGGTGTGCTCCAGGCTGTCCGTAAGCCCACACCTCTCCTTTCCTCTTGAACTTCACGTCAGGTCTGCACCAGGACCTATCATTTCCCTACTCCTTGCTTCAGGCCTTATCATCTCCTGGGACCACAGCCCCTATCCCTCCCTGCTGCTCTGAGTCATTCTCCGTCGAATGAGTTTCCTGGGGTGGGGAACTCACGGTGAGGAATAGAGCAGGTGAGTGGAATGCTACATGGAACACCTCAGTGGTCCCCCATGGGCTCCTAGGCCTGCTTCCCTTCTGTATGGCAAGCCCCGCCCATTTCTCCACTCTTCATCGGGTCCTTGTTTATGGCTTCCGCCTCAGCTTTCCTTCGGGTTTTCCCTGGATGGACTATGTCCCTGCCACAATCACTCACCACTCTAGGTGTTAATTTGTACCTGTGCCTCTCCCTCCAACCGTGGGCGGCGTTTCTTGAGCCCTGGGTCATGGTTCAGACATCCCTCCCTGGTTGTTCCCCTGGAACCCTGAACTTGCCTCCATCCCGCTGCGGGCTCCTGACACTCTGAAAGCAATGGTCTGCTTTGGTGCCTTCCCCTTGAGCCGTGACCTGTCTCTCAGGCCGGCCTTGCGCATACATTCCTTGTTGGGAACCACCTGACACGCCATGGCTCCCAAACTCGCTCCACAAATATTTGTTGAAGAAGTAGGTGAGAGGGCAGCAGCGAGTGAAAGCAGGACTTTGATAGAACCGGGGGGGGGGGGGTTTGCTGATCCGGAGAAAGTTGCCAAGAATCTGGTGACTCAGAGACTTAGGTTACGAGGACACGATGAGCAGTTTAAGAGTCCAGCTCTCACAGGCCTACCGGACCCAAGAGGAAGACTATAAAGGAAAAAAGTAAGGCAGGGTGTCATCAGATAGCCAAGGTGCCTGTGACCCAGAAGGGCTGGGGCTCCACAGGAACAGGTTTTCACAGCCTAGGTGACTCAGATAGGGTTGGGTTCCCAGGCTTAGCAGGGAGTCATGCCAGATGAAAAAGCCAGGCTTCTGCCCAGGTGGCCAAGCACACGGCCGGAATCCTCCATTAACTTGGCAGCCAGTCCACCCTCTGGTTTCCTAGGAAACCAAGGGCCACACAATCTACAGTGCAACTTGGCACACAGCCTGGGACATTTTATGAGGGCCAGATGGCCGGACTCTGCACGTTGTGGGTGTTGCGGGGAAGGCAGCTGAGGGTCTTGGGGCAGGACTCCGCACTCGTGCTGGGAGAGTCTGAGAAGGGTTGGCATCTCCTGTGGGCTACGCGGGCAGGATAGGCAGGCATGGAATTGGGAGGGCATAAGCACTGCCTGGTGGCGAGACCAGCACCAGAGGTCACTGGCTCTAAACGTCACCATAAGACACAAATTGGAAAGAGACCAGGGTTGCAGGGATGGCTCAGCTGTTAGGAGCATGCACTGTTCTTGCAGAGGACCCAAGTTTAATCCCCAGCACCCACAGCAGGCTGCGCACAGCCACCCTTAACTCCAGCACCAGGGGACCCAGCTTCCCCTGCTGGCCTCAGGACCCACCTGCGTTCAAATGCTCATATCCCCACAGAACGATGATGATGATGAGAGAGAGAGAGAGACAGAGAGAGGAGGGGACACTACACAGTTGGAATCTGGATCACGGGCATTACATTAAGATTTAGAGGCGGGAGAGATGGCTCAGCCATTAAAGGCTAGGCTCACAACCAAAATTATAAGATTTAGAACCTGGTGTTTTCTCTATTACATCCATACTGCACAACACACTGTCCAAGATGAGGTCTGCAGAGATCAGACCAAGGTTCAGACACCCAAAAGGATACTGGCTGTGATCATAGAAAAATGACACGAGCCGGGTGGTGGCGCATGCCTTTAATTCCAGCACTCGGGAGGCAGAGACAGGCGGATCTCTGTGAGTTCGAGACCAAGCCTGGTCTACCAATCGAGTTCCAGGACAGGCTCCAAAACAATACAGAGAAACCCTGTCTCGAAAAACCAAAATAAAATAAAATAAAAATGACATGATTGCTTTTTGTTCTGGGGGATGAAGGTGACTACAGCAGGAGAATTGCCTCGCATTTTTCTTCAGTTTGCTTGCCAGGAGTTATACCTCTGGTGGTTAGAAAAGTCCTAAAGAATAAATATTTAGGGGCTGTGACTGTAGCTCACTCAGGTGGGGAAGCGTTTGCTGGGGACCCTGGGTTCAATCCCTAGCACCATCTAAAACTCAGCACGGTGGAACAGCCTTGTAATCCTAGCTTGAGGAAGGGGGATCAAATGTTCAAGGCCATCCTCAGCTGCATTGTGAGTTCAAGGCCAGCCCAGGGTACTTGAGACCCTAACTTCAAAAACAAATACAAAAACCCTAAGCTATTTCAGTACTAAATAGAAGGTAATCTTTCCCAGTTGCATCATAGTTTCCTGGACACCCTAATTCAGAGGGAACCGGTGAGGGACACCCCACCACGGTATGGCTGCATTGGGAGGGGAGGCTGAGGGACCAGCAAGAAGTCTCTAGAGCTGAGTTTCCCGAGAAGGCAGGAAATGACTAAAATGGAACTCAATGAACTCACGTTTTCTGTCTTGATCTTAGTCAGTAGATGCGTAGTTTAAAGTAATTCAGAGCATGCATACTGGCAGTCAGAAGTAGGCTGTTATGTAACAGGGAAGGGAAACCATTCGTCACTCGTGGTTGTAGATGGGCACGAACTGCTCAGTGCGATGGATTTTGTTTCCTGAATTGGGGAGGAGGAACATCTGGGCAGTGATTTCAGGGGACCGCCAGCCACGTGGAAAGCCCTTGATGCCTTACTGGCAGGACCCTAAGCTGCTGGTGTGGGCAGCCCACTCCAGATGCCAGCAATAGGAAACCCGAGACTCAAAGATTCCTACAGTCCAGGCACAGAGACTCTATTGCAGGTGGGCTGGTGGCGGCTTAGTGCCGGTGGAGAGGGGCAGGAGATCAACTAGAGAAAGGAGCAGTCAGGCACGAACCGTCCATCCCATCACGTGGAAGGCTGAGGCAGGCAGATCTCTGTGAGTTCAGCCTAGCCAGGGCTACGTAGTAAACCTCGTCTCCGTGGAGAAAGACAAGTGGTTGGGGCGGGGCGCGAGGGTGAAGGTGCAGACAGCGTGCTAGGTTGGAGGCAGGCATGCGGTGGTGGGGGAGCCAGCCCAGCAGGCCCAGGGGTCTCTTTCTCTATAGTGGTGAATGACTGTGTCTTGCGTGTTTCAAGTACCTGTCTTAGTTAGGGTCTCTATTGCTGTGAGAGACACCATGGCCACGGCAACTCTTATAAAGGAGAAGAGTTAACTGGGGCTGGTCCCACAGGTCGCTGGGACTGGTTTAGTCCTTTGCTGTCATGGCGGCAGGCAGGCAGACATGGTGCTGGAGACGCAGCTGAGAGTTCTACATCTAGATCCAAAGGCAGCAGGAAGAGACCCGGAGGCACAGCCTGACTTGAGCGTCTGAGGCATCCAAGCCTGCCCTCAGTGACACACTTCCCCCAAAAAGACACGTTTACTCCAGCAAGGCCACACCTGCTAATGCCACTCCTTGTGAGCCTATGGGAGCTATTTCCTTTCAAACCACTGCATTCCACTTCCTGGTCCCGGAGGCTTGTCGACATATCATAATGCAGAAATGCGTTAAGCTCAGGTTTGAATGTCCCCATAGTCTATAACAGTTTCAACCCTGTAAAAGTCCAAAGTCTCTTCTGAGACTCACGCAGTCTCCTAACTATAACCCCCTGTAAAGCCAAAATCAAAAAGCAGCTCACATACTTCCAACACGTAATGGCACAGGATATGCGTTGCCATTCCGAACCTTAGGGAAGGGAGCGGAGTGAGGAAATACTGCACCAGGGCAAGACTGAAACCAGCTGGGCGAGCTCCAAACGCTGCATCTTCATGTCTTCAGATCTCCACCTCCTTTCAGCTTTGTTGACTGCAGCATACTTCCCTCTCTTGGACTGGTTTCACTCCCTGTCAGCAGCTCTCCTCAGCAGGCATCCCAAAGCTCTGGCATCTCCAACATCTTGGAGTCTCCAAGGAAATCCAGGCTTCAGCTTCACAGCTTCATGCTATGTAGGTTTCCAGTCTAGGTCTCCATTCAGGGACACCCCTGCCACATGCTTGGTCTCAGTGGCTTTCCTTAGTCACAGAGGGCAGTTCCATAACCTTTCTCTTCTACTCTGAATCTAAAGCCAGAACCATGTGGCTGGAGCTGCCAAGATCTGCTGCTTGCTGGGGCTGGCTTGTGGCCCCCTCATTCAATTATATCTCCACCAGCTTTCTGGTTTTGATGGTTTCCTTTACCTCCTAAGCTTGGCTGTCCTGAAACTTCATCTGTAGACTGGGTTGGCCTCCAACTCAGAGACCCACCTATCTCTGCCTCCAGAATGCTGGGATTAAGGCGTGTGCCGCTACACCCTGCTCTAAACTGTTCTTTAATTCCTTTTCACAAATTCGAAGTTCAGCTGGGTGGGATCTTGCCCTGAGGTCACCACTCCCTTTATTCCACTTAACATCAGGCTTTTTAAAATCTGTTTATCTCCTTGAACACAGTATTTGGCTCCATTCCCTTTCCTGTTGTCCCCTTTTTCTTTGAACTATATGTTTTTACTTTCCCTTGATCAACTTGCTCCTTTTCATTATAAATCTTCATGAGATTGAACACTAATAACCATAGGACAGAGTCACTACTAAACTCTTTTGAGATTTCCTCTGCCAGTGGAGCTAATCCAAAACTCTTTAATTTAACCTCAGGCAGACTTTTTGGACAAGGGCAAAAGCAGCCACATTCCTTGCTAAAATACCACAAGAACAGTCTCTAGGCCACATACTAAAATTCTCCTTTGAGACCTTTTGAGCTAGGCATCCACAGTTCAAACCACTCTTAGCACCAGTGGCTTTCATGTTTCTACTAGGATGGCCCATTAAGTTCCGCGTAAAGCATTCAACTGCTTTTCTAATCCAAGATCCCAAGATCCACATTCCTCCAAACAAAAGCATGATCAAGCCTATCACAACAATACCCCACTCCTGGTACCAACCCGTGTCTTAGGTTTCTAGCTATGAAGAGACACCATGACCAAGGCAATTTTGTTTTGTTTTGTTTTGTTTTGAGACAGAGTTTCTGTATTGTTTGGAGGCTGTCCTGGAGGCTGGCAGGCAGGCCTCAAACTCACAGAGATCTGCCTGCCTCTGCCTCCCGAGTGCTGGCATTAGAGGCGTGCACCACCAACACCCCGCTGACCGAGGCAAATTTATAAAATATTTAATTGGGGGCTGGCTTATAGTTTCAGAGGTTTAGCTCGTTATTATGGTGGCGAGAAGCACTGCAGCATGTAGGCAGACATGGTGCTGGAGGAGCTGAGAGTTCTACGTCTGCTTTTTCCTTGAGAGAAGCCTTTCTGCCAGCCTGGTTCTAGATCCGCATCAGTCCCAAATAAACACACAGGAGGCCATATTAATTATGAAGCTGTTGGCCTTGCTTGTTTCTTACTAGCTAGCTCTGACTTAAGTAATTACCCCATAATTGTTAATCTAAGTATGTCTCTTACCGGAGAATAGTTCCAGGCTTCCTACCCCCATGGTGTTACATGTTGACTCTCTTGTGTTTCTCCTTCCCAGAGTTCTCCTGGACTCCTAATCCCTCCTATCTTGGTTCCCTATAGGCTCAACAGTACTTTATTGACATAAGACTTCCCCAACATGCGTCTTTATCTACAGGCAACAAGAAGTGAACTCTGTCCAACAATGGGTATAGCTTAAGCATGTGAGGCCTCAAAGTCCCCACAGGGACACGCTTCCTCCATCAAAGTCACACCTTCTAATACTGTTGTCACTCCCTATAGGCCAAACGCTCAGATACATGAGTCTGTGGGGCCATAGCTTTTCAAACCACCACAGGCTGGCTTACAGTTCAGAGGTTCGGTCCGTTGTCGTCATGGTGGGAAACATGGTGGCAGGCAGGCGTAAATGGTGATGGGGAGGCATCTGAGAGCTCTGCATCCAGATCCGAAGGCAGCATGAAGGGGCTGTGAGCAACTAGCCTAGCTCCAGTGTCCTGTGTTTTATCTGTCGTCCTATTGAAGCTGCTGTGCTGGATACCCGGAGGCCACACCTGGCTCAGCTGCAGAGCTCTCTCTTCTCAGAAAGTCTGTCTGTTGCCTCCCTGTCCACCCGGCCTCCAGCCTCCAGCTCCTAGGGCCTTGTGTACCCCCTCAGTCCCCAGACTCTCACTCTCTCAGCCGCGTCTCCGCTGGCACCGCTGCCCTTGGGGCTTCAGTCCTTCAGAATCTTGTCTAGACAGCCTCTTGACACCTGCAGGCCCTTGCCCTAACCCTCGGTCCCCATGCATCCCACAATGCCCCAGGCGTTGACCAGTCCCCAGGCCTGCCCTCCAAGGCCCTAGTTTTCCAAGTCCCAGACCGTTTCACTTCTCTTTTCCACACGTGGGTAGCTTGGGCTCAAGGTTGCTTTTCCCAGAATGCAAGGGGCTGCGCCTTCCTTCAACTGGATGTAATAAGGAGAGGACGGCCAGAGCCTGGAGGGATGACAGTCTTCACATTGGGCATCCTCACACCTCATCTCAAGAGGAAACAAGTGCAGAGCATCAGAACACGTCTGGCTTCTTGTCCCCATTCCGCCACCGGGGCGAGTCCCTGAGGGCCACACTGACAGTCTTTCCTTCTGTGCTTGTCCTTCCTTGACCAAGGGTGTGCCTTTGGTCACTCTTGAGCTGTCCACCCACTGCCCAGCAGCTCACCCCATTTCCAAAGCTGCATTTTCCAAACCCGTGGGCCTAGGGTCTTAGAGAGCTTGCAAGAACAGAAATGGTCCCCACCAGGAAGTTTTCACTGTGTGGGGCTGGTGGAGGGGGTGTGTGTGACAGGATTTGCATGTCTGTCACCTTTCTGGGTGACACTGAGGCCACTGACCTAAGGACATGGCCTCCACAGCTGCTGGTGGTGAAGGGTCTGGGTCAGTAGGGAGCTGGGGTTTAAGAAACACTTGCTCTCAATCGTCACACCGCAGAAAGAGGAGGACTCCCAGGGCGGGAAGCCCTCTTCTGCGTTTCCGCTTGTAATGCTGGCAGCTTACCAACAGGAAAGAACTTGGTTATTTAAGACAATTGAGTAATGGAGGGGGGGGTGTATTTTCCCTGCCAAGAAAGTAGCATCCAGAATTCAAGATGCCCAACTAAATCTGAATTTCAACAATCAATGGAATGGGCCAGCAGGATGGCTCAGGGCATAAAGGTACTTGACACCAAGTCTGGTGATCTGATTGTGAACTATGTACAGTATGAAGCACAGGCTGTTCTTGAACTTGCTCACCCAAACTGGCCTTGAACTTGTGACTCCTGCCTCGGTTTCTCATGGGCTCACCTTAAAGGTATGTGCTGCCACACCTGGACTCCCCTTTGTTGGTATCCTGGCTGCCTGGCTGGGAAACGCAGACTTCGCCCTGATCTGTCAAGGGGGCCAAGGAGAGGCTGGAAGTTCAAGTCTGTGTCTCCGTGTGTTTGTTTGCCAACATGAAATGAGAAGAGCAGACAGTGGGTGATCCTTTAGGATGTAATATTTGTCTGGCCGGGTCCTCTGGGTGCTTAGTCTCCTAAATGACCTTTGGTGGGCAACGGCTCTTAGTTGAGTCTTCCAGGAATCGTGCCCATGATTGAGGTCATCTCTTTTCTCCAGGACATCCCGTGGCTGGTCACCAGGGGGGTACAGGCCTCCTTCCCTCCCATTTGGAACAGCTTTAGGGTCCTTTCCAGCTCTGAATTCCTGTGGGGCCAGCTGAGTCCCCCTCCTCTACCCCCCTGCTTCCTTCTATCAGGACAGTAGCTAACATTCCCAGATTGCCTGTCTTCTGTCTCAGAGTCTGGTTCCTTTGGGAACCTCAGGCCTGGGCACAAATTGTAGTGGACAGTCAGTACTTCAGGAGTTCAAGGAGGGTGATGAGCCCTGGCAGTGAGGGGGCTGATTTCTAATCCCCTTTCTCTCTTCTCTGGCTTCCTGCTCTGTAATCCTGAGTCCGCACGTGGCCCAGCGTCTGCTCAGTACTCTTCCTGCTACACAGCCTGCTTTGCTGGAGCTAAGCTCTTTTGTCAGCCACTTGGGTCGATGTCCAGAAGAGGTTACATGGGGTGTGGTGGCATGCAGGAAGCAGAGCTCTGTGAGTTCAAAGCCACCCTGGTCTACATAGTGAGTTCCAAGATAGCCAGAGCTGCATAGTAAGACCCTGTTTCAACAAACAAACAAAAAATCCACCCACCCACCACCCCCAAGAAACTTCCAGTAAGATGTCTCGGTGGGTGAAAGCAACCTGAGTTCAATGCCTGGAACCCAACAAAGCTGGAAGGAGAGCCACGTTCACAAAATTGCCCTCTGACCTCCACCATGGCCTTCATGTACATCCCCAACACACATCCACATCAATAATAATAACAACAGTAATATTAAAATAAAATCACACACACAAGTTAGGGAGATAGCTCATTTGGCAACACGATCACTTCACCCGGCAGTGGTGGCGGTGCATGCCTTTAGTCCCAGCACTTGGGAGGCAGAGGCAGGCAGATCTTTGTGAGTTCGAGGCCAGCCTGATCTACAAAAGCTACACAGAGAAACCTTGTCTCAATCCCCCCCCTCAGAAAAGCAACATGACCACTGTATAATAAAAGTGCAATGAGCTTAAGGGCCTGGGCTTGATCTCCAGAACACATGTGTCTTAGTCACTATCCTATTGCTGTGAAGAGACACCATGGCCATGGCAACTCCTATAAAACAAAGCGTTTAGCTGGATGCTGTGGCTTACAGTTTCAGAGGTCAGTCCATTACCATCATGGAGGGGAGCATGGTGGCATGCAGGTAGACATGGTGCTGGAGTAGCAGTGAGTTCTGCATCCTCATCTGCCTGTAGTGGGGAAAGCTAAAGACACTGAGCCTGGCATGGGCATTTGTGAGCTGCCCTGTGGTTGCTGGGAATTGAACCCAGGTCCTCTAGAAGAACAGCCAGCGCTCTTAACCACTGAGTCGACTCTCCGGATCCAGCTCCAAGTCTTACAGAATGTAAAAAATGGTGGTCTATGACTGGGAGGTTATTCTAGATGTTCCTGACCACCGCTATTGGGGAGAATTACCTTCCTCTCCATGGATGGGCCCTGTACCCCGGACCACTGCTGAACCTCTTTCTGCCATCGCCACCTCCTTCTCCCTCCTCTTTGTCCTTTTGATTTTACATGTGTGTACAAGCGTACGTATGGGTGTGGTCGTGTGTGCGTGTGTAGCGGAGGCCAGCGGTCAGTGTCTGATGTGTCCCTCTACCATCCCCCGCTTCGTTTTTGAGACACAGTCTCTCATTGAACACGAAGCTCGGCACATCAGCGGGACCGGCTGGCCAGGGAGCGCTCAGCATCTGCTTTTCTCTGTCCTAGCACTGGGGTGAGCGATGTGCACAGACATGCCCAGCTTTCTTGTGGGTGCTGAGAGTCCACGCTCAAAGGGCGCGCATGCTCGCACGGCAAGCACTCTGTCCTCCGCTGAGCCGTCTCCTCAGTCCTTTCTCTTGTCCTCCCTACTCCGCCTGCTCCTCTTCATCCTCCCACCGTGTAGCCTAGGGTTGTCTGGAACTTGCGGTCTAGTCTCTGCTGGCTTTGAACTCACTAGCCGCCCCCACCCCCACCCCCTTCAGCCTCCCAAGTACTAGAATTTCGAGTGTGAGCCGCTATACCTCGCCTAACCTCGAGGGCAGGACTCTGCGTCCTTATGTTCCCCAATGCCTGATAACACTGGAGGTGCTTTATAAACGTTTATTGAGCGAAGACGAAAATGATACGTTTTGTTTCAGAAATAATCTAGCATGAGGAAGATAGGGCATTTAATTTTAATTGGGACAAAACTACATTCTTCCAGACTCCTTCATAGTGATAAAAATGAAGCCAAAAAAGCAGAGATTCATGCTAGTGGCAGTACACAAAACAAGACTGATTAGACAAGAAGAAAAGAATGTTCCCTGTGAATCTGGGTTCATTTAATTCTCAGCTTTTTTCCCCCTAGAAACCAGAACTTTCTGTATCTACTTGCACAATGAGGACATCTCAGGGGAAGGGCACAATGACCCTTGTTATACCGTGAGACTGACTTCATCTCCCAGGTCTTATTGTGTCTGAGTCTTCTTTCTTAAAGACTTATGTTATTATTTGTAATTATGTGCATTTTTTATGTCTGTATAAGGGTAGGTGCACATGAATGCAGGTGTCCACAGGGGCCAGAGGTGCTGGAGTTGTGGGTGGCCATCATCAACTCCATCCGAGTGCTGGGTCCTGAACCTGGGTCCTTTAGAAGAGCAGTACATAGTACATCGCTCCAGCCCCATTTTAATCTCTCTCTCTCTCTCTCTCTCTCTCTCTCTCTCTCTCTCTCTCTCTCTCTCTCTCTCTCTCTCTGTGTGTGTGTGTGTGTATGTGTGTGTTTAGTAAGTGCATGCCGAGGCTCACAAATGAAAGCCAAAGGACAGCCTATGGGAACTAGTCCTCACTAGTCCTCTCCCTCCACCATGTAAGTCCTAGACTCGAATTCAAGTTGTCAGACTTGGGGAGCACACCTGTACCACCCACTGAGCCATCTTGTCAGACTTGGGGAGCACACCTGTACCACCCACTGAGCCATCTTGTCAGACTTGGGGAGCACACCTGTACCACCCACTGAGCCATCTTGTCAGACTTGGGGAGCACACCTGTACCACCCACTGAGCCATCTTGTCAGACTTGGGGAGCACACCTGTACCACCCACTGAGCCATCTTGTCAGACTTGGGGAGCACACCTGTACCACCCACTGAGCCATCTTGTCAGACTTGGTGAGCACACCTGTACCACCCACTGAGCCATCTTGCAGGCCCATGATGGTTAGTTATAGTTGCCGACCTTATACAACCTATAGTCACCTGGGAAGGGTGTCTCAGTGAGAGATTGTTTGTATCAGGCTGGACTGTGGACAGGTCTATTGGGGGGCTGTCTTGATGACATTAACTGATGTGGGAAGACCCAGCCCACTATGGGTAGCACCATTCCCTGTGTTTGGGTCCTGGGCTGTATGAGAGTTGAAAAGCGAGTGGCGTAGAAACCATACAGGCATTCATCTCTCTTGGCTTTTTTCTGTGGATGTGACGCAAGCAGCTGTTTGATTTCCCCATGATGATGACTGTAGCTTGGAATTGTAAGACAAAGCCAACCTCTTCTCCCCCAAGTGGCCTTTTGTCATGGTGTTTTGTGGCCACAGAAATAAAACAAGGACAGTAGGCAAAACATGACACTTAAGACTCTCAGCACCAGCCGGGCGTTGGCGGTGCATGCCTTTAATTCCAGGTGGATCTCTGTGAGTTTGAGGCCAGCCTGGTCTACAGAGGGAGTTTCAGGACAGCCTCCAAAACAATACAGAGAAACCCTGTCTTGAAAAACCAGAAAAAAAAAAGATTTTCAGCACCTTGCAGCTCCATTCACAGCCGCAAAGCTGTATTTTTACATTTACCAGGTAAAATGGTCTACGTAGTACCTTTCAGCGTGTCTAAGCATGAAAGTGACTTTAGGTTGGCAGTTATCAACCTGGGGTCACCTAAGACCATCGGAAATCACAGATACTTTCATTACGATTCTTTTTTTTTTTTTGGTTTTTCGAGACAGGGTTTCTCTGTGGATTTGGAGGTTGTCCTGGAACTCGCTTGGTAGTCCAGGCTGGTCTCGAACTCACAGAGATCCGCCTGCCTCTGCCTCTCGAGTGCTGGGATTAAAGGCGTGTGCCACCAACGCCCGGCTCATTACGATTCTTAACAGTAGCAATATTACGGTTATGAAGTAGCAATGAAAATAATGTAATGGTTGGGGTCACCACAACACGGGAAACTGTATTAAAATGTCACAGCATTAGAAGGTTGAGAATCACTGCTTTGCTTGTTAATGTATGTTTTCCAGCTGGGGCCGGTGGCCCAGGCCTGTAAACCCAGCCACGGGGAGCTCAGGAGAATTGTAAGTTTAAGGACTGCTTGAACAACTCAGTGAGAACTGTTTCAAAATAAGAAGTACATGCACCCAGGTCCTGGGTTCAATACAAAATACAAAATAAAGGCACTTATGTATATTTCCCATGAAATAGTTTTCTTTTTTCTTTTCTTGAATCTTTCTGTTCTCTTTCCTCCCAAGAAATGATTGTTTCGCCGGGCGTTGGTGGCGCACGCCTTTAATCCCAGCACTCGGGAGGCAGAGGCAGGCGGATCTCTGTGAGTTCGAGGCCAGCCTGGTCTACAGAGTGAGTTCCAGGACAGCCTCCAAAACAATACAGAGAAACCCTGCCTCGAAAAACCAAAAAAAAAAAAAAAAAAAAAAAAAAAAGAAAAAAAAAAAGAAATGATTGTTTCACTGTCACTTCTTAGTTAGGGTTTCTATTGCTGCAATGAAACACCACTGAAGGAAGTCAGGACAGGATCTCAAACAGGGCAGGATCCCAGGAGCGGGAGCTGATGCAGAGGCCATGGAGGGAAGCTGCTTACTGGCTTCTTCCCCATGGCTTGCTCAGCCCACCTTCTTTTAGAACCCAGGACCACAGCCCAGGGATGGCTCCACCCACCGTGGGCTTGGCCCTCCCCCACTGCTCACTAAGTGAGAAAATGCTGGATCTCATGGAGGCGTTTCCGCAGTTGAGGACCCTTCCACTGATGACTCTAGCTTGTGTTAAGTTGACGTGGAAAACCAGCCAGTGTAACCACCGTATCTTCAGTGTGGGAAGAGTGTTTCTGGGATGGAGCCCAGGGCCGTGCACACGCTAGACGTATGAACTCCGACTCATGTGTCTTCATGTTAGCCCAGGACCGCCTGGAACTCATGCAGTCAAGGGTGAGCTCGACCTTCTGATTCTCTTGCCTCTACCTCCTAAACACCGAGATTACAGGCGTGTGCTACCGTGTGGGGTTTGCATGGAATGGGGGGAGGGGTCAAACCGAGGGCTCTGTGAATACTAAGCTCTCTACCAACTGGGCTGCGTCCCCAGCCTTAGGATGCCGAGGGGGCCCATTTGACGTCTGTTATCGGGGCTGCGATGCGGGCTCTGGTCTAACAGCCCAAGCCTTTGCACTAAACGCTGGAGCGTCCTGGCTGCTTCCTGCTGGAAGCAGCGGCCTTGGCGCCATCAGTAAGGATGAAACCTTGCTTTACCCACTTAAGATTTTCTCCTGTTTGGTTTGAGTGGCTTGGCTGTGTCCCTCCAGCCCCGGGGGGTCACTGGTGCTTCTCCTCTCATCCTTCTCCTCTCTTCTTTCTCCTCCCTCCTCTTCCCCCTCCTCTTCCTCCCCTTACTCCCCCTCCTCTTCCTCTACCTCCTCCTCCTCCTCCCCCTCTCCCTCCTCCCTCCTCCTCCTCCCCCTCCTCCTCCTCCCCCTCCAGTCCTCTCTCCCTTGGCGTCTCCTTCCTCTCTTTCCTGTGTGTTTCAGAGAATCGTTGGTTTTCACCGCGCGCTAGTCGGTCTCTTCTGTCTCTGCTTAGCTGGCTCCTGAACTGCTTGCCATGCCCTCCCCAGTTTATGACACAGACAGAGACCACATTTCTCCCAGACCCCCGTGTGAGCCGCACTCCCTAAACGCTTTTGCTGAGGTGAATCCGTGATGGAGGCATAGAACTCTCCAGAAAAAGATCCGGCTCCTCACAAGTCTTCTATTACCAATTAGTAATCATTCTCTATCACGGTGTACACAACATTCCAGCGAGTGAGGCGCAGGGTGACGAGGGGAGCACCGCAGTTTGCCGAGGCGCAGGGTGACGAGGGGAGCACCGCAGTTTGCCCGCGAGGTTGAAGAGTTCTAGCGATGCCTCCTTTCCCACCGCAGTGGGTGTGACAGAGCATCGGGAAGGGCGACTCCAACGACCCCTCAGACCATTCTCCCCTCCTTCTACAGTCACTTCCCGTCAGCCTCACTGGGGTGTGACAAGGTTCCTTTTCTAGAATCTTCTAGCCTTCAGGGTCATTTTTACTCTTGGGAATTGCCAGAGGCTTGATGGCCCCACCAACTCAGGACAGCACACTCCTCAACTACAGGTCAGGTTTGGGCTCACACATCAGGCTTTGGCTGTCCAAACTCCTTGAGGAACTTCTCAAAGCCTGGGTGTGGAGTGCTCCCTCTACCTGCTAAGTAGCTGTGGCTTCCCACTTAAAAGCAAAGGGAACTCTGGGAATTCTTGTTCCCTGACTCAGTAGCACCAGTTCACTGGGGTTCACTACAAGTGTCTGACGTGATGAGGGCCAGAAGAGGCAGCTTGGTGGCTAAGGGCGCTGGCTGTTACTGTAGAGGACCTGGGTTTGGGTCCCTATACCAACATGATGCCTCACAAGCCCCAGTTTTATGGGACTGAGGGGATCTGACTGCAACGCTTAACCTCATGGCACCAGGGACTCACATAGTGCACATACATGCATGCAGGAAAGCCATTCATACACTCACTAAAATAAATAAATCTTAAAAAATTAATGTGGCTGGACGTTGGTGGCCCATGCCTCTAATCTCAGCACTCGGGAGGCAGAGGCAAGCGGATCTCTGTGAGTTCGAAAAGCCAGCCTGGTCTACAGAGTGAGTTCCAGGACAGCCTCCAAAGCAATACAGAAAAACCCTGTCTCAAAAAAGCAAAGCAAACAAACAAAAAATGAATGTGGTGCTGGGCGGTGGTTCTGAAGATCACAAGATCTGTAGAGGGCTTCCCTGCGACTCTTCTGTGAGTTCTAATCAGGGTTTACATATGAGGAAACATCCAAAGTCCGGTGAAAACCATTGCAAAAGAGGAAGGGCCAGCTACAGAGTTGGGAACTGGAACTGGTATGGTGTTTGCTTTTGCCTGCCGGAGAGGAAGTGTGGGCACCGAGTAGGGACCTTAGAATGGCATTATGTCAGGACAGGGACTGTAGAGTCTCTTTATTGAGACTATTCTGAACCTGCTAAACAAAACTTAAGGGTCTGGAGGAATGGCTCACAAGTTAAAAATAGCACCGGCTGCTCTTTAAGACTTCTGGTTCCTAGCACCCACACCACAGCCCACAACTGGAACTCCAGTTTCTGGGGGTGAGGTGAGGGGTGGGGGTGGGGGCATCCACCACCCTATTCTGGCCTTTGCAGGCGCAAGCCACAAACATAATACACAGACATAAATGCAGGTAAATCACTCCCACAAATAAAATAATAGTTTTTAAAGAAAAATAATAAAGTCTTGGAGGATTCAGGCTACTTTTTCCCCCCCAAGACAGGGTTTCTCTGTATTGTTTTGTTTTGGAGGCTGTCCTGGAACTCACTCTGTAGACCAGGCTGGTCTCAAACTCAGAGATCCACCTGCCTCTGCCTCCCAAGTGCTGGGATTAAAGGTGTGCATCACCACCAACGCACGGCTGGATTCAGGCTACTTTTAAGTAATTTATCTGCATATCAGAACAAAGTACAGAAATGATAAAAGAAACCCTGAATCCGAACATTCAATAATGTAAAAGCCACAATATGTAGCCTCCAAACAAAAACTATTACCAGGCAAACACACACACACACACACAAAGATGCAACTCATGTTGAAAAGAAAAATAAATCAGTAGAATCAGGCCCAGATTTTAAAAAGTAAATATATTTCATATGCTCAAAAAATGCAGGAAAGAAATGAACTTGATAAATATAGACATTAAAGATATAAAAAAGACCCAGATTAAATGACAAGCACAGTATCAGATTTGGAAGATTATATGCCATATATTCCAGAGGCAGAAGCTTGCCTGAAAAAAATTAGGTGGTGATAGCAAAATTAGTTAGAGGCCTCTATCCAGCAGGGCCAAGGACAATCCAGTGGGTCAGCTAAGATGGGAAACCACAGGAAGGCACCATTTCACCCTCCTGCTGGAGGAGTGCATTAGGGCTTATGGAGGGGCTGGCATTTGAGTTTCCCTTTAGGAGGCTTCAGCCAACAGAGAGCTGAGGCAGTGAGGCTGGGTGTAAGTAGACACACCCGCTTAGCCAGCTTAATTAGCAGGTCAAGAGGTTCCTGTCTGGGGAGAGTGGGAACGTAGGTTGAAAAACTAATGACACAATGAGTCACTGTTTTAAAAGGCTTATTTATTGTTTTTATGTGTATGTGTGCTTGCCTGCCTGAATGTATGTGTGTCACATGTATGCAGGAGTCCAACAAGGCCAGATGGGGGTGTCAGACCCAGTGGACCAGGAGCTGCCAAGTGGGTGCTGGGTTCTAAATTCGAGTCCTCTGAAGGAGCTGCTGGCCGAGTGGCAGCTTAATTGTTGCATGTTTATAATTTGTTATTGCTAACTCTGTTGGGGGAGTGCCGAAATGTCATGATTGGAGCAGAGGAGGGCAATGAAATGGCTTGGGGGATGCCTCTCACTGACTTGTTGGTGAGGCTAAAATGTGGCGTTTAGGGTGGCATAGTGGCGCACGCCCTTAATCCCAACACTTGGGAGGCAGAGGCAGGCGGATCTCTGTGAGTTTGAGGGAAGCCTGGTCTACAGAGTGAGTTCCAGGACATGCAGGGCTATGTAGAGAGAGCCTGTCTCAAACAAACAAACACCCCACAACAACCTTCCAAACCCCAAATAAAAAAAGGCACAAATGAAAAAGAGGAGTCCAGTTCCTGATTTGGGGGCTACAAGAGTCTGGGCAGGAGTCTTGGGGCAAAGGAGGATGTCCACAGGGGGCATTGTTTTAAAGAATCGAATTCACAAAGTCTGGTAAAGACCATTGTGCATTTGCCTGGAATGAGTGTGGTGGTGGTGAGGCTTGCAGAAAATTGTCCCATTAACTTAAAGGAAAGGCCCAGGAGTGTGTGTAAGTGGTCTGCTGGAGAATTAAGTAAAAACCCTGAGTGTGCAGAAAAAGAAGGAAAGTAATTAGTCAAAGAAGACAGAGGTCTCATACACAACTAGAAGAGGAGGGCTGAAACAGGGGTGTGTACATGGAGAATACCATGTCACCGTAGCATAGTAGTAACAGTTCTGTAAAGGAACAGAACCAATGCACTATATAAAACATGTCTTAGTTAGGATTTACTACTGCTGTGAAGAGACGCTAGGACCATAGCAACTCTCTTTTTGTTTGTTTTTGTTTTTCGAGACAGGGTGTCTCTGTGTAGCTTTGGAGACTGTCCTGGAACTCGCTCTGTAGACCAGGCTGGCCTCGAACTCACAGAGATCCGCCTGCCTCTGCCTCCCGAGTGCTGGGATTAAAGGCGCGCCACCATAGCAACCTTTATAAAGGAAACATTCAGTTGAGGGTGGCTGGCTTACAGCTACAGAGGCCCAGCTCATCATCATCACGATGGGCAGCGTGCAGGCAGATGCGTGCAGGAGCTGGGAGTCCCACATACTCGTGTAGAGGCAACAGGAAGTTGACTGACGGTTACACGGAGTGACGCTTGAGAAAAAGACCGCAAAGCCCACCCCCACAGTAAGGCTCTTCTTGAACAGAAGGTGTGGCCCAGATTACAGGTGTGCCCTCCAGCTTCAGAAATCCTCCTGCTTCAGTTTCTCAAGTGCTGAGGTTACGGTAGTGAGCGGCTGTAATAGGCTCCTAGGTGATTCCTAATCCAATCACTTGGGCATTGTAATTGCCTGTCACCATGGGGACAGAATGGGGACACTAACGCTGGTGGAAGGACTCTGAGAGCCAGTGGGAACACGGTTTAGATGCTGTAGGGTTTAGGCTTCAACAGCAGCAAGGTGGATGCTTGAAGTGTTCCCAGGAGGAGATAGCCCCTGGATTTCAGAGGAGTCAGCAAAGACATCAAAGCGAAGGCAGAGAAAAGGCCTGGCAGACTTGGTCGGGATAAAAGCAGAGACAAAGAGGGGTGCTATGGCCATCAACCGAGCACTCTAGGAGAGTGGACATCGCTGCTGTCTGAGGCTGCTGAGAGTTCCCATCAGGCCCTCGTTCAGTGGCCAGGAGGCTATTGGCAGCATTCTGGGAGCCATCCAGATGATGCAAATTACACCACCGGGGTCGGAGACTGATGGAGAATCGGAAAAATGGAGGGACCAGAGCTGCTCA
>NW_024429200.1:1582500-1937906 GCF_017639785.1 Mesocricetus auratus
CAGAGAATGGAAAGGCTAATGCGGCTTTAGCTGGCTTCGGGTCTGAGCACAGGAAGGCAAAGCTGGGTCTTCTGCGCAATTGGGTGTGCGTATGATTAAAATCAGACTCATTATGGGAAGGGTTATGCACAGTAGAAAAATGATTATATGCCTTAATACAGCAATCAAAACAGAGAAACGCCCTCATAAGCATGCTACCAAGTGAGCTGCTTCCCCAGCTCCAAGTAGATATTCAAAAAACTATTTCATATATGACAAAGTTACTTTCAATAATATTCACAAAGTGAAACAAACAAGCAGAAAGAAACACAGACAAGGACTGTTCATGCTACTATAGAAACATGGTTTTGGGCTGGTGAAGACTCAGTGGGCAAAGGCTCCTGCTGGTGAGCAAGACCCACGTGCTGGCAGGCAATGTAGATGGATAACTGGAGCAGTCTGCTAAATCAGGTGTAAAGACCGGGCGGTGGTGGCGCACGCCTTTAATCCCAGCACTGGGGAGGCAGAGGCAGGCGGATCTCTGTGAGTTCGAGGCCAGCCTGGTCTACAAGAGCAAGTTCCAGGACAGCTTCCAAAGCAATACAAAAAAACCCTGTCTCGAAAAAAACAAAACAAAACAACCCCTGTTAAGTTATCTCTTGGTCTCCACTGTGCTATCGCACATGCACACATGAGAGAGAGAGAGAGAGAGAGAGAGAGAGAGAGAGAGAGAGAGAGAGAGAGAGAGAGAGAGAGAGAGGTAACTTTAAAATATATCCTTAGCAAACTAAGAAAAAAGAAAAAGGGAATCACCCTCCCTGCGCTCCCAGCCACACCACTGCTAACAGTAAAGCCCAGGCTAGCCTCAAATTCATCGTTTAGCCGTGATGACCATGAACTTCACATCTCCCCAGCTCTCTCTCTCCGGTGCTGGATTATATGTGTATATATATGTGTCACAGTGTTCAGCCATGGTTCCCATTTGGTCAATGTCCATTGCCAAGGGTGGCAGTCTGATTGGCGATCTGGTGAGGCCTGGGGCTTTGGTACCACAGTGTTAGGTTCTTATTTTATCGGCAAAGTTACGTATGCATAGCATAGCCCACACATTTCAATTTCTTACTGTAAGCCCCCATACATCCTGCTAAAGCACAGACCCACACAGAGCTCTAATTTTATTTTGCTTAAAGTTAACTGCTGCATTTCTCACTCCTAGAAAAGAGCCTGAGGACAGGACATGGTGCTGGTAATAACCCTGCCATCCCTTCCTCTCCCCCACCCGCTCCCCCCTCACCCTCCCACCTATGGTCCTGTGCATATAGGTGTGTGTGTGTGTGTGTGTGTATGTCTTTCTCAACTATTTTCCATCTTACTTTCTGAGACAGGGCCTCTCAGTGAATCAGGCCTCACTGATTTGGTTCCGATGGACAGCCAGCAAGATCCAGAGTCCACCTGGGTTGCAGACCCAGAGGACCTGGGTTCAAATCCCAGCAAACAGGAAAAGGCGCCGAGGGTCCAAACTTGGGTCGTCATGGTTGCGCCACCGGCACTAGACCCTCTGAGGTGTCTCCCCCACCATGTTCCAGACTTACATTGACCCCGTCCCACCCCTTTTCCTGTCTGCTCTCCTTGTAGAATCCCTTCCTGTTATGGTTGCTGGCCCTTCTTTCTCTCCTGTGTCTCAACTTAAAAGAAAACTAAAGCTTCTATGTGTGAGTGTTTTGCCTGTGTATGTGTCTGCACACCGTGTGTGCCTGGTGCCTGTGGAGTCCAGAAGAGGACGCTGGATCGCTTGCAACTGGAGCCTCGGACGGCTGTGGGCTGCCACGTGGGTGCTGGGATTTGAACCTGGGTCCTCTGGAAGAGCAGCCCGTGCTCTTAACCACTGAGCCACCTCTTAAGCCCCCCCCCCATGTTACAACTTGTATTACCCATTTCCTTCCACTTCTGCATTATGGAAAATGTTTTAAGTTTTTCTCTTCCAAATCACCATTTTACTTATTTATTTATTTGTTTTGAGGTGGGACTCTCATCTAGTCTAATCTATACAGCAAGTATAGCTCGATTTCTAATTGTTCTTAATAATAAAAACTCAGAGACAGATATTGGGGTTAAAAGCTGAAGATCAGAGAAGCCAAGCGGCCAGCCACCAGAGAGTTCTCGCCTCTACCAATGCTCAGACCAAAGGGGCGATCCTGCCCTCAGCCTGCATCTCCAGACGGCCTCTGTCTCCACCAAACCTCAGACTGCGCTGAGCTCCTGTCTCCTCCCACCTTTTATTCCTCTCTAGTGCTGGGATTAAAGGCGTGGATCCCAAGTGCTGAGGTCACCTTTGTGTAAGCTGTTTCTCTTTCAGACTGGATCAATTTCACATAGCTCAGGGTGGCCTTGAGCTAACAGAGATCTGTCTGCCTCTGTCTCCTGAGTGCTGGGATTAAAGGTGTGAGCCACCACTGCCTGGCCTCTATGGCTAACTAGTGTGGCTAGCTCTGTGCTCTGATCCTTAGGCAAGCTTTGTCATATCATAAACAAAATATCACCACAGCCAAGGTTGACCAGCTTCTGATCATCCTGCCTTCAACTCCGTAGTGCTGAGATCACAGGCATGAGTAGTCCCACTGGGATTTGAACTTGGGTCTCTGAGCATGCTAGTCAAGCACTCTGCCTAGAGAGTCATTTCTCCAGCCCTCAAGCCACCTATTTGGTCACTGGTTTTGTTCATTCTTTAATGAACTCATTGACTGCTTACAAACGGAATGTTTGGCCACCGTGTTTTAGGTTCCTCAGCGCCCTTGAGGAGCTGTGAGGGAGCTGAGGAGTAGTGCCTCTTCCATACTAGCTTGCTCCTGAGCCAGAAATTCTTCCTCAAGTGTCTCTGAGAGCATTCATTAGGATTAAGGAAAGGTACTTTTATGTCCTTTAATTTGTTTTTGTTATTGTTTTCAGGTAGGGTCTCTTGCTATACAGCCTTGGCTGGTTCACTGTGTAGGCCAGTCTGGCCTTGAACTCATAGAAATCGGCCTGCCTCTGCTTTCCCAACGCTGGGATTAAAGACCTGAGTTACCACACCCGGCCTGAATCGAGTGTTTCCAGGACGAGAGGTTGCTTTTGGTGTTGGTTTTTCCTGTTAGTCCTTTTTGTGCGTTGTTGATTTTCCTGTGGTGCCTTTTGTGTGTGTGTCTTCTCAGACGTTTCTGGGTATGAGTGTTGTGTTGTGTTGGTTGCTTTTGGGCCGTCTATCAAGGTTCTCTACTGACACCCCCATTGTGGGTGTTTAAGTAAGCAAGCACGGGGTAGTTACAGCCATCTTTCCTGTCTGATTGGGTGTCCCCCAGTAGGCCGGCCAGTTGGGGAACCCAGTTCCTAAGGAAGGGGGGATCATTTTGGAAGACTGGAATAGTGTATCGGCATCCTTGTCCTCTTCCTCAGTGCTGTAGAGGCCTGAGCCATCTTAGCTCAGCTGAGCAGCTCCCAACCTCCCCCAGAACCCTTAAGCGAATCGCTGAGTTTCTTTAGAGAGCATCCCTACCTTCAACCAAGAGCTCCTTGCCGTTGCAGACCAGTGGGTGGTGTCAATTCCCGCCCCACCGCAGCCCATGGAAACCCAGTGTGGAGCCTAGCCCTCTGGGCTCTGACAAGCAAACTTGGCAGCCTGGGCTCCTACTCAGGCAGAACCCCTGACACGAACGCCTCCCCCAGCCCTGCGCGCCGCGGGTTCTGTGGCAGTTAGGGAAGGTTGGTTGATGCTCCTGGTTCCTCTGAGCACTCTGGGGCCTTCCTAGGAAGGGTCGCTATGACTTTGATTCCGCAAAAGTTCCTCTTTGCTTTATTAAACCATCAAGTCCTAAATGCTTTTCTCTAAATGACAATTTTATGTGAGCACAAGGATGTGATTCATATATTGTAATGGCTACTCTTCTCGATTCGATTACTGCTTACATAAAAAGCAGCTTGAGGGAGTAAGGTTTTATTTCAACTCACTGAACCCGTTTCTGTGAGGAAGGTCTGGTGCCGGAAGTGGATCTCAGCGGTGGACAGATCCTTAACGGCGGCGTTTCTCCTTCACTTTTATCCGTCTGGGAGACTGGGGCCCGGGTCTTTACCTGAATGATCCTGGAGACCCTCGTATCGACATACCCATTGGTTGGTAGGTATGCTTTGTTAATTCCCCAGGGGCCTACATCACTTTGTTTTTAAATGTGTGTGTGTGTGAAGATTAGTGCTGTATGCTACCATGCCCAAGGTCCGATTTCCCGAGTTCCTGGGATCTGAACGCAGGTCGTCATGCTAGAGTAGCAAGCCCTTAATCCTCAGAGCCATCTCCTCGACCTGTCCTGTGATATGCTTCTTACTCTGATCAAGCTGAGAGTTAAAATTCATCACCACAAATATCAAGCAATATGAAATCGTTCCTAATGGCAAAAGCAGGCTGGGTTAGCAACATTAGGCCCACTTGTCCCCGTCGCTGAGTGCTGTCTAGACCCCGCCACTACGGACAGCTCGTTTAGCCATTTTTCTGTTGACTTCACATTTCTAAATAAAAACTTACATACAACTGTCTCTCAACCGTTTAGACATCAGTTGTTGACCTCAGAGAGCGTGTCAAGGTACCTGTACGGTCAGAGGACAGCTTTTTGGGAGTAGGTTCTTTCCTTCCACTGTGTAGGTATCTGGAATCAAACTTGGGACGTTCAGCTTTGTGGTAAGTAGCTTTCTTGGATGAGATGAGCCTCTTTACATTTTTGTTTGCTTGTTTTTCAAGATAGGACATCTCTGTGTAGTAGTCCTGGCTGTTCTGGAACTCTCTCTCCAGACTGGCCAAGAACTCACAGAGATCCAGCTGTCTCTGCCTCCCAAGTGCTGGGATTAAAGGTGTGCATCACCACTGCCCAGTCCATCTTCTAAGAATAGCTGTATCATTTCATTTTGGTTTAAAAAATAGAGTTTAAGTGAGACTCACGCAAAGCCCACAGCATACTATGAGAGCCTTCCTCTCATGGCTCCAAGTGTTCTAAAGTTAAAGTGGACTTATTTTCCTACTTGCCCATTTGTGAGTGTTTATTCACAAACTCCCCACTCTGATGCTCCAATATACCCAGCTCGTTCTCATCCCTTGTCGTTTTTTTTTCTTTTTAATGTTAAAAGAGCATTTCCAATGACCTTCCAGTCTCACTGGCTAATTTCCAGACACCTTCATCTTCCATGCAGCCTTCTTCCTGTCAGATCTGACAGGTTGTTCTCTGTGCCTGTGCTGAACTCTAGTTCTGGGGTTTGTCTTTTCCATTCTCCCAGGCCCATGAATCTTAGCAGGAAGTATTTAAGCACCGCAGCATAAATCACCCTTCCTTGAATTGTACTTCAGATTCCTGCCCGTGGGTCCCAGTCCCTGTGAATAGGTCATTATTTTGGCATATTCAAGATAATTTAGGCATAGTATCTGACTGTTTTCGTCTTCCTAAAGTACTAGGGATTAAATAAACAATCCTAGAGCAGCCTCATGCATGCCAGGGGAGCACTCCACTACTCTGAGCTGTATCCTCTTTTGTTTTGGAACAGGACCTTACTAACTTGTTCAGGTTGGCCTTAAACTCACTGTGTACTGCAGTCAGCCCTTGAATTTGTTAGCTGCCTGCCTTATCCTCATCAGTAGATGGGAGTAAAGGCTTCTGCCACTAGACCTGGTTACTTTGTTTATTCATTTTATTTATTTTTTGTTTTTTGAGACAAGGTCACACTGTCTCAAAAGGAGAGCCCCTACCGTGTTCAGGTACCAGCCACCGGAAGAGCCCTGGCATACAATCCCTGCTCTCCTCTCCAGCCTCTGCTCAGTTCTCTGGTTTCACAGCCAGCCGCTTTGTGTTGCTATCATTCGTTTTTCCATTTGTCTTGGACAATGCGGTTTCTCCCCTCCCTCTGTCATACCTTCTTCCTGTGCATCAGCCTTTCTCTAGCCCTAGACTGTGTTTCTTGAGCAAGACTTCAAAGAGAAGCGTTCCAAGTCTGAAGGCAGCAGACTTAAATGGAGGCTCAGCGGTTAAGAGCACTGGCGGCTCTTACAGAGAACCCAGGCTCAATTCCTAGCACCCACGTGGTGGCTCACAACCACCTGCAACTCCAGTTCTAGGGGATCTGAAGCCCTCCTCTGGCCTCCATGAGCTGCCGTACTCCTGTAGAGCACATGAACTTACACACGCACGCACGCATACACTAAATAAAAACAATCTAGATTCAACAGGGAAATTTTCTAGGCCACCCAGTCCTGCTACAAATAAATGGGTCAAATCAATTCTCAGTTTCTTGTCCATCTTTATTTTGTAGACAATTTTTCCTACCTTAAAGATACCCCTGGAGCCGGGCGTTGGTGGCGCACACCTTTAATCCCAGCACTCGGGAGGCAGAGGCAGGTGGATCACTGTGAGTTCGAGATCAGCCTGGTCTACCGAGCGAGTTCCAGGACAGCCTCCAAAGCCACAGAGAAACCCTGTCTCGAAAAACCAAAAAAAAAAAAAAAAAAGAAAAAAGAAAAAAGATACCCCTGGATAAGGGTGACAAAACTGAAACAGGTTGAACAATTTTTTTTGTTTTGTTTTTATGAGACAGGGTTTCTCTGTATTGTTTTTGAGGCTGTCGGTCTAGCCCGGCCTCGAACTCACAGAGATCCGCTCAATTTTGCTTTTTCATACATCTGTATCACATCATCTGACTCATGGATTTGCGACTGGCGCTCCCTTTTGTGTTCTGCCTATGGAGTAAAGGGTGCTTTTAGTTGTCCGTAACTCATTTTCGGTAGGGCCCAGCTCATCCTAGCTTTAATCTCCCTAACGTCTTTCATACAAGTCTGTATCTGCCCTTGACTGAATGTCCCTTTCTCTAGCTGGAAATACTGGGTTTGGAGGAACTCACTATTAACTTTTCTCATGGCTCCTTCAACCCTGTCATTTGTCATATTCTTAAAAGCGAGAACTATTTTTAATATTCCTTTCCTTTTCCTTATGGTATCTACACTGTAAAATCTTGTTTTATTTCTGTAGGGGTGGGTTGCTAAGGACTGAACCTAGACCCTCACTCACTCATGCCATGCAGGTGTTTTACCAAGCTGTAACTCCACTCTCCAAGTAGAGTGAACTCAAGTAGCCACACTTAGGATTATTACATGAGCTAAAGTCACTTCTTAGTGTTTTTGTTTAAAAGTGTCTTTAGGTGTGGTGGTGAGTGCTTTTAATCCCAGCACTTGGGAGACAGGCAGATGGATCTCTATATGAGGCCAACCTGGTCTACATACTGAGTTCCAGGCCAGCCAGGGAAAAATATCAAGCATAAGGAGATACAACATTTTTTTAAACCTTAACAAGTCCTGGATAGGGCTGGAGAGATGGCTCAGAGGTTAAGAGCACTGTCTGCTCCTCCAGAGGACCTGAGTTCAATTCCCAGTAACCACATGGTGGCTCACAACCATCTATAGTAGGATCTGGTACCTTCCAGAACATTCAGAACAGTGTATGCATGATAAATAAATATTTAAAAAAAACAAGTCCTGGATATTACAGCTGATTATACATTTGTTACTGTTTCTGAAGTACTTAGAAAGATAGCTGAAAATCCGGATTTCTGTCTGCTACACTGTAAAGCAATGTGTCCAGTGACAGTTTACAGCTTCTAATGTCAGTGCTCAGCAAAGGCAGAGGTCAATCTCTGTGTGTCTGAGGCAAGCCAGAGCTACATTCCTGTCTCAAAAATTGTCTTTTCTCCCTATGTGCATGCATGCATCGCTGTGTGTGTAGTGGTCAGATTGGTACTGGGTGTCTTCTTCAACAGAGTCTTCCCCCGACTCTGGAGCTCATGTGGCTAGACTGGACGGCCAGCATCGGTCAGCATCCGTGTCTCCCCAGCGCTGAGCTTCATACCCGGCTTTCCTACTTGGCGCAGGGACTCAGCTCAGGTTCCCAGGCCTATGTGATGTGACAAGCACTTTACCAACAGAGCCGCTGATCAGCTCCATCTTTTACAAGTTTTGGTTTTTTTCCCCAGATAGGGTTTTACTATTTAGCTATGGCTGTCCTCGAACTCACACTGCAGACCAGGCTGGCCTCAAACTCACAGAGATATATCTAGCTCTGCCTCCTAAGCGCTGGGACTAGGGACCAACCGGTTACAACTTCTATATAATTAGAAAAGAAAAAGTTTCAAACACTTTTGGATTTAATGTTAATGTTATAATTCATAACTATAAAGGAATAAATCTGAGGCAATGAAATTGAGACAGAACTCACAATTCAGTTGAACCTACAGATTTATTAGAGCATAAATGAGCTATTCATGGGCAAAAAGATTGATAAGACATATACAGGGAATAAAAATTTACGTTTATTTATTTAGCGTGGGGGGAGTTGAGGCACATGCATGCCACACTAGACATGTTGAGGTCAGAGAACAACTTTCAGGAGCTGGCTCTTCAACTCCATGGTTCCTGGTACTGCACTCAGGATATCAGGCCTAGCAGCAAGTGCCTTCACTTCCTAGCAATCTCACTGACTCCTTCAATACTATCTTTTTTGTTTTGTTTTTGTTTTTCAGACTTCTCTGTGTAGGCCTGGCTGTCCCAGAACTCACTCTGTACGACAAGACTGGCCTTGAACTCAGAGATCGTGCTGACTCTGCCCCCTGAGCTGGGATTAAAGGTGTGTCCCACCCCAGCTGGCCCTTCAGTATCTTAGTGTGGACTGTCAGTGTACCGTTTTCCTAGCTCCTGATTAGAAGCAAGGCCAACCACACTATTAGCACAGCTGCTAGTTTTACATACTGGCTGTTTTCCTTCTCTCTCCAGCACCTATGATGGGTTTCCTTGCTTCACCAGAATTTATCCTTTTCCCTCTCTCTCACAGAACTAACCCTTCCCACTTTCTCATTACAAGTGTGAGGGTGTTTCTGTCTCCGTTGGTTAATACGATGAGCCACTGTGAGATAAGTAATAGAAAGTGCTTTACAAAAACAAACCACGAGGCTGGAGCGATGGCTCAGGGTAAGAGCACTGGTTGCTCTTGCAGAGGACCCAGGTTCAGTTCCCAGCACCATATGGTAGTTTACAACCATCTGTGACTCCCTTTTAACTTCTAACACTTCTTGTAGCCATGCATGTGGTGCATAATACATATATGCAAGCAAAACATTCTCACACATACATCTAAGAAACATTAAAATCTCAATGAACCACTACCAATTAATGCATAAAATTAGCAATTACGGAGATAGAAAAGTGCCAATAAGCCGGGCGGTGGTGGCACACGCCTTTGATCCCAGCACTTAGGAGGCAGAGGCAGGTGGATCTCTGTGAGTTCGAGACCAGCATGGTCTACAGAGCAAGTTCCAGAACAGCCTCCAAAACAATACACAGAAACCCTGTCTTGAAAACCAACCAACCAAACAAAAAACAAACAAACAAACAAACAAAAAGTGCCAATAGTACTATAAACAGAATTGCTAAGTTGGAGCAAATATTCCTTAACAGAGACATGGTTTTGTGGATGAGTACTAAACACATGCAAAACCTAGAGACTTACCACCAGTTCTGTAGCGTCCACAAACTGGACAGAGGCAGTCCCAGCATAATTTGTCAACTTTGTATGGAGGCAGGTGTCTTTCTGCAAGGTGTACTTTTCCTTTGTGTGTGCGCGTGCGTGCGTGCGTGCCTGCGCGCGTGCCTGTGTGCGTGTGCATAGGTCAGAGGACAACTTACAGGAGTTGGTTCTCTGCTTCCACTATGCAGATATTGGGGATAGAACTCAAGGTTGTCAGGCTTGGTGGCAAGCATCTTTCCCCTCTGAGCCATCCTGCCAGTTGATATTTTTAAAAATTCTTTCAAACTCTAATTTGGGGTAATTTTCTAGTTGCTCCTTCGTCCTCTCTAATACTATTAATAACCAAACAATTATAGGTAATTACAGTTAACAGCTATATGGCGTATTATGTGCTAAGCTGTACTCAGCAGTTGGTTATCTCATTTAATGAACCCTAAGCTGAGGCAGATATTCTTATCATTTTCATTAAAATAAAAAAACCTAACACTCCAGCATAAGTTGTCATAGAGATAGCATGCAAAATCCAAACCCATGTACGTAATTGCTATGTCTGGAGGCTGACACTAAAATATTGGCATCATTCAGAGTCCTGTCTTGCATTCCCTAGTTCCTCAGCATTGAACACTGGTGTGCACAGCTTCTTTACCCCCCCTACATTTTTTTATCCTAATGTTGTCTTACTGATTTTTTTCATGTGCCCTTTAAAGCTATTTTCATTTCCAAACTGCAGACTCAATCAGGTAGACCAAACATGCATACAGGGCTTTACTAACTAAGGCTCTTCTTAATGAATTCTATTAAGTGGAATTGAACGTCCATTTGTCACTATACTGGCATTTGATCAGATGACTCGGATGGTGTCTCAGGTGCTGTCTACTGGGCTTGTCAGCATCATAAAGTTACCCCCCCCCCCGTATTCTCTGCTACACGCTTTAGTTGCAGCTACAGTGGTGGAACCTTAGGTCTCAGGCATGCTAGGCCAAGTGCGCCTCCTCAAGCTACATTCAACTCCCTTACAGTGACTAGAGCTTTGTGGGGATTTACTTGAAATTATGTTACAGCTTGTCATGCTATTTGATGGGCTGTAAAATGTGATCATCAACAACAGAAGAATGCAGCTGTGGGCCAGTGGGATGGCTCAACAGGTTCAAGGGCTTGCCCAGCAAGCCCTAGGTGAGTTTGCCATCCTCCAGATGGAACGGTGGGTGGGGGAGACTGGAAAATTCTCTTCCGCAGTGTGCGCAAGTGCCGCAGCATGGACGCAGTCTTTCCCATGAAGCTCACTTATTCTCAGTGAAGTCCAAGAAGTGCAAATTGGCACATGTATAGCCCTTTAACCTGCTTTATTAGTTTTTGCTTTTTTTTGGTTTGGTTTTTGAGACAGGGCTTCCAAACAATTATAATTATAGTTAACAGCTATAGTGCTTATTCCCGCTGTCCTGGAACTCACTCTATAGACCATGCTGGCCTCAAACTCACAGAGATCCACCTGCCTCTGCCTCCCGAGTGCTGGCATTAAAAGATGTGCGCCACCATGCCAGGCAGTTTTTTGCTTAAATACTTTCATCTGACACTACTAAGCCTCCAAATTCATATTGTATTTTTTCTCCTCCAGTCTTGGAATCAACTATTTTGCTAAGAAAAATGGATAATTGTATTTAGAAACCAAACTGACTCATTTTTATGGATTCATTGCTCACAGAGTCTCTCAAGGGACAGAGTATGAACATACTTAATATTTGTACATATAGAGGTTGACCCTGCTATTACTAGCCTGCCAGAAAAGGCTTTCTAGTTTTCCTCTTCCATATATGTAGCTTCCATTTTCCCCAGTATAATTACCTATTGGACCAACACGGTGTACGTAACCAGTACCCTCTTTATTATCTCCCAAGTGTTAACTCTCCCAAAGTCAGGTGTGTCCTCAGAGAACACTGCGCGAGGCTTTCTCCATGGATGCCTCTGCTCTAACAGGACAGCTTCTGCTGCCTTTCCTTCACTGGTTGTATTGTCCTTGGACCTCATGCAACCTCTATAAAAAGTTAAATTCATTCTTTTTATTTTCTTCCCTCTACAAAAATCTTAAGTTCTTTCTATTTTCTTCGTTCCCTCCCTCTTTCTTCTCCTTTTTGCCTTAGTGTGGTAATTAAGGAAGGCACTATAGGTCATAATTTTAAGAGATCTTTGGGGAACTGGTCAACCCATGATACATATGCTGAAGTTACATATGCTTCAAATCCATTGACTTTATATCAAGTAAGATTTTCAGGCTTTTCTTTTCCTGTGACGTGAGAAGCAGTGTAATACAGAAAGGACTTGTCGTAGAATAGATTAACAAGTTTAGTTCCAATTCTGAGACTGTGGCAAGTTACTCGTTTTCCTCCACAAAAACAACCAAAAACCAAAACAAACAAAAAACCTAGACTCACCTGCCCATCTCCCCAAACAAAAGTTACCTAGGGAGCTTTACTGCTTTTCGTGGATATAAATGCTCACAGAAACTCAGCTTCCAACACTCGATTTGATAATCCTTAACATTTCTTCTACTGTTCATATTTCTCTAGTTGATATTTGTTAGGTGCTTTGATTCTTCAGTTTATCACCTGACATCTGATTTGCCTTCATCTTTCACTAAACATAAAAAATAAAAATAAGTAAGTGCCAGCCTGTGGTGCACCGATGAAGACTATCCAACGATTCTTTTTGGGGGGGGGTAGCATCTCTCTTCCCAGGGAAAAGAGGGTCCAAATTTTCTCCCCACCTTCTCCCAATTAGCAGTACACAGCAGAGCGGTCGCAGCCAAGTCTCGTTCTCCATAGAAAACGCCGGCTCCTCGCCGCTCTCGCCGTGCCCTCCGCCCCTCCCCCGGCGACCGACACTAACGGAATCCCTCCCGGAGACGACGCTCTTCCTCCCGACCGCGGCTCCGAGCCCCGCGCTCGCTCCGGGAAGTTCGAGTGCGTCTCACAGGGCATTCCTCCGCTCCGGGCGGCACCGCCAGCCACCCGACGCGTCACGCCGGCGGGGGCCCACGCCACCCGGGGGTGGCATCCTCGGCGGGCGGCTGCCAACTGACGCGCGGAGCGGAGCGGCGAAGCGCGGCGCCCCCGGAGGGCTGAAACTTCCTGGCTTTTGTGCCTCGGAACGGAACGACCGCGTCCACCACCCGTCTCCACGCGGCAGGAACTTCGCGCCTCCCCCGCTCTCTCCCCGTCAGCGCCCCGAGCCTGGGGCTTCCTCCCCCCCGAAACCCGCTCCGCGCACGCCCCCGAGCCGCGCGCCCGTACCCACGGCGTCGGCGTCCCCGCCCCCTCCCGGCCCCGCCAGCCCTTGGGCCGGTCGCCGCGGAAGGAGCAGGGAGCGCGCGCCGCGGTTGAGAACGTGCGCGAGACGCACAGCCCCGCGCCGAGCGCCGGAAGCGGCCGCCAGCCAGGGCCTCGCGCGTCGCGCGCGCCGCCCCCCTCTCGCTCCCCCTCCCGCCCCCGCCCCCGCGCCGCGACCTCGCTCGCTCGCTCGCGCGCGCGCACTGAGGCGCCGCTGCCGCCGCCGCCGCCTCCACCGCCGCCGCCGCCGCCGCCGGGGCTGCTGCTCCGGCTGCTGCAGGAGGCGGCGCTGGCAGGCGGCTGCGCTCGCTCCAGTCGGCGAGCGGAGGAGCGAGCGAGCGAGCGTGCGTGCGTGTGTGTGTTTTTTAAAGATGGCCGGAGCGGCGGCGGCGGTGGCCGCGGGAGCAGCAGCTGGAGCCGCCGCGGCTGCGGTGTCGGTGTCGGCTCCCGGCCGGGCCTCGGCGCCCCCTCCGCCTCCGCCCGTGTACTGTGTGTGCCGGCAGCCGTACGACGTGAACCGCTTCATGATCGAGTGCGATGTCTGCAAGGACTGGTTCCACGGCAGGTAAATAAACCCCCTCAGCCCCGCCGCCGTCGCCCGCGGCCACCGGCCGGCCGCCGCCTGCGCCTCCCTCGGGCTGGGCCGCCGCGTCGCGCCCCACGTCCCGAAAGCCGGGCACGGAGCGGCCGGGCCGGGCCGGGCGGAGGCGAGAGCGGGGGGCCCCCGCCTGCCGGGCCGGCTGCGGAGCGGAGCGGAGCCGGTGGGCTCGGCCGGCCCGGGCGAAGAGTCGCCACAACAAACAGGAACAAAGGGGCCGGCGGAGAAGTTGGCAGGGGAAGCCCGGGCGAGGGGACGGACGCGGCGGGCGGCGCGGCTCGGGCGGCGGCGGAGCGCAGACAGGCCCGCAGCCCGTCGCCCCCCACTGCCCCGGCCGCCGCGTCCCGGGCTCCCGCCGCCCCGCGCCTGCCCTCGCCGGCCGCCGCGCCTGCTTGGCTTCCGGGCGGCCGCCGCTCGGTCCTGCCGCGCGTCCTCCCCGTCGCGCCCCCTTGTCTCTTTATCAAACTTGCTTGGGCGGCGGGACGGGGACGGGGACGGAACGGGGACCGGGACGGGACGGGACCGCGGCGCGGGGCGGCGAGTCAACAGAGCAACAGATGAGGGAGGCTCTGGCGGCTGGCGAGGTGCGGGGCCCCGTCACGGCGCAGCTCGGCCGGCCCAGCCCGCAACACACCCCCTGCGGCCGGGGGCCGGGCGACCCAGGCCGGGCACCGCGCCGCACACCCTCCCCGGCGTCGCCGTCGCGCCTCAAAGTTTACACCGAGCGCGGTCCCCGGCGACGCCGGGACGGCCCGCAGCGGCGGGGCCAGCTAAGTTCGGGGCCGTGCGGTGGCGGACGTTGCCCTCGGATGCCGCCGCCGCCGCGCAGCGCCGCTGGTTTGACGTTTGCGAGAGCCCGGGCCGCCTCCGCAGCCAGGCCGCCGACTCGTGTGTTTTGTAATCAAAGTGTGAGGCTAATGAAGGGCGGCGCCACAGCCTCTTGACTCCGGCGTGGGAGGGATTCGCAGGCATTTAAACAAAGAAACTAGTTGGGGTTGGGCTCCCAAAGTCCTTATTTGGGTGTTGTGACAAAGCCTGCGGTCACCTTTAGGTGAGGCGGGTTTCGGGGGCTCCGTTGGGTGTTGGATGTTGACGAGAGCCCGCTGGGGAGTTGTAGCCGATATGGTGACTGGGGTTGTAGGAAGTATCCTTTGATTGACAGCAGGGCATTTAAATACAGTCCCCGCTCCCCCCTCCCCAGTTTTACAGAAACATCGCTCCGCCAGGCCAGATGTCTTGGTCTCCCTCTACTGGTCTGGGGAGAGAACACCATTGATGCTTCAGGGTTCTTTTCGGTGGTGAAAAGGGTAGTGTTTGACTTAATTTTCAAGTACAGTTAAATTTGCCGAGTTTTAAAGTTAGGTGTCCCTAACAACAAATAGCACACACAGAGTTATCACTTTAAACGACGGGTAATGTATTCATTTTGTGTAAAGGCAAACTTGAGCAGTCTGACAAAGGGTGGATGATGGTATCGTAACGCCACTTAGTAAATGTTTTCCTGTATTCTGATTTCACGTAAAGGTGAAATTAAATTTGTGGGTACTACACCTTTGATTCGTGCCTACATTCTCTGCTTCTACAACATTCCAACCAACCAGAAAGGATTATCCAACATTAAATTCTAAAAAAGAATAAAACAAGAATTAGTTGCCGTTTTGGAAAGTTGGAGTTTGCAGGAACTGTTTGATGGAAATATGCCCCGTTGTATAATTCACACATCTGATAGGTTAAGAAATTATGAATTTGAAGTTTGTAAAGCTAATTTTATTGTAGCGAGCGTGCTGGGGAGTCAGACTCAGGTGCTCATGCTTGTGCCACAAATGCTCTCATCCCCCCCCGTTTTGTTGTTTTTGAGACTGGGAGTCTCTGTATAGGCCTGACTATTCTGGAAGCTTCATAGAGCAGGCCTTGAACTCAGAGATCCACCTGCTTTGGCCTCTCAAGTGCTGGACTAAAAGCATGTGCCACCAGGTGCCCAGCTGCAGTTTTTAGTTTTAAATTAGGGGTCTTCATTCTATAGCATGATAAACCTCAGGTGTTTTCCAGGACATTTTTGTCACACATTTAAGTACCAATTTGCAAACCGAAATTGAAGAGGCAATAAAGAGGGCAAGTATTCTCTCTCTGTCACAAACACCTGTGATTTCATCTGTGGAGGTGACTCAGTTGAGCTCAAGGTCTTTTGACCACTAATCTTTGAGCTGTTAAAGTGGTTCATAAATTAGAAAAGTTAGTCATACTGCCCAGCCCCGTAAAAGTGGTATCTTTTTAGTAAGCATGATTTTTATGTTAGTAATTTAGAATCTATATGCCTTTCCTATGATTGATACTTATTCTAATGAGCGATTTTTAAACAATTACTTACGTATTAGTTACTAAACATTACTAAACATTATTCCTAAAGAACCCTCAGTTTTTCAAAATGGTCCATCTCTAGAGGAAGAAAGATTAAACAGTCTTTACATGGATGATTTCTTTTTATTTTCTTTATTATAAAGCTTGTTAGCCCAGCATTGGTGACTCATGCCTTTAATCCCAGCACTCGAGGCTGAGGCAGGTGGATCTCTGTGAGTTTGAGGCCACCCTGGTCTACAGAGCGAGTTCCAGGACAGGCTCCAAAGCTACAGAGAAACCCTGTCTCAGAAAAACCAAAAAAAAAAAAAAAAAAAAAAAAAAAAGCTTGCTATTATCGTGTATTATGATGTGCATTTTCTAGAGGTGGAACTCGGAGTTACCAGGCTTTCATGGCAGGCAGCTTTGCCAGGCATGTCTATTGTGTGGGACCCTCAGAAGTTGTTTTAACAAAAGGCCTTCCTTTGATGCAGGTGGCCTCAGGGCAGTCAGAACAGCTTCCTCTCTGTTGAGGCTGTTGAGCTTTGGTGAATCCTTGGTGATTAGGAATTCCCATCCTTTGCCTGCCCAAGCCTTTTTGCAAGGGATGCTTAGCCAACAGGTTGTGATAAATAGTAGATACCCTGGGGTCAGTCAGCTGAGAGGTAGGATTTTCCTAGGGAGTTTTTTTCCAACTTTGTAGCGTTCTTCCCCCAGTCCTGGTGGAAGTGAGACAGTGGAGGTCCTCCTTGGTGATGCTGCTTGACTTTGATAGTGCTTGGATATCATCCCATGAAAAACTACGTCATTGTTTGGGCAGAATTGTTGAAGAATGCTGTGTCCTGTTTAGAGTTAAACCTTGTATGTCTTTGTAAATACATATTCTTTAGATTTTACAAGAGTAATGTATGCCGGGCGATGGTGACACACACCTTTAGTCCCAGCACTCGGGAGATGGAGGCAGGCGGATCTCTGTGAGTTCCAGGACAGCCTCCAAAGCAATACAGAGAAACATGTCTTGATAAACAACAACAAAAAAGAGTAATGTATTACAAAAATTAAAAAGTACAGAGAAATAACATGTAAGTCCATATCTTTAATGGATAGCTAGTATTTAATTTTTAGGTCTGATTTTTTTAAAAGCAAAATTGGCATGAGCCAGGTACTCAGTAAGAAATTCCTTGGGGAAGAAAATGGTGGTTAGACGTGCGGTTGTTTTTGGTTTGACGTGTCTCTGCCAGGTCGTCTTCTGAAATGTTATTCAGTTTGTGCTTCAGCAGTGCCCATTTTAATTCTTGTGCCTTTGACAATGTAAAGGGTTATTTTCTTTCTTTGTTCAACAATTGGTATATAAGTGAATATTTAAAAAAAAAAAAAAGCTGAGCCCGGCGTTGGTGGCGCACGCCTTTAATCCCAGTACTCGGGAGGCAGAGGCAGGCGGATCTCTGTGAGTTTGAGGCCAGCCTGGTCTATAAAGTGAGTTCCAGGACAGCCTCCAAAGCCACAGAGAAACCCTGTCTCGAAAAACCAAAAAAAAAAAAAAATAAATAAAAATAAAAATAAAAAAATAAAAAAAAGCTGTGAGCATAATACTGCTTTTAATCTCAGCACTTGGGAGGCACAGACAGGCAGAGCTCTGTGACTTGTAGACCAACTGGTCTACATAGCAAGTTCCAGTCCAGTCAGATACCACAGCCAACTCAAGGCCTGCACCCATGGTAGCGAAAAGAATGCAGAATGCCATTAGAGCATTGAGAACTTAAACTTTCTTCTGTATCTGAGGGTAAATGTGAACACACACACACACACACACACACACACACACACACACACACACACACACTTTCTGAGAGAGAGAGACTAGGGATTGAACCTAAGGCCTTGCATATGAGGCAAGCCTTCTACCACTACCTGTACCCCAGCCCTCTTTACTTGTTGAGACAGGGTCTCACTAAGTTGCCTAGGCTAGCCTTGAACTTACTCTGTAGCCCAGACAAACCTCTGACTTGTGATCTTCCTGCCTTAGTCTCCTGAGTAGCTAGGGATACAGTCTTGTACCACAAGACCCAGCTTTTATATGTCTTATATTTTTTTCCTTGATGTTGAATAGAGAATTTTGTACATGGGGATAGAAGAATTTTGTTAGATAATACTGTTGAATGGTCAGTTCTCATGTCATACAGAGCCTCAGGAACTTACCAGAACACTTACTGAATGTTTTAATCATTCCTAGGCACTGTATGGTTACAGTGGGCCTTTAATTAACACACCTAATTTTTACACCTTGGATAAGTGTTATTATTATCCCCATTTTATGATGTAGGAATCCAGGGGATGAGAGTTAAATGGCCTTCCCAGGATTGTACAACAACACAGGGAAGTAGTATCTGATCTCACAGCTCTGGGGTAGTAGTGGTTCTGTCTTCTCTGTGGCTGTGGCTAGCCTAGGAGCAGGGTCTTGGTTTGTCTCTGCTGGAGATAGAATAGATGTTCTAGAGGTACGTGCCAGTAGACCGTCTTACTTTCTTGATTCTTCTTAGAAAAGATTATGCCTGGGGACAGGTTAACGAGTGCTTGCCCTTAACAGGAGGCATATGTCTGGTTCCCAGCAACTGTGTTAGAATTACTTTTAAAGATTGTTTTGTAGGCGCTGTCCTTAATACAAGCTTGTATCTCCCCATAAGAAGACAAAAGCTGGATTTGAACATTTTGGCTACTTTTTGATTTTTTTTGCTTCTTTTTGGTTGTGGTGGATCAAGGTCTTGCTGAGCTTGTCATGATCTTCCTGTCTCAGCCTCCTGAGTGCTAAGGCAACTCCCTTTCCTGGTAGGACAGTGTAATCATAGGGGAGATAGTTTTCTCATTAAACCTGTTGAGTTTATTTTCACTATTAGTGTAGGGCTGAGTTCTCTGGTTGCTGCCCCTTTTCTTTCTGAAGTGAAGTGCAGGATTTGAGCTAGTGCAGGACAGGTGTAAGGAGGCCTCCGACAGGAGCTTTAGTAATTTCAGGCAGAGACTCAGTGTTTGCACAGCTTTGGCACAGCTGGTGGGTGCTGCTCTACAGTGCTGCTGTCCCAGCCTTGTTCTCTGTAGGCACTGCACTCCATTCCTATATCATCTGCTTTTCTATTCAAGGTAGCTCGCCTTTCCTATGCAGTACAGTGTGCTTTAGATTTAATGCTGACTTGTGATTTCCCCCGTGTGAGTTCTTACTCCCCCCTTTTCCTTTCGGTGTTTCAAGATAGCCTCTCCATGCTGGGAGTAAAGGTGAGCACCACCACGCCTGGTACCCTGCCCCCCCTTTTTTATGGAGAATAGTGTTTAGAAATCAAGGTCTGTTTGACTGTAAACTTGGCAATATGTCCAGACTTTCTTAGCCGACAGTACTAGAAAACACAGTATCATCCACATATGTGCACCTCTATCTCTAGACTTCCTGTCTGCATACAGCACAAGCCATAAGAGTTCATAGTGGTACCTTGTAGACTCCTCTTAGTTTTCCTTTTTTCCCACTCTTAATTATTATTAGTATTATTTTTTTGTTCAATAGTGGGAAATTCAGCTCTTAAGACTTTCTTTTCTTTTCTTTCTTTCTTTCTTTCTTTTTTTTTTTTTTTTTTTTTTTTTTTGAGACAGGGTTTTTCTGTGTCATAGCCCAGACTGTCCTGGAACTCGCTCTATAGGCCAGGCTGGCCTCGAATTTACAAAGATCTGAGTGCTGGGATTAAAGATGTGAAGCACCACACCTGGTTTATCTATGACATTCTTTTGTTTTGTTTTGTTTGTTTTTCAAGACAGGGTTTCTCTGTGACTTTGGAGGGTGTCATGGAACTAGCTAGCTCTTGTAGACTGGGCTGGTCTCAAAGTCTCAGAGACCCGTCTGCCTCTGTCTCCCCAGTGCTGGGACTAAATGTGTGCCACTACTGCCCGGCTATCTATGACAATCTTATTTGTTGAATCTAAGTGTGTGTATAACGGAGTCCTAGAATTACTAACCTATTCCCTTGTGAGAGACAAATTTGCTAGATTATATTTTTTTTTGTATAGTTGCCTTTAGCTTTACAACATGTAAAAAATATTGTATAGGGGTTGAAGAGATGACTCAGCAGTTAAGAACACTGATTGTCCTTCTAGAGGATCTGGGTTCAATTCCGAGCACCCACATGGCTGCTCACAACTGTCTGTAACTCCTGTTTCAGGGGATCCAACACCCTCAGACAAATAATCCATGTGGGCAAAAAAAATTGTGTAGCATTGTTTTTATTTTTAGGCACGTAAAGCATTTAATAGTCCTGAAAAGTTAGTTATATGACAGATAAACTCAGAAATATTACTATCTCTTCATCCCTCCTACAACTCTCTCATTTTTTCTCCTTTCTAAGCCTTCCCTATCCACCCCTTGTAAGAAGTCACTTTGCTTTGTGTTTTCCTTTGAGACAGGGTCTCACTGTGTAGTCCAGGCCGGCTTGAACCCATGGAGATCCATCTCTGATCTCAGCACTTGGGAAGCTGAGGCAGGTGGTTCTCTGAATTCAATGCCAGCCAAGGCTATATAGTGAGGGCTCCCCCTGACCCCAATTGTGCATGCCACCACGCCAAAAACCTAGGATTTTAAAATCTGTTTTAAAGGATTCTTTTTCTTTTTTTTTTAATTTTATGTGTACGTCATGTATGAGTGTTTTGCTTACATGTATGTATGTGCATGCCTGGTCCCTTGGAGGTCAGAAGGGACATTGTGGTCCCTCCTACCCTGAACTGGAGTTAACAGACAATTGTGAGCTAATATGTGGGTGTTGGGAGCTGAACTCATGTGTTCTGTAATAGTATCAAGTGCTATTAACCAATGAGCCACAAATCCAACCCCAGTTTCTTTTTTTTTTAAAGACAGGTTTCACGTGTCCTAGTTTGGCCTCAGAGATGCAGTGGCCTTGAACTTGTGATCGTTCTGTCTCCACCTGCACCACACCTGGTTTAGGTGGTGCTGGGGATTGAACCCAGGGCTTTGTGCATGCTAGGCAAGCATTCTGTTAACTGAGCTGTATCACTAACTCTGGTTTATCTGTCTTGCATGTGATGTGCAAGATGTGCTTTCTTGCATGCCTGCATGGATGTGCTGAGGATTGACCCAGGACTTCACGAATTCAAAACCCATTGTCTGCTAGTGAACATCATCTCCAGCCAGAGAGTGTGTGTGAGAGTGTGTGTGTGTGTGTGTGAGAGAGAGAGAGAATGTGAAAGTGTGTGAGTGTGTATGTGAGAGTGTGAGAGTGTGCCTTTTAAACTTAAATTGCATTTTTCCTTTGTGTATATGTGCATGTGCATGTGTGTGAGCATGCATGTGTGTTGGATGTGCCTGTAGAGGTCTGATGACTTGTGGAATTGGCTCTCTTCTGCCCACTATGTGGGTTCCAGGAATTGAACTGAGGTGGTCAGGCTTTTGAGGCAAGCCGTGATACATGAGTCACCTCAACAGCCTTATTATTTTATTTTATTTTTTCCATACTTGGAATCAAAACCTTACACATACTATGCATGCTTGCTTGTTCTTTGCCTTTTTATTTTTACTTTGCTGTGTAACTTTCCCTGTTTAGTTTGAAGAGGATTTACTTTTTAAATCTCTGACCACATAACTCTTTTATGTGGATCCTTTGGGTCTTATTCCACTTTTCTGTTGTATGTGGGCATTTAAGTTGTTTGCAGTGTTTTGTAGTTAGTAACAGTACTGCAGTGTATATATGTGTTTTCATATTGTTGGGGATATTTCTTTAGTTATATTGTCAGTAATGGTAAATGGGCTCATAGCTATAATCCCAGCTAGTTGTGAGGCAGAAGTAGGAGGATTGCAAATTCAAGACCTGTCTGGGCAACTGAGTGAGATCCTTTCTCAAAACAAACAAAAAGGGATGAGAGTGGTCCTGAGTTCAGTCCCCAGTACTATCACTACCGTCCAAGACAATGTTTTATTAGTACTACTACATTTCTTCCTACTACTAGGGTCAGCTTGAATTCTCACCAGCATTGCGTATGGGTCTCACCGTGTAGCCCAGACTAATTTGAAACTCTGTTTAACCCAGAATGACTCTGAACTGAGATCATCCTGACTACCAGAGTACAGGTATGTGCCTCCATGCACGCCTGGCTTCTGCCTGCTTTTTTTTTTTTTTTTTTTTTCTTTCCTCGAGACAGGGTTTTTCTGTATTGTTTTGGAGGCTGTCCTGGAACTCGCTCAGTAGACCAGGCTGGCCTCGAACTCACAGAGTTCTGCCTGCCTCTGCCTCCCGAGTGCTGGAATCAAAGGTGTGCGCCACCACTGCCCAGCTATTTGAGTTTTTGTTTTTCCTTTCTTTTTTAATAAAAAAGAATCTGTGTCCCAAGCAGCTTTGGTATCAATAGTATAACATAATACTATAACTTAATTTTCCATATGTGTACAGGCATTGTTATTAAAAACTCCATATTGGAGCTGGGCATTGGTGGCACACGCCCTTAGTACCAGCACTTGGGAGGCAGAGGCAGGCGGATCTCTGTGAGTTCCAGGACAGCTTCCAAAAACAAAACAGAAACCCTGTCTTGAAAAAAAAAAAAAAAAGAAAGAAAAGAAAAAGAAACTCCATATTGGGAGGCTAGAGTGAGATGGCTTAGCTCTTCAGAACACTTGTGCTCCAGAGGACCCAAGCTCTGTTCTAAGCACCCATGTCAAGCAGCTCACAACCATCATAATTTCAACTTCGGGAATTCTAACACCTCCGGCCTCCACAGACACCCAAATCCACATGTGCACACACCTACAAATAATAGTTAAAAGTAGTGAAAACGAAGCTTTAAGAAATCTTGGGACTGGAGAGATAGGTGGCCCGGTGGTTAAGAGCACTTGCTGCTCTTGTAGAGGACCAGGGTTTAGTTCCGAGCACCCGCTGTGGCACCTTACAACTGCCTGTGATTCCAGGAGATCCCAGGCCCTCTTCTGGCCTCTGGACACCAGGCATGCATGTGGTGCACACATACATACATACACACAGAGGCTCACACAAAACCCATAAAATGAATGAATAAATGAATGAGTGAATAATATACAAATAGATACATCTGTTTTAGAAAGTCCTTATTGACTCCAGTGGTTTGAGATACCCAAATCCTTGCCATCCAATATACATGGCTGAAAATTCCATGTATGGTTGATTCTATTTCTATGCATTCTGTTGTACTAGTCTGTCTGTTTCTGGAGCAGCAGCACACAATTTCATAGTATGTTTTTAAGTCTGAGAAGGCCAGACTTGTCGTCTTGCTTCTTTTGTCTTCAGGGTTTTTCTGACTGTTCTTACAGATTTAGTTTTCTACATGAACTTGAGTATTAACTTGCCTAAATTTTTCTTTGAAAAGACTACTTTTTAAAACATATTTATGTGCGTTTCTGTATCTGTTAGATATGTGTGTATGCTCACGGACTTTGGACTCCCATAGAACAATGTGAGGTGCACTCTCACCCTGAACTCTTGGGGAAGGGTCTAGGCCCTGCCCTATATGAAATGACAGACTATGGACACCCCCATGGAGGGCCTCACCCTCCCTGGGGGAATGAGGGGATAACGGGGGGGGGTTTGGGGGGAGGGCACGGGAGGAGGGGAGGGAATGGGAGAGGGACCTGGAACTGACTTGTGAAGCAACCTCGTTTCTTATCTAAATTTAAACTGGAAAATAAAATTAAAAAAAATAGATAAAAAAAAGATTAAAAAAAAAAAGATATGTGTGTATGCTCAAGGAGGCCAGGGGAGGGGTGGAGCTGGAGTTAAGGCTGTTGTAAGCAGGCCAGTGCGGGCACTGAGGACTCTGTGGGGAGAGCAGCAATGCTCCCATTCAGCCATCTCTAGTCTCATAGCTTGTCTAATTTTATCAAAAACTTAGTGCTGTTTATTGAGATTACGTTAAATTTATAAATTTAACAGTAAGCTGACATTGTATAATGTTGAATCATTCTAAGTAAAGTGTGTGTTAAATTTCTTTTGTGTAGATTTTGCTCATTTTGTTTGTGTTTTTTGTTTTTGTTCAAGACAGGGTTTCTCTGTGTAACAGCTTTGGCTGTCCTGGAACTCGCTCTGTAGACCAGGCTGGCTTCAGACTCACAGAGATCCGCCTGCCTCTGCCTCCTGAGTTCCGGGATAAAGGTGTGTGCCACTACTGCCCAACTGTTTTGCTCATTTCTTAAGATTATTTCTAGGTATTTAGTTTTTTTCATTACTGTTTTAAATGGGGTTTTCTTATTTGTTTGGTTATTGTTTGTGCATATGAAGATTGGAGTTTTTGGTTACATTTATATCTTGCTATCTTACTGGAGCTGGAGATGTAAGTCAGGTGCCAGTGTTTGCCTAGCGTGTGGATCTCCGAGTTTGAATGCTCTGTGCCACGTAACCCGGGAGTGGTGGTACCCACCTGCAGACAGGGTTCTCAGAGTCCAGGCCATCCTCTGCCGCATAGTGTGCTTGAGGCCAGCTTGGGATGAAGCACTATGACCAAAGCAGCTTAGAGGGAAGGGCCTGTCTATTTAAAGGCTTATGGCTCTACATGGCAGTTAGTTCACTGAAGGAAGCCAGGCTAGAACTCAGACAGTCCTCCCTGTGCAACCATTTGATATGTGCAAGCGTCTGTTGGATGGTGCAGTTAAATAATACTAGTCCCTAGGAGTCAGATTGCAGTCACGGTAATTGCCTGTGAGTACAGACTTGGCTCTCCAGTACGCACTTCTGCAGTCACTGCATAAGCAGAGACATGCATCTGTCCTTCAGTTCACAAGGGTAGCAAGTGTGTCAACATGCTGCCTCCTTGCCTCCGGTAAGACACACAAGTGAGATACTGCTGAATTGGATAATGGAGAAAAACACTCAGTTAAGAGGATAGCACAGCAAAGGGAAAAACAAACAAACCAAACAGTGCCCATGGAAGCGAGGTCAGATTGGTTGTAAATGGAGTGACAGAGTGAGGAAACACTGTTGGAAACCTGACGCTGCTTTCCAAGGGCTCCAGATGAAGTCAGTCACTTAGTGAAGACACACTTACAAGTACAGGGTTTGAACTCCTAGTCGGTGAAAGATGCATTCGTTTTATTGCTGTTCATTCCTCTAAGTAGCAGCAATATGAACACTTTTTAAGTTAAATCATTTTATTTAAGGGGACAGTCTCACATGTGAGGCAGAGGCAGCTCCTGATCCAGTGGAGCCGGAGTCAAACAGCAGCACCACACACCCAGGCACTTCTAAGGTTGGACACAGTATAAAGGTCATGGAGTAATCATGGTTTCCACCATTGAGTATCGAGATAGCTTTGCATAGTTTTGCTTATGTGGTTATTTAAAAATAGTATTTATGTGTGTGTGGTGGGGCGTCGGGGGAGAAAATGAGCAGGAGCCCCCACACACATCAGCAGTGTGTGAAGAGGTCAGAGGACAGTTTTTGAGATTGGTTCTCACCTTCCATCTTGTTGGCTTGAGCCTCTTTCCTTATCCGCCCCCATCTCATGGAGGAGGCTGGAGTTATAGTTGCATGCATGCTGCTAAAATCTAGCTTTTTACACATGGGTTCTGGGGATTACACTTGGGTCATCAGGCTTGTGCAACACACACTTTAACTATTAAGCCATCTCACTGGCCTAATGTGCTTTTTTTTTTTTTATGATCTTGCTGTACTGTATTAGGCAGGATTCTCTAGAGGAACCAGAACCAGTAGAATGTAAATATGTTCTTAAAGGGGACTTATTTGATTGGTTAACACGGTAGGGGCTGAGGAGTCCAGCAATAACTCTGTTTGCTGGAGGCACAGAGAACCCAGGAGTTACTCCGTTCACAAAGCTGGATGTCTCTGCAGTGGCAGTCTGGGGCTGGAGGCCTGCAAGTTCTCTGGAAAGTCTAGTGTCAGAGTGCTTTGGAAGAGCAAGGAAGCTAGCGTCCGACGGCAGTGACAGTGACAGGAAACGGTGAAGACATGCTCATGTAATCACATTTTCCCTGGCCCCTTTTGCATTGGGACCTCCTGCTCTAAGGTGCCACCTCTTTGAAAGTGGGCTTCTCTCCCTTTGCTAATTCTCCAGAGAATGCCTTCAGACATGTCCAGTTGCATGTGTCCTGGGTGGTTGGACAAGTGTCAGGTTGACAATGAAGAGTAACCGTCACAGCTGCTGTGTACACACAGCTTATGATCATTTGGCTTTCTAGTGGAAATTAACAGTTACCCAGTGGACTTGAGCCTATAATGACAGCTTATCTTTTGAGTGGCTCCAAGATATAATTAAGTAAAAAAGTTTTCCTTAATGTTATATACTTTATATCTTGCCTTGACTTGCATGTATTAAATAGAACTGTCTGATATTTGCAGGACAAATCAGGGTAGCATGAATTCTAATTGTTCTTAATAATAAAAACTCAGAGACAGATATTGGAGTTAAAAGCTGAAGATCAGAGAAGCAAAGCGGCCAGCCACCAGAGAGTTCTCACCTCTACCAATGCTCAGACCAAAGGGGTGACCCTGTCCTCAGGCTGCATCTCCAGACGGCATCTGTCTCCACCAAACGTCAGACTGCGCTGAGCTCCTGTCTCCTCCCACCTTTTATTCCTCTCTAGTGCTGGGATTAAAGGCGTGGATCCCAAGTGCTGAGGTCACCTTTGTGTAAGCTGTTTCTCTTTCAGACTGGATCAATTTCACATAGCTCAGGGTGGCCTTGAGCTAACAGAGATCTGTCTGCCTCTGTCTCCGGAGTGCTGGGATTAAAGGTGTGAGCCACCACTGCCTGGCCTCTATGGCTAACTAGTGTGGCTAGCTCTGTGCTCTGATCCTTAGGCAAGCGTTATTTGTTAGATCATAAACAAAATATCACTAAAAGACTGAAGTTCTTTGATTTCCTGGGTCATATGTGAAGTACCATGCAGGGATATTTATTATGGATATGTCAAAATTTCCATGTTCTAGACTCTATTTGCCTTATTCTTTTTCCAAAATGGAGAAGCATGCTACAGGTATTGTTTCCTTACCCAATGTGGAATGCTACCTTAGTTGGTGTTCTAACAGAAAATTCACTCATGAATGCTTTTGCTTGACTCAGCCTTTCCTTTTAGGAAACTGCCTTGGGACTGTTCCTTACGGATGAGAAGGACCAGATCTGTTTGCTTTTAGGAAACTGCCTTGGGACTGTTCCTTACGGATGAGAAGGACCAGATCTGTTTGCTTTTAGTTGATGCCTATCCTTTGTAGCTGACTGAATTCCAAATTGATTTAGAAAAGTCTACTTGCTGTTGTCTTTTATTTCAGGGTGTCATCTCTTAGCTTCGTGTATATTAAGCTTTCAGTAGGTGTCACTTGGTTCTAGAAAATATATTTGTTCTTTCTTTCTTTCTTTTTTTTTTTGGTTTTATGAGACAGGGTTTCTCTGTATTGTTTTGGAGGCTGTCGATCCAGCTTGGCCTCGAACTCACAGAGATCCGCCTGCCTCTGCCTCCCGAGTGCTGGGATTAAAGGCGTGACCCATCACCGCCCGGCATATTTGTTCTTTCTTTACTCAATAGTATAATACTCTGTACTCAATAGAAATGAGACTGCAACTGTTTATAACTGCTTATAATGGCTATCATTTATTTTAAAAACTTTGTTTATGGCCAGACATGGTAGTTCATTCCTATAATCCCGGCACTTAAAAGGTTGAACCAGAAGAATTGTCAACAGGTTTGAGGTCCGCTTGAGCTATATAGTATAGTGTAAGATGTTTTCTCAAAAGGGGGGAAAAACTGGGCATGGTGGTACACACTTTTTAATCCCAGCACTTGTGAGGCAGAGGTAATTGGATCTCTGTTCATTTGAGACATAGCAAGTTCAGGTCAGCCAGGGCTATATAGTAAGGCCTTGTTTCAAATTAAAACTAGTATGTAAGTAAATAAGTAAATACACAAAATCAACCATAAATAGTAACACCCCCTATTTCTTTCTATTTATAATTTACCTATCAGTATTCTTTTTATTAACAATGTTTGGGAAAATAAAGATAATATAGGCACACAAAAAAGAAGACAGATATTTTACATAAATATATATTGAGTAGGGACCCCCTGTTTCTAAACTTGCAGTTTAGAAAATTAAAAAAAAATTAATTCCGGCACTTAAGAGGCAGAGACAGGCAGATCTCTGTGGTTTGAGGCCAGCCTGGTCTACATAGTGAGCTCCAGACCAGCCAAGGTTACATAGTGGGACCCTGTCTCAAAAAAACCAAACTGAAACAAACAAAGAAAAACAAAAAGAAAGAAAGAAAGAAAAAAAAACAAAAATGTTAAATCCCACTTCATCAGCAAAAATAATCAACTTTCAGAGAAAGAACCTGAAAAAAATTAATCAGTTTATTCCCCTTCACATTCATTGTATTTCATCTCCCTTTTATATTTATAAAATGTATTTTCTATTTTTAAGATATAGGCTATGTAGTGTTGTCTGGCCTAGAATTTGCTAAGCAGACCAGGCTGGCCTTAAACGCAGAGGTCTACCTGCCTCTGCTTCCAGGAGTGCTGGGACTAAAGGTGCGCACTAACACAACCAGCACGATGCATATTAAACACGATGGAGGATAGTGGTCCCGACTGGCACCTCCTAATCTATAGTGTTCCTGCTTTGTGTCAGTCAACACATGTTTTGTCGGGATTGACTGGACCTGTGTAGATAGGTCTGGGTAGCGAATGCTGAATTATATATGAAACATTAGCGGTATGGAGCCTAACATCTAATTGCAGTTACAGTTTTCATAGAAATTGGTTGTGAATTGACATTGTACTATCCACTCTGGTAGGGTTTTGGATTAATAGTCCCCCAGTGCCATTCCCTGCCAAGCTGGCTGTAAAAGAATCACCTGGGGAACTTGTTAAGAATAAAGATTATTGGCTTACCAATTAACTTTTCCCTGTAGATTGAAGGTGGGGCTTAGGAATGTGGTTTCGTGTGTATGTGTACATGTTAGTTCCTGTGTCTGATACTGATATTGAGTATCTTCTCCAACCATTCCTTCACTTAAATAAGACAGGCTCTCTCACGGGAGCTTGTCGTTGAACCAGACTGGCTGGTCAGTGGACTCCAGGGCTGCTGTGTCCGCCCCTGAGCACTGCCTAGCTGCTTTGTAAATGTGGGCTCTGGGTGGGGTGTCTAGCTCTAGTCCTCATGCTTGCATGTTAAACACTCTGCAGACTTGTCTTCCCACCCCCTTTAAATAATAGTGCACAATGCAAATTTCAGTTGTAGAAGGTAGTGTAGTAAAAAGTTGTCACACACACACACACACACACACACCCGTTCAACATCCATTCACTTTTTCCTGGATGTTTCAGAACTGTTTACTGTACTTCCTTCCACACATACAAGTGTGGGGACATGGATTTTGTTGCTTCTGGGATATCTCATGTCTCCTATTGAACTTCTTCCTTCTTTGGAAAGGCTGCCTGGTGACAGTTGGCCACAGGGAATTCTAATGGGTTATGGGCGTTAAGAGTCACAGTGTGAATGTTACAGGGGTTAGAAACAGTTTTTTGTTTTTGTTTTTTAAATGTTATTTCAAGCATTTCATTTATTTTCTAGATTTATACAAACTTTTACATTTTTTCCTTGTTAATGACTACATAGAAACCATTAGTCAAAAGCACATGGTTGAGGGGCTCAGAGGTTAAGAGCACTGGCTATTTTTGCAGAGGACTCAAGGTGGCTACAGTCACTCCATCTCCAGGTGATTTGACACCCTATTCTGGTCTCTGCAGACACCTATACCACACACAAGGAGAAAAAAAAATAAAGATTAGGGGCTAGAGAGATGTCTCAGCAGTTAAGAACACTTACTGCTCTTCCAGAGGACCCGAGTCTGGTTCCTGCTGCTCACAGCTGTCTGTAACTCCAGTCCTAGGGAATCCAGTGCCCTCTTCTGGACTTCAGACATCGCACACACATGATGCATATGCACCCTTGCAGACAAAACACCCACACATATAAAATAAATCTTTAAATAAGTGATATTAAAAAGATATATAATGCAGTTGAGTTTGTAGACACCTGCTTATGATCCTAAGTATCTTCAGTCACATAAAACCAAAAATTGAAAACCAAAACATACTAAAATACATGGTCAGCAGCATGAAAGAGGCATAGTGTGGTGGAATCAGCTATAACTAAGGTTTTTCAGCCTCCAGGATCTGTTGCTGTTTTACTTTCTGTTATTACAGGAGGTGTGTGTATGTGGGGTTAGACCAAAGATGACAGAGGGCAGGTGACAAATTATACCACCTAACTGCTCTATAAAACATTCCTTTCTACACATCTTTCACTGTAGTACCAAGATAGAAGAGATTCTTGTATTCGTGTCTCTGCTAGTGACCTACCTGTCCTCTCATTCACAGCGTACTTTACAAGAGGCGACTGGAGAGGGGCTGCAGATTGTTAAAGCAGAGTAAGGACTGTTAGCTTGAAGGGTAGAGTGATTAGCGGGAAGACCTCAGGGCAGTGAAAAACACAACCTCTTGGCTACTTTGGAAGCGTTTCCTCCTCTGGAGCACTTTTATGGGTATCTCCATAGAGAATAGTTGATTCATAAGCTCCATTGCCAGTTGTATTGGTTGGTCTCTGTGCTCAGTGCTGGGCATGGGCAGCCAAAACGCAAGCACATTGTTTATGCTCAACAAGCGAATACCTAAGGTATCAACATGTGAATCATCCTATTTTCACATACTCATTATAGAATGTCAGTAGACTATGCCAGCCATATTTTCATCTTTTAAGAGGGTATTTTATATCAAAATTCACTTATTGATTCCCCCCATTTTCTTTTTTCTTTAATTTCTTTGTTGTTTTTACATTGTCTTTTGTTTTTCACCCTCATTTGTGAAGATGTTTGTAGCTGGTTGGGAAGCTGTGGGACACTTGGAAACATGAACCCAGCTGTTAAAGGTAGGGTAGTGTTTCATATTGTGAGAAGTAGTGGAAAGGGGAGATTTAGTTTGCAATATGCCCGCAACTGTTCTAAGACCTAAGCTGATTCCAGAACTGAAACGTGAAAGGAGATAAGATGGAGCTGTAGACAGTCTTCTGTGCTTGGAGTTAGCTCACCATAAATAATGACCATTTCTTTTCTTCTGGTGATGGTCGCGTGGGGGCACTAGGGTACACGGTAACTCAGTCAGTCCTGATTGTGTTAAATAAATGCCAAAGTCAAGAAATTAGATAGCCACACGCTTTAGATGAACTGGTGAACCTTAAAAAGGATGTATTTACCTATTTTTGTTTATGTATATATGTATGTGCCTGTGTGACTTTTTTTTTTTTGGGTGTGTGTGTGTGCACGCATGCCCTACCAGTGTGAGTGTGTTGTCAGGGGCTATTAGAATGAATCAATCCATCCATCCATCCATTCATTTCACCCATCTACCCGTCTATCTGTATGCCTCTCTGTCGGCCTGCCCGTCCATCTGTCCACCCACCCACCCAAAGGGGATTTATTAGGATGGTTTACAAGTTGTGGTCCAGCTAATCCAACAGTGGTTATCTATATTAATTGAATGTCCAAAAATCCAGTAGTTGTTCAGTCCACAAGGCTGGATGTTTCAACTGGTCTTCTGTATAGGCCAGAATCCCAAAGAATTATGCCAGTGAAAGAATGGACTTGGCCAGTGAGAGAGAGATCAAGCAGGCAGAGCAAGCTTCCTTTTTCCATATCCTTTATAAAAGCTGCAATCAGAAGGTGTGGCTCAGATTAAAGCTGGACATTCCCTCCTCAAAAGAGCTGGATTAAATTATTAAGAAAAAAATCCCTCACAGGGCCACTTGGATTTTAGTTAATTCTAGATGTAGTTGACAACCAAGAGTAGCCTTCACAGGACCAAAGGGGATTGCACCCTTGGAACTAGAAATCCCATGTGGTTGTGAGCCATCGGATGTGGATGCTGGGAACTGACCCATCCTCTGCAAGAGCCAGTGAGTGCTTTTAATTACTGAGCCATTTCTTCAGCCTAAAGCTGTTGAACTTTGGATATCCAGGTAAAAACTTTTACTGAACTTAAAACATTTACATTTCTCTACCACAACCCTCTATCACCTGAAGAAAGATGAAAATTTATATAGAAGAATCCTTGTTTTTATACAAATTATTGCCTTTAGTTTCAAATTGAGTGAGTGAAGTTTTAAAAACTATTACAACTTTGACTTTTGGGTAGAATCTGTGACTAATTAATAACAAAAGTCCTAGGGAACTGAATTTAGAAAATAGAAATGTGTATCAGTAAAATGTGGAAGGATGTTCCATGTGGATGCTTATGTCCAGGAGGAAGAATTTGCTCTGGGTTTTAAAGATGAGAGCAAGGCTACTTGGCGACAAATGGAAAGATGATTTGAAAAGAGTACAATCTAATGGAATCTACTGTCATAGGCTCTTAAAAGAATTTGACCACCCACTGTTACAGCTCCCAGAGTAGAGAATTTAGACGGGTGCTTTGTCTAAGAGAGGAAAATGTTTGGCAGACCCTGGTGCATTGTAGTCATTAATTCAATTCTGTTCACATCAAGTGTCCATTCCCTACTCTCCCAACCCCCAGAGCCAACTAAGCAACAATTTCAGAAGATAAGACAATATAAACTGCTAAAGTTGTCACCACTCCATTCACCAAATGACAGTGAGGTTGTTCATTGATGGAAACTATTTGGCAAAGGTCATATTGTCACCCTGCAAGACCCCTCATTCCCCACACATATACAATGGTCTAGTAAACAGTTGAGTTTTCTGTTGTTAGGAAAACCGTGACAGTTTGTTATGGAAAGGGAAGTTTAAAAAGAGAAATAAAGGAGAAACTAAAGGTTTTGTGCCAGATTAAAAAACACCTTAAAACTTTGCTTTCAGAGTTGTGCATCTGTCTCCTGAGTCCTGCTGTCTTTCTTTCTCTTACTGTTTCTTAGAGCGATGTAGGGTTCTTTGAGTGAGCAGTAAGGAGGGAGAAATGGGTAGGCTTGATAGAAGAGTGTGTTGGTTGTGAAACATCACATTTAGTTCTAAAATTATAGTTTGTATGATTAATTTAAATGTGCCTTTCCAGATTTAGTCACTTACCAAATTTACTATTTTAAAGATACCTTTTTTTCAGGTGTATTCATTTTGCCTACATGTATAAAAGTGTACTATGCACATGTATGGGTGCCCACAGAGGAAAAGGGTGTCAGATCCCTTAGGACAGGACTTATAGATAGTTGTAAGCCTCCATATGGGTGCTGGGGGCCGAACCTGGGTCCTCAAGGGCAGCAACTGCTTTTAACCCTAGGTGTCTTTCCAACCACCAAACTGACTGTTTCTGAGTGACCAAATTTGCTAAGTTTCTAAATCAGTTTAGGTGTGTTCTGCTAGTTGATGGGAATTAGCCAAAAGTAGAACACATCACTGGTGTTATATTTTATGTCTTAGTATATATTATGGGCTGGAGAGATGGCTCAGAGGTTAAGAGCACTGACTGCTCTTCCAGAGGTCATGAGTTCAATTCCCAGCAACCACACGGTGGCTCACAACCATCTGTAATGAGATCTGGTGCCCTCTTCTGATGTGTAGGCATACATGGGGGCAGGGTGTTGTGTTCATAATAAATAAATAAATCTTAAAAAAAATATATGTTATTTTGTGCTTTTTGAGACAGTCTCATGTAACCCAGGTTGGCCTTGAACTCACTGTGTATCAAGGATGATCTTGAACTTCTGACCCTCCCTTCAGCTGTGCTAATGCTAGTGTTGGAGATGTGCGTCACCACGCTAGCTCACTGCATTTTAGTAAGGCAGATAAATGGAGTGAGGTGGTGTGAGAAGCTGGAGAGGGAACTTGTGAAGTTTTGAGAATAGTCAAATTTTGCCCTAAATGCCTTTAACTAGTTGGAATACCCCTGCCTCCTCTTTCCCTCAGTATTGTGGGAGTCACCTTTATGTACTTCAGATGTTTGTAGATGAGTTGATGATATGAGCCAGTTTAGGTTTTCCAGAACATATTAGTTAATTCTTTTGATATTACCATCATTTTTTAAAGGAGAAGAAATGTGATAGTCAAATCAGGGCAAGGACAGACAAGACAATCCACATCTTTCTAGAAGTGCTTGCTAGGTGGGTTTCTATGGGTTTAAGTTTCTGTCTGGTTGGGAGTAGAGAATCTACTACACAAACAGGCTGTGGTGGTGCACCCCTTTAATCCCAGTACCTGGGAGACTGAGGGGGGCAGATCTCTGTAAGTTTAAGGCCAGCCTCATCTACAAAGAGAGTTCCAGGTCAGCCATGGTTGTTATACAGTAATATAGGATGCCTTTCTGTGTGCTGTGAATATGTTTTATTGTCATTGGTTAGTAGAGAAGCTGGCGTGGCCAGTAACCAGGCAGAACAGAGCCAGAAGGAAATCCAAACAATGATACAGGGAAATTTGGGGAGTCTGGGAGATGCCAGCAGTCACTGGAGAAACAAGGTGTAAGGTAGTAGCCACCGGCCTTGTGGCGATACACAGATGAATAGAAATGGGTCAGTTTAAGTTGTAAGAGCTAGTTAGTAAAAGCCTGAGCCACTGGCCAAATATTTGTAATTAATATAAGCCTCTGAGTGGTTATTCAGGAACTGGTGGGCAGGAGAGAAACTTCTGGTTACAATACAGAGAAACCCTATGGTGAAAAAAAGAAGGGGGGTGGGAGAAAAAAAAGAGAATCTATTATACCTAATGAGCCTCACTTTCAAAATTCAGCTAGTCTGGTTTTGAGCTCTTGCATTGCATACAGAGATATTTCTCACATAATCTCATTTATTTACAGTGATCTTTTATATATCCCATTTTAGCTGCTCAGTGCTAACCAACCTCATCTGATTTTGTGTGTGGGTGTGTGTGGGTGTGTGTGTGGGTGTGTGGGTGTGTCAGGGTCTCTTTGTCTTAGAGTGGATGATACGGAACTTACTGTAGAGACCCAGGCTAGTCTGGGACTTCTGACAGTCCTCCTGCCTCTCTGTCTCTGAAGTGTCAGGAATAGAGATGTACACTATTATGTTCTAATCTCACACTTGAACTTTCAGCTTTATGATTTATACCACATACATGCCAGCTGTCCATAGAGGTTAGAAGAAGACATTTGACCCCTGGAACTGGAGTTACAGATGGCCGTGAGCCACCGTGTGGTGCTGGGAGCGGAGCCTGGATCCTCTCCAAGAGCCATGCTCTTAACTGCAGAGCCATCTCCTCAGCCTCTCCCATTCCTCCTCCCCTAGGACAGGGTTTCCTTGTGTAGCTTTGGCTGGCCTGGAATTTTTTCTGTACACCAGGCTGATCTCGAACTCGGAGATCCACTTGTCTCTGTCTCCTGAGCGCTGGGATTAAAGGTGTATGCCACTGTGCCCAGCCAACTCTTCTTTTCTATCTTAATTTTTTCTTCTTAAAACAGTCTCCCTACATAGCCCAAGATGGCCCTGAGCGGGTGACCCTCAGTGCTGGGATAGCAGGCGTGTGCCATGACACCTGGCTGCGTCCCTTTTCTTTATTTTTCTCCTTTTAAACATAATGGGAGCCGGGCGTTGGTGGTGCACGCTTTTAATCCCAGCACTTGGGAGGCAGAGGCAGGCGGATCTCTGTGAGTTCGAGGCCAGCCTGGTCTACAGAGTGAGTTCCAGGATAGTCTCCAAAACAATACAGAGAAACTCTGTCTCGAACCCCCCCCCCCCAAAAAACAACAACAAAAGAAACGTAATGGGTTAATTTGTAGAATTACAAAAAAATTGTGTGTCTGTGTGTGGGTTTATGCATTTGAGTGTACTGCTCAGAGAGGCTGGAAGAGGGGATCTCTGGAGTTGGAATTAAGAGACTTGTGACCTGTCTAACATGGGTGCTGTGAGCCAAATTGGGGTCCCCTCTAAGAGCAACACAACCTCTTATAAACTGCTGAGCCGGGGCTGGGAAGACGGCTCAGAGCTTAGGAGCATTGGCTGCTCTTCCAGAGGACCTGGGTTCAACTCCCAGCACCCACATGGCAGCTCACAACTGTCTGTAACTCCAGTTCTAGAGTATCCAACACCCTCATGGGAACATATAGGCTGGCAAAAATACAATGCACATGAATAAAAATAAACAATTAAAAAAAACCCAAAACATGCTGAGCCATCTCTCCAGCCCCTAATTTGTAGAATTTATTTGCTCATTGTGTAGGGCTGTAGTTCTTCATTGAATATTCATTTATGTATGGAATTCTATGAGAATATACTGTAATTTTATTGTTGATAGACTATTATAAATAGCCATTTGCATATAGGTAGATAATCTGGTGTATATTGCATGTGGTTTTTGTTTTTTTTTTTTTTTGTTTTTCAAGACAGGGTTTCTCTGTATTGTTTTGGAGGCTGTCCTGGAACTCGTTCAGTAGACCAGGCTGGCCTCGAATTCACAGAGATCCACCTGCCTCTGCCTCCCGAGTGCTGGGATTAAAGGCATGCCCCATCACTGTCCGGCTCCTTTTGTGTTTTTATAGTATTTTAGGATTGCCTTTTCTAGTTCTGTGAAGAATGTAACTGAAATTTTGATGGGACTTGTGTTCTAAGGGTTTGTTTTGATACTCTTGGTAATGTTTTGAGGCGTATATGCTTAGCTCAATAATGCCGGTCTTCCTTTTTCAAACACATTCATTTAAGAGTATACATTTCTGTTTGCAAATTCTATAATCCACAAATTACATTATGGAGTACATTCATTGTTACAATGAAACTAATGTTCAGAATCTCATTATGGTTTACCTTTTGACTCTTCTTATTGACAGTAATTTCAGAACAGATGACATTTACATAGTGCTTGAGGGTTTTATGTGTTATTTTTTTATGTTTCCACTGCTGCAAAAAGTGAATAGCTTGATGTACATTTGGATATATTCTCACCCACAATTATAGCAAGTGTATGGAGAGAGAGGATAATAAAATTTATTCTTGTAAATGTTTCAAAATTGCTATTTGAGTTCTTGTACATTTTTCACCTCAAGTCTAGACATTTCCTTATAATAATTAAATGAAGTTTTTTCATTCATGTTTTGTTTTGGTTTGTCTTTGTCTTAGCTGTGTTGGTGTAGAAGAACATCACGCTGTTGACATCGACTTGTATCACTGCCCAAACTGCGCACTTCTACATGGCTCTTCCTTGAGTAAGTACTAGATGCTTAAGTAAAAATTACATGTTTGAAATGTAGCATGTAAATGATGGTAATTTTATGATACTCTAATAAACACTATACTACCAAGAGCTGTAGGGGAGATATCATTGAAAATACAATACAGTTTTTGTCTAAAAATAAATTTGAAGCAGTCTGGTTATATAGCCTATACTGGCCCCCAAATCAGTCAGTCAGTCAGTCTGTCTGTCTGTCTGTCTGTCTATCTATCTATCTATCTATCTATTTTTGTTTCATTTTATTTTCAACATAGGGTTTCTTTGTGTAACTCTGGCTGGCCTCAAACTTGATCTGCAGATCAGGCTGGCTTCCAACTCACAGATCAACTTGGCTCTGTCCTCCCCAACCCAGTGCTGGGATTAAAGGCTGTGCCACCACCTGGAGGTTAGGCCCCAAATTCTTGATTTTCCTGCCTCTGCCTCCCAAGTTCTAGGATTTCAGATAATAAACCTTTGTTTGAATTATTAAATATGCCACAAGAATAAGGGAGAAAAATACTAACACTTTTCAAAAATTTATTCTTTTAAATTTCATTTTGCATTCCAACCACAATTCTCCCTCCCACCCCTCCTCAGCCCCCCCAACACTAACATTTTTAATTGCTCATGGAGAGCTCTCAAATTTAAGTACATCTTAAAAAAAAAAAAACAAAAAACAAAGCATGGCAAAGGAAAACTAACCTCATTCTGGAAACCTGTTGTGACTAATAATATCATGTTGTATTAGAGCAGTATACAGAGTTAAGATTTGACTCTAATAGGCAGATGCACGTTGTGTATTTGGGAGAAAATCAAGGTAATGATAGGTAAAATGTTGCATATACTTACTCTTTGACAACCAAGTTCAGTATCTGCTTAAAATTCCTTTATTCCCCATACTGTCCACGGAAAGATAGAGAGGGATGAGGATAAGACCAGAGCAGGTCTCTGGTGACAGTCTTTTCAAAGAGGACAAGGTAAAGGCTGGAATCCTTTTCTTCCACTGGTCTAGAGAATACCAGCATTAGAAACAAAAGAATATTCATATTTGATCTTTCACAGATACTTCCACAGATGAAATTGAGATATCATTGTAAGGCTTTAGCATGTAGCTATTTATTTATAAATTTTTGACTGCAAACTATACTTTTTGTGTTTATAAAATTAAAGGGAAGGCCGGGTGGTGGTGGCGCACGCCTTTAATCCCAGCACTCCGGAGGTATAGGCAGGCGGATCTCTGTGAGTTCGAGGCCGGGCTGGACCGACAGCCTCCAAAACAATACAGAGAAACCCTGTCTCATAAAAACAAAAAAACAAACAAAAAAAATTAAAGGGAAACTGTAGACTTTATTTTAAAACTAGAAAGAGGGCTGGAGAGATAGCTCAGCTATTAAAGGCTAAGGCTCAGATTTCAATTTCTAGCACCCAAATCATCAAAGCCTGTCCCCACAGCTTCCCTTTCCAGCACTAGGGAGACAGAGGCTGGCAGATCGCTGGGAGTTCAAGGATTGCCTAGTTTATATAACAGGCCAGCCAGGGGTGCAAAAACATACAAAGCAAAACAAGAAGGAGCCTTTGACTGAGGGTACGTCCATAAACTGTGGGTGGTATGTAAGTAATTTATAGCCTCTTTGTTTTGAATATGGACTTTTCCCCCCTTGTACTATTCTAAGTAAAAATTTTGTTATATGAAAATAACATGTAAAAGAGACTTAGTAACAGTTAGGCTGATCATTTATTAGAAATATTAATAAGTTTCATAATCTCTTTATAAAAGATGGAATTTAAGCTGCAGTAATGTATAAGAATAGTTTATGTCAAATACAGGCTACCTGTTTTCGTAGTATACAGTATAAAACTTAAATTCAAGACACCCGGTAAAATTGTTACATGAATCTTGCTTGGTGTAACACTGATGCATGTTGTATATAAGTTAAATATGTTTTGGTCAGGAAGAAGTAAATAGTACAGTATTATTATTTCAGGCAGAACAACTAACTTTTATATCAGTTTTGGTGTAAAATTCAAATATCTATTTTATTTGTATGAAACACTGAGTTACTAAGAGCCAGTACTACTTTAAGCGATACAGTCTATTTTTTCCATATATTACCTCTTTAAAATCTTATCACACTTACTGAATTAATTGCATAGACCATAGTGGATTGTAACCCACACTTTGAATAGTGATGCTCCAGAGAAAAGCTTGCCTATTACTTGGCTCTTCAAGAGCTTCATACCAGGCATTGGCCATCTTGTGGGCATGCATCCAACTCAGGGAAGATGCCCAAGATGCAGGAATCTGTTTTGTCTTGATACAAGGCTCACCTCCCCATACTTCACCATCCACTTCAACTTGGGTGATCCTTTTTGATTTCTTTCCCTCTGCTATTGTTTCTTGATAATCAGGATTTCCTGTTCCTATCAGAATATTCCAGATGTCTTTATTATAGATATAATAGACACTGTAATACCCACTTAGTAAGGTGCATTAGACTATACTCTGTGGTTGGGAATTAACTTGATTTTAAAGCAGAAAGCTGCTCAGCATTTGAATATATACTTTGTGTGCTCCTCAGGCACATGCAAGTCACCCTTTCCCTGTGACTTCTACTTACTATCCCTTCACTGCCTTCCTCTTTAGAAAAATTCAGCTGCGAATGATTTTATGTTTCAAGCTTGGTGGCCAACAGGACAGTTGCATGTTTCTCTTAATGTTTAAGTCAGCACATTAAAGGAAGTTGTGGTCTTCTGGTAGGTTATCATATGCCAGATTTTATAGTGAGTAAATATTGACCTATATTATCTCCTTCAATATGTGCAACAAAGTTGTATGAGATACAAGAGAAAGTATCTAATTAAATACTGTGTAGTTATTTGTCAGAGCTATAGTTTGGATCCATAGCTATCAGATGACAAAATCGAGTATATTTTACTGATTATTGTGCTCTGCAAAAATTAAAATAAAAAAATAGAATATCTGACTGGGCCTGGTGGCACATGTCTTTAATCCCAGCACTTGGGAGGCAGAGGCAGCACTGTGAGTTCAAGACTAGCCTGGTCTCTGTAGTAAATTCTGGGAAAGCCAGTATTATGTAAAGAGACCCTGGTTTGGGGATGGGCAGCATCATAATTCACTTAGCAAATGGGCAGCTTTTTTGTTGTTTAGTTTTTCAAATGATGATGGCCTGTTGTTAACACAGAGTTACCTATATGGTAGGACTATGAATTACTCCCACTTTCCTGCAGGCTGTTTTGCAGTTTATAACAAATTATCTTTAAAATAGTGCTGTTTACATTAGTTTTTCTGTTGCTGTGACAAAGTTCCATGACCAAGGCAACTTATAAAAGAAGTTTAATCAGCTTTATGGTTCCAGAGGGTTACTGTTAATTATGGTGGAGTTCCAGCAGGTGGCTGAACAGCAACTGAACTCACATCTTATTCCTAAGCAGGGGGGCAGAGATTAGCATACTGGGAATAATGGGAGGCTTAAAACCTACCAGTGACATTCCGCCTCCAACAAGACCACACCTCCTAATCCATCCCAGACAGCCACCAACTGGGGAGCAAGTGTGCGAGCTTCTGGGGGCCATCTCAGTCAAAACACCACACTCTCTTCTCGCACTGCTGGAAATTTATCTTGAACAATTAATAACAGATAGATTTATGTACAGGTCTGTAATTACAGTGGTATATGAAGAAAGATTGAGAACAGATGAAGTGCTTGTCTTAGTCACTGATCTATAACTGCAGTGAAGCAATATGACTAAGGCAATTATGGAAGACAGGGTTTGTTTGCCTTACAGTTGCAAAGGGTTAGAGTCCACAATGGCAGAGCCAAGTAACAGCTGAGCACTCACATCTTGATGAACAGCCATGAGGCACAGAGAGTGTGTGCGCTGGGAATTGGCAGTCTTGAAACTTCAAAGCTTACCCCCCATGACAAAGCTCTTCCAACAAGACCACACTTTTTCGTCCTTCCCAAGTGGTTCCACTAACTAGGGACCAAATACTCAAATACATTAGCCTCTGGGAACCATTCTCATTTACACCACCACTGTGCTTAAGAATCAAAAATGATTATAACATGGCACATCTATACCTTGAAATTGTTGTCTGCTTTTAAATTGCTTTTGAATATTTAATAAGGAGAAAATGCTAATAAAACAAGAAAATTGTATAAAAAATGTGATACCAGATGAAATAAATTTTATATCTGTGTATAATAGAGGGGAACCTACACTAAGATGCTCTTGAATTATGGGAATGGTTTTTGTTGTTGTTTCTCTGTATTGTTTTGGAGGCTGTCCTGGAACTAGCTCTTGGAGACCAGGCTGGTCTCGAACTCACGGAGATCCTCCTGCCTCTGCCTCCCGAGTGCTGGGATTAAAGGCGTGTGCCACCAACACCTGGCTGGGAGTGGTTTTAAAGATTTGTTTTTATTTTTATGTGTGTTTGTGTGTGTGAATATGTATGTGCACCTGTGTAGGTGCCTGAGGGGCCGGAAAAGAGGTCATTAGAGATCAACCTGCTGTCAGTGGTTGGAACTGAACACTAGTGTTCTGCAAGAGCAGCAAGTGTTCTTATCTGCTGAGCATCTCTCCACCACTGTGTGAGTGGTTTCCAGTGAGAAATAATAACACACAGGCTACCTTACTGGAATTTCCTAGGAAGATTCAACTGTCATTCAGAAGTTTTCTTGGGACATTTAAAGTGTGGGGTGACTCTTAGCCTCTTCTGTATTGAAGATCTACTCACAATTAGTTACTTGAGAATCTTGTTTTAAACTCTTAGATATACTCTTGATTAATCATAGTATGACTCATTGTTTTAATAAACTACTTTTAAACAATTTGGAAACGTTATAGTATGGTTAAATGTGCATAAATAAAAGACTTCGTTTGCTGCTTTTAATTCTTTAATTATTTTGAATAATGGTCAGGCTTTTTAAAAACCCACAGTTAATTATTTATAATTACAGCATTAGCTTTTGTAAAATTTTCTTTTGTGGCCTGGGAATGCAACTAAAGACGTGAGTGTTTTCATTGTACCTGCAGTTGTTGGTTCTGACTATGTAGACTATAACAATTAGACAGCACATAGTGTTTCCAGTTACCACGTGTCTCATTCCTGACTTCTGCAACCTCAGTGAAAAAGAGGAGGAACTGGCACAGACATGACTACACAGAGGTGGACGACGGCTCCAGGCCCGTGCAGGCTGGGACCAGGGCCTTCGTTAGAGAACTGCGCTCTCGAGCCTTCCCAAGGTAGGGAGCATGCTCTGCCTCACACACGTTAACAGCATTGGCTAGTAAAGTGGAGTTATCGAACGTGGTCTTTCAAACTTAGATGGTGTCATGCCATTGGTGTCAACTGGCTTTTCACTTTTTTCTCTGAAGTAGAAACTATCATACAAGTCATAGGAGTAACTAGGCTTAGTTTCATAGAGCTATGATACATACATATGCATGCAAATTGGGTCACCATGTAAAAATACTCATCCCCAGAATTGGAAATACACTGATTTGAAGCAGTTCTCATTTCCGACTCCTGATAATGCGACCACTGTTTTTTTTCTTTTTTCTCACCTTTCCTGATTTGCACCTTCAGTTTTCTCAAATCGCTGTCAGCTGCCTATGCCCTGGGTCCACCAGAAGCATGCAAGGCTATTGCTTAGTCTCTGATGGCATCAGGTCTGAGCTTTTGACTCTGGAAAATAATGGAGTGTATTTGAGTTGTCTAGGCTAAGGGAGAGTCACAGCAGTATGAAGCATTAATCATGCTAATTCTGATCATTTCCTACTCACTGCCTGACATCTGTTTAAAGAGATAATGCTTAATAGGCTTTACCCAGATCATATCTCAGCTTGTTAAAGAGGGGAGCACAGTTTAACTTCACAGTATCCAGTTCAGCCTGTTAGGGAATTCTTTCAGATCCTGAAATGAAAACCCTGAGATTTTTCCCTCTGACTTTAAGATTTCTTTGCTCCTCTGTTCACCATCTTTTAGTCCTAAAACTGAAACACAATGAAAAACCATCCACATTTGCCTTCCTCAGGTTGGCTGAGAAATAGAAAATATATGAAACAGTGTTTCCACATGATTTTGTTGAATTAAGAGTCTTATTCTCAAGCTGTCGGTTACTAGTTCCCAAGTTGTAGAAGGAAGCTTGCTTGTTTTCCTTTTTATTGGGCAGTGCTTGATTTATTTGGGGCCTAGCCCTAGACTTCTACTCAGGGCCTATTTACAGGTCTTAGAGGTTTTATGTTCTTCCAACACCATCTATGCAAATTAGTGTCTGTGGGTATACAGCTTTTCAGGGAAAGGAGATGGCTTTGACTTATTTCAAAGATTTGTGACCCTTAAATCATTAGTAATTCTTATACTTTTCTGCTAACATAAACATGAGAATAGATTACAGCTGGTCACAAACGTCCAGACTGTTATTGCTGTTAACTAAAGGGCTACTTTTGATTAACTCCATAAGCTTTTGGTTATTTAAACCACAGTAAAATCATAATAAGTATTGAATTAAACATAGTTGATATAATTTACATAAAATAAATTGAATGGGTTTTCATAATCCCCTCTTTAAGACTTAATGTAAGTCTTTTGAGCTTTTCTTTCTCCATGAAACTTTTATGTTTATAGGGGTGTGTGTGTGTGTGTGTGTGTGTGTGTTTCTTTAAAGATGTGATTGTGTTATGAATGGTATTATATACTGTTTGCCCTTATGGTCTATATCATAAGTACCTTTTCATATGAATGCATAATTTGCCTCACTCCATAACTATTGTACTGAATCCAGTATTTTACATTCCCATATGATCTATTATTTTATTAATTAAATATGAATTTTACTTTGTAGGTTCTATGAAAGTTTTAAGAGGACAATTAGGTAGAAAAAACTGATATAAACGCTTCCACATTCTTTCTCGTTGTTAACTCATTACCACAGAACTTTTGTTTCAAGACAGGGTTTCTCTGTGGCTTTGGAGCCTGTCCTGGAACGCTCTCTCTGTAGACCAGGCTGGTCTTGAACTCACAGAGATCCGCCTGCCTCTGCCTCCCAAGTGCTGGGATTAAAGGCGTGCGCCACCACCGTCCAGTATCCAATAAACTGCTTATCAATAAAAGTGACAATTGTGTTTTTCTTAGTGCCGATGAAATCGTTGTGAAGATGCATGGCAGTCAGCTGACACAAAGATACCTGGAGAAACATGGATTTGATGTTCCTATTATGGTCCCCAAGTTAGATGACCTTGGACTCAGGCTCCCTTCACCTGCCTTTTCAGTGATGGACGTGGAACGCTATGTAGGTACGAAATTGGCTCCTTTAAGTACTTGAAAAATATGGTAAAATAGGAAATGAAGTATCCTAGCAGTATTGATATGGAATGGAAAATATCGTCTGGATACCTCATAAGGGTCAGGAAAAGTGAAATCTAGTAGTGCTTTTGTTGACTGCAACTCCACAGACCAACAGTGGTCAGAAAAGAATAAAACATTTTCTCTATTCTTATTTATCAGCCTACCCTATTTAATTTGATATTTGTGTAGGGAAAGTCTTTACTGAAGAGCAGCCACAAATTCCAAGAAGACATGAGGAACTGGATAGGTTCTAGCACTGCATGCAGAATGACAGTAGCAGTTCTGAGCCTAGTCTTCTGGGTTCTGTTTCTTGACCTCCTGTCTTTTAGAGGAAGGCCTATAAAAGAGAAGGTTCAGTTCAAACATGTCTTTATGTTAGTGACGTGGTCAATATTGCCATTTAATGATACCTCGACTGACTTGTGATTTTGACACCCAAGAAAGTAAGAAATAAGGCAAAAATTACCAATTGTCAGATCTTGACATTTCATTCCTTTCATTTATTCTCATTATGAAGTTTACAGATGAAATTGGTAATATGTACATGCCATTTGGTAACAAAAGATAGGTGTTAATTTGAGAATCAGAACCCAAATCTACCTTGTCTCAAAATTATGTGTCCACTACTATACATTAGTTCCTTGGCATGTCATATTGAACTTGCCCCTTTATTCATTTTCATTGATAGTTTCATTTAGGAAAATCAAGTTAAATGCCCTGACTTAAACATTCATCTAAATTTAAGTATATGATAAACTAGGGAATAAGGTTAAGATTTAACTGAAACCTAATTGCCTTTAAAGTAAATGGTTAGTGTAATTTTATTATAGGAAAAGTCCAGGTGCTGGAGAGATGGCTCATGGGTTAAGAGCACTGGTTTTTCTTTCAGAGGTCCTGAGTTCAACTCCTCTTCTGGAGTGCAAGCATACATGCAGGCAGAACACTGTATACATAATAAATAAATAAACAGATCTTTAGAAAAGTTGTTTAAACTGCTTTATCCACTAACTTTTAGTACTACAAAGTTCTTCAGCTTTAATAACAGTAGTAGAAATCTAAGCCAGGGGCTGGAGTTACAGATAGGTGTGAGCTACCATGTGGAACCTCTGGAAGAGCAGTCAGTGATCTTAACCACTAAGCCATCTTTCCAGCCCCCAGATTTAGACTCTACAGCATTATAAAAATTAAAGGGAAAGGTCAATCTCTTTTATGAATGAGGAAATTGAAACCCAGGAAACAGTGGACAATTTTCATATCCCAGCTTAATTTATTTTTTATCATTATGAGCTACCCATAAGAAATCATTGACACAGAGAAGGCTCAGAAAATTATGTTTTTATATCGATGTTAATTCTATGCAGTTTTATAGGTGGCTTAGTTGTCAGATTAAGCAGATATGGATTTTAGTGTTTTGTTTAGAGTATCTATTTAAGGCAGTAATATACTCGGGAGGCAGAGGCAGGCAGATCTCTTGAGTTTTAGGCTAGCCTGGTCTACAGAGTGAGTTCCAGGACAGCCAGAGCTACAAAGAGAAAAAAACCCTGTTTCAAAAAACAAAAAATGAAACAAACAAACAAACAAACAAAAAAAAGCCAATAACGGGGTGGAGAGATCCCTCAGAGGTTAAGAGCACTGGCTGCTCTTCCAGAGGTCCTGAGTTCAATTCCCAGCACCCACATGGTGGCTCACAACCATCTGTAACGAGATCTGGTGCCCTCTTCTGGTTTGCAGGCAGAACACTGTATACTTAATAATAAGTAAATAAAATAAAGAAACCTTTAAAAAAAGCCAATAACAAGACTATAATTTTTTTCTTTACAGGTGGTGACAAAGTGATAGATGTCATTGATGTGGCAAGGCAGGCAGACAGCAAAATGACACTTCACAATTATGTTAAATACTTCATGAACCCTAACAGACCAAAAGTGTTAAATGTGATCAGCCTTGAATTTTCAGATACAAAGTGAGTATCTAGATTGTTTGCCTTAGCATTCTCAATTTTACTAAATGTAGTTTAATGCTGTGTTTATTTTAGTAAGCGTAGCTATGGCTTTTATAGCTATCCATTGGAAGCAGTGTTGTAGGTTTTGCTTTGCCAGGCTCATAGAAACAAGATGTAGCTGGCATAGTGGTATACGACTTTAATCTCAGCACTCAGGATGCAGAGGCAGGAGAATCCCTGTGAGTTCAAGGCCAGCCTCATTCCAGGACAGCCAGGGCCACATTGTGAGTAGTATTACTAGTGATAATATAATAATGGCATAAAATGAATTTTAAATGTTTAAGTATTGTTAATCTTGAGTTCCATCTAATTGCTTGGTTTGGGTTGAAATGGGAAGACTAGTTTTTTTTGTTGTTTGTTTGTTTGTTTTTGTTTTTTTGCTTTGGAGGTTGTCCTGGAACTCAATCTGGCCTCGAACTCACAGAGATCCGCCTGCCTCTGCCTCCTGAGTGTTGGGATTAAAGGCATGCACCACCAACGCCTGCCTGGGAAGAATAGTTTTAAGAAGTCTTTAATTTGTATTATGTTGGTATATATATGTTTTTTTTCTTTCTTTTTTAAGGATGTCTGAATTGGTGGAGGTCCCTGATATAGCCAGAAAACTTTCGTGGGTGGAAAATTACTGGCCAGATGATTCAGTCTTCCCTAAGCCCTTTGTCCAGAAATACTGCTTAATGGGCGTTCAAGACAGCTATACAGACTTCCACATTGACTTTGGTGGGACTTCTGTCTGGTACCATGTCCTTTGGGTAAGAATAGGGTATTTCTTATTTTCTTATTAATAAAAACATGCCTTATTTTTCTGGCAGGACATTCATTTGCTCTATGTAACATTCGTAAACAGTTAAATATTTTTCTGGTCCTTAAACATTTTATGCATTCTTTTTTCTTTCCTCTTTTTACAGTTTGAGGTGATAGGAAAGGCACCTTTTTTCCTTCTGTATTTTAAGTTGATTTCTGTTAGCCTCTTGTCTCCTGTTTTCTCTTCTTCTTAGTCAATTCACATTAATCTCTGAACCAAATGACTAAAACGGAGCAACATTATGGTGACGATTGCCTCTGGCCTAAGATGAGAATGAGAAAACCAGTTGTATAAATCACAGATGTCTGTAAGATTACTAATTCTTTCAGTTTTTATTTCTTCTGCTTTATCCAGAACTGCACTGCCTAGTAAACATTAGCCTTATGTGGCTAGATTTAAATAATTAAAATTTAGTATGATTAAAAATTGAGTTGTTCATTCACATGAGTTATATTACACCTAACCAATGACTTCTATACTGGAGAGATAATACAATTTAAAAATATAAAGAAATTTCCTTCACATTTCTTGGTGCCTGGCCCAGGACCAGGTCCGATTCAGATTCCTGTGCCTGTGTAGTACTCTGGACTAGAGTTGATGCTGTCTTGAGATCTGGTCTTTTTCTCTGAGGGTGCCAAGAGTTCACTACAGGAAGTTTATTCACAGGTTTTTAAATCTGTAAAAATGGTTCTGAAGATGAAATGTGAGAGATGACTGTGCTGTGACGTAATTGACTTCTGTTTGTGCCTCTTTATGGGCCACTTGCAGTGCTTGCTTTGGTAGGGTCGTTGACCTTGTCAGTTGGAGGTGGGAGGAGTTTTAGTTCCTGTGAGCTTGGCTGCTGATCAAATGTGTGACTTTTGAACCTAAACAAAATCTCATTAAGTTTTATTTAGATCCTTTTACTGGGAAATTGTACCAAAGTAGACCATCCTGAGAATGGCTTTTCTTTTCAAAGTAGTATGATTACTTCCTTCTAGGGTGAGAAGATTTTTTATTTGATAAAGCCAACAAATGAAAATTTGGCACTCTATGAATCTTGGAGTTCATCTGTGACCCAGAGTGAGGTGTTCTTTGGAGATAAAGTAGATAAATGCTACAAATGTGTGGTAAAGCAGGGACATACCTTATTTGTTCCTACAGGTAAGGTTTTAATCTCATCCCCTACTTCTATGGTTGATTGTTGAGGGCTGGGATGATCCAAGGCTTTCCCTGAGACCTTGATGCATGGAAAATAAACAGTTCCTTGTTTAAAACCAGGAACATGCTTGGCAGAGCTAGTAATAGCCTGGGTTTAAGGCCTTGGGAGCTTTTCTGTGAGACCCTGATGTATGAAGAAGAAACAGTTCCTTCTCTAAAACCAGGAACATGCTTGACAGAGCCAGTAATGGCCCAGGGCTGGGACCTTGGGAGAGCCGCCTCCGATCCTGAGAACCCAACTCTTGCCACCTTACAAGGCTGTCTATGGTTATCAGTCCCAAGGCTGCTGTAAATTCTGTCTATAAAGCTCTTGAGATACCCTGTGTTTTTCTTATGCAGCATTGTTTGATTACCTTTCCACTGTCTTTTTGTTCTACTATATGATAGTTTCTGCCAACCTGCTGTATGTCTTAATAAGCTTGCTTGGCATAAGACACAGTTTGTGCAATATCTCCTGACCTCACCTTTTCTCTTTTCTTTACCTCCTGGCCACCTCTAACTTAGGACCTACCTACTGGTCTAGCTTAGTTGATAGTGAGTAAGTCCCATGGAGTCAGCTTATAATTAGAAATCAACTTTGGCTTTAACCTATTTGTTAAATAAAAAATAACTTTTATGGAATTACCTAAGAAGGTCTAAGGACTTTTGACTTGATTGTTCCTTAGAGGACTTAATCACCATCCAATTAAATGGTACAATTGAATGATTTTTGATAAATGAGTATGATCACATAACCATCACTGCCATCTAAGTGGAGAGTCATTCACTTAATGTCCAAAAGAAACTCAATACTTTTTAGCAGATACTGCCATTCCCTGCTTCCTTGACCTACTGGCAACTGCTGATATACTTTCTATGCATTTACCTATTTTGATGCTTAATATGTTTCCTTTTGTGTCTGGCCTCTTCCCTCTATCTCTTCCCTCCTGGCTTTTTTTTTTTTTTTTTTTTTTTTTTTTTTTTTTTTTTTTTTTTTTTTGATTTTGGACACAGGGTCTCATAGCTCAAGCTGGCCTGTAACTCACTGTAGCTGAAAATGACCTTGAACTCCTGATTCTCTTGCCTCTCCTGAGTGATGAGATTGTAGGCATGTGCTATCATCTCCGGCTGTGAGTAACTTTTACTTACCTAGTATTCCCTTGGCTCATCTATAGCATAGCATACATAAATGCTCAATCTTTTTGGCCTAACAGTATTCCTTTGCAGGATATACCATAGTTTGCTTACCCATTCATTAGTTGATAGACATTTGGGCTGTTTTCTGTTTTGTGATTTTATGAATAGTGTTTCGAACAGTTGTGCAAACTTTTATGTAGAGGCATGTTTTTGTTTAATTTCTTTTGAGTATGTACTAAATAAAATTGTATTAACAATATTTAATTCTTTAAGGACTACCAAACTTCTCTGTACTGTATATCTCAAGTATAGGTATTGATATATTGGTTGGCGGTATGAATACACTGTTGAGAACAGTGTTCTTCTGGCTTGGGTAGCCTAATAATGGTTATAGAATTTACAGGACTGTTACTACATGTTCTGCTTTTCTACCTTGCCTCTGGTATAGAGTAATGAGTAAATTAATGAATCAGTGTCTAGAAGTATTGGGATTTATGTCAAGATTTTGAAAGGAATCTTTAAATCTTCTCCCAGTGCTATTATAATTTTTCCATTCTATCCTTTTAAAAATAAAATTGGAGGTCATAGGTTATTGGACATCCTACATAAATAACTTCTTATAAGTTAATTTAGTGGTCTGCTGGAGTGTGTAAGGAAGAAATTAAAAGATAATTTATGAAGAAATGCTGGTTTTCGTTTGTTTGTTTTGTTTTATGCCTGTACTACCAGCAACATAAGAGTCACAAGTCTGCAAACCAGTTCATGTGAGCTAGGGACAGTTGAGATTCATTAGCATTTGGGGTAGCTTGGGGTCTTTCCAGCTTCATCCAGTATAAAGATCACCAAAAGGGCTTATAAAACCACAGACTTCTGGGCCTTTCTCTTAAGGCTCTCCTTCCATGAATGCAGGATGGGCCTTAGAGTTTGCATCTTTAACAAGTTGCTGACTGATGGTGCTAGTTTCTGGACTGCATTCAGACAGTCACTGCTTTAAGAAATGGAATTTTTTCCCCCCAAGATGATCGGTAGCTTTCTAAACAAACTATTCTATGGCTTTCTTTAATCTACAGAGTAGTTGTATTCCTGGAAATGGCGCCAAAACCATGTATAAGTATGTTTTTAAAATAATGGAATTTTCGTTTCTAGTCCTGGTTTTTATTGAACATTTCTTTGTTACCTATATGAATGCCCAGGAGAATTTATAATTTTTAATCTGTATGTTCAGTCTACTAACACTTAAAAAGTTAGACATCATCTGTTAGAAATGTCTCTCATTTTGAAAACACCCCAATGGAAATAAACCATTTAATCATCAGCATTTAATTTTAAATGTGGGTGATCTATCTGCCTTGCCTCCTGCTGGAGCAGGGTGTCACATTGTGTTCCCTGATGTTTCCTTAAAGCACATTCCTTTCAGGGCACTTACTTCATGGGACACTTGGGAAGCAGATTGCTCAGTTAATCTTATACGCATTAATAGAAAATTATTTCCTCATTCAAACCAGATTTGACTGGCTCCAGAATAAAATACTTCATTGTGAAAGTGTTATCCAAACCCTCATTTTCTTCCCTCAGACTCAGCACAAAGCTTAGCATATTACAGGCTTTTAATAAGTACTTAAATGAATGAGTCAATCTGTTGTCACAAGCACCAGCTTCTTTAGTGCTGGGATATTGAAGGAGGAAACTTAGGACTGTGCCATGAAGTAAATTGATACTGGTATTTAAGTCACTTACTTCACAGGTAGAAGAACGTCTGTTTAGTTTAGAAATCAAAACATCACTGATTGGTGTGTTTCAGGGTGGATTCATGCTGTGCTCACTTCTCAGGACTGTATGGCTTTTGGCGGTAACTTTCTGCACAACCTCAACATTGGCATGCAGCTCAGGTTTGTGTCATCGATATTGAAAGGATCTTTTGTTCTTAATTAGAACAGTTTTGCTTGTTTCTTATTCAAAAAATGAAGTATTTATTTTGAGATCTGATGGAAATAGGCCTTGAGGAATGTATATGAATGGGAACTTTTTTTTTTTTTTTCTGGAGACAGGGTTTCTCTGTGTAATAGCTCTGGCTGCCCTGGAACTAAACTCTGTAGACCAGGCTGGCCATGAACTCACGGAGATCCTCCTGGCTCCGCTTCCTGAGAGCTGGGATTAAAGGTGTGTGCTACCACTGCCTGGCTAGGAATGGGAACTTTTAACAAAAAGTATGCTTTTCTTAGTCAATAAACTAGTGTTATGAAAATGAATTTACTTAATCAGATTTGGATGTCACCTGTGAAGCTGGAACAGTCAGGATTGCTATTAGAACACCTTTGAATTTTGTTGTAGGTAAAGTGTGGTCAGTTACTCTCCTTTCGATGTGATCTGGCCTGCTTGCTAACTGTTCTTTCATTGTACCTTGAAAGGCTTAGGGTTAGCCACATTGCACATGGTAAGAATGCTTTCTGGTTGCTACTGCATGAGGACTGAGAAGAGGGGCAATACCTTTGGGGAGGCACATTGGGATTCTCCAAATGTGGTGACTCTTGTGACTCTGCATGTACATTGGATGCTTGCTCTTTGCATTGTCAAAGGAAATGGTGGCCTACAAAGAAGGTGGTGACTCTTACAGAGCACAGGCTTTAAACTGTTCGGTTGTGTGCCTACGAGGTATAAGTTTTAATCTTCTGGAAAAGAGATGGCTTCTTCTACATGTGTTATTGCTGCAACCCTGACTGAAGGCCAATATTGTGCAAATTGTGGTCCCTGTCTTTATATCTTGACTAGTGCTAAATAATGGTCTTGATCTTGAATGCTTGGTAGAGCCTAAAGAAACATTGATGGGTATTTCAGGGTTGTCCAGCATATAGAACTGATCTTTAAACCTACTATTAGTAGAATCTTCATAGAATCCTTTTTTGTTAAAGTTAGGAAACAAGTCCTAAGAAGTGATCTTTTGTAGTACCCAGGATAATTCTTTTGGTTTTTTCGAGACAGGGTTTCTCTTTGTGGCTTTGGAACCTGTTCTGGAACTTGCTCTGTAGATCAGGCTGGTCTGGAACTCACAGAGATCCACTTGCCTCCTGAGTGTTGATCAAAGGTGTGCTCCACTGATGCCCAGCCTGTCCAGTGTAACTCTTAAGTTGACTAGCAAATTTATGAAGGCCAGAACCTGCATAAGATCACAGTTCAGTGTTGTCGAAAGGTGTTGTTAAGGAAATGTATAGTCCTTCATACTTATCATGGCCTGTTTATTTTCCATTGACTACCTTCATTTAACTTCAAAATGATAATACTAATTCTTCAAATTTTATTCATTTAGGTGTTATGAGATGGAGAAAAGACTAAAAACACCAGATCTTTTCAAATTCCCTTTCTTTGAAGCCATATGCTGGTTTGTAGCCAAAAGTTTGCTGGAAACCCTGAAAGGTAATGAGTGATTTGTACACTTGTGTTTGTACACGTGTGATAAGATGTGTGATTGCAGATTCTTTCAGGGAGACCCTTTGCTAGATGTCACTGTCACTTTTGAAGTGATTTTATTTCTATTTTTAATTATGTAGGTATGTGGGAGGGTTGTACATGTGAGTACTCAGGTCCTCTGTGAGAACAATACTTGCTTGTGACTTGCTGAACCATCTCTCCAGTCTGGTTTCCTCCCCTTTAAAAAAGTGTGCATTTCTTTCCCCTTCCCCAGCTAAGAATTGTTTTTAGCAGTTAGGGCAGTGGTTCCCAACCTTCCTAATGATGTGACCCTTTAATACAGTTCCTCATGTTGTGGTGACCCCACCACCACCATAAAATTGATTTCGTTGCTACTTCATAACTATAATTTTGCTATTGTAATGAATCATAATATAAATGTCTGATATGTGACCCCAAAAGGGTCAAGACCCAGAGGTTGAGAACCTAGTCTATAGCTATCCCCTCCTTATTAGAAGTCAGGCATCTATATACAAATTACCGGAAAATAATCGTTTCATTTAGTGGGTGAGTGGCCTGCATACATTTTAGTGTCTTGCTCTCAAAAGTGTAGCTTGTGTAAATAGACAGACCTAACACTTGTTCTGAAATACTTGCTTTAAAAATTAGATTGGGGGAATGGGCATGGTGGTGTATGCCTTTAACCCCTGTACTCAGGAGGCAGAGATAGGCAGATCTCTCTGAGTTGAAGTCAGTCTGGTGTACATAATGAGTCCTAGGTAATCTGGGGTTATGTAGTGAGACCACCACCTCAGTAGACTTAAGGTAAATAGGGAGTGATGTGTACTTTGAATTTTTGTGCCGTCAGTCACCGTTATAACCATGATGTTAGCTAGTTTAATTCACCTGTTAGCATATAAACCCAATTGAGGGGCTGGAGAGATGACTCAGCAGTTAAGAGCACTGGTCTCTTCCAGAGATCCTGACTTCAATTCCTAGCAACCACATGGTGGCTCACAACTATCTATGCTGAGACCTGGTGTTGTCTTCTGGCATGAAGGCATATATGCAGGCAGAACACTGTAAACATAATGAATAAATAAATCAACCCAACTAAAGAAAAAACATTTTTAGCTGGGCCTGAGGGCACAGACCTATAATTCCATTCGGCTATTTGAGAGGCTATGACAGGAGGATTACATGTTCAGGACCAGCCTGGGAAACTTGGTGAGACCTTGTCTCAAAGTAAGAGGGGTAGAGATAATATAGCTCATTGAAAAGCAGGTATGAGATCCTAGGCTCAATTCCCACTACCACATGAAAAAAAAAAAAAGGTTTTAAAGAATTTGTTTATATTTAGACTTGAAGATGTTCTTTTACATGGTACAATTTCAGATTTTGGTATTTTTTTATTTTGACTTAATGATTAAGCAAACAGTCAAGTTAGAGACTGAATTGAACTTCATTCTGCTTTTCATTCTCTGCTAGTGAGAATATAATTTGTATTGTTTTTTCTAATTAGTCTGCAAATGGTGATACTCTTTATATATATGTGTGTATATATATAATTTTTATGTGTATGAGTATCTGTGTATGTGTCTGTCTGTGTGTGTGTGTCTGCGTGTGTGTGTGTGCACCATGTGCACCTGGAGTTACAGGTGTTTAGGGGCCACTGTCCAAGTGAGGGTTTCTATTGCTGTAGAGACACCATGACCCCAGAAGCTCTTATGAGGAAAACATTTAATTGAGGACTAAACTTGAGAGGTTTAGTTCATTATTGTCATGGTAGGGAGCATGGCAGCGGGCAGGCATGGTGCTGGAAAGGTAGCTGAGAGTTCTGGATCTGCAGGCAGCAGGAAAAGAGAGACACTGAGCATGGCTTGAGCTTCTGAAACTTCAAAGCCCACCCCCAGTGACACTTCCTCCAACAAGGCCACACCTCCTAATAGTACCACTCCCTGTGAGCCTGTGGGAGCCATTTTCTTTCAAACCAACACTGCCATCATGTGGGTAATGGGAACTGAACCTGGTTCCTCTGCAGGAACAGCAGGTGTTAAACTGCTTTGTCATCTCTGGTCCCAAATGATAGTACTATCAGAGTTAACTCTCAGGAGAGAGAACAGATGGAGCGAGATATAGTGGTCTAGAGTGTGGACATTTATTTCTTTATCCATTTAATAGTTAAATGGATAAGTAAGAAAAGGTGAAATGAAAAAAGTTACCTACAGTTTATTTTTATTATAGTGTTCCCTCCCTCCCTCCCTCTCTCCCTCCCTTCCTCTCCCCCCCCCTCTCTGTCTGTCTCTCGTCTCTGTCTCTTGTCTCTGTCTGGGATCATTTCCCTCCAAGAAAAAAAGGGGGTCAGCGAGGTTGTAATGTGCTTGCTGTTACCTGAGTTTGAACCCTGGAACCACATAGGAGTAAAAGGAGAGAACCAATTCTGCATTTGTCCTCTGAGCTTATACACATACAAAATAATAAAACAAAACAAAACAGTTATAAAGATGCCACCTTATTTTGAATGGAAGGTGAGAACGGTCCTTGTAGTACATTGTCAGGAGAGAGGCTGTGACATAGGACATGTGTGATTGGTTAGGGTTCCCCAGATGAGGAAGACCATGCAGGAACAGCATGAGTCCTTAGTGTGAATCCCTGGCTCTGTCAAGTGTTGTTGTTGACTAATGGGATGGCAGTGGATTGTAGAGTTGCACTTGTTTCTCAGTGACCAGATTTTGTTGTTGATTTTTCCTTTGAACATAGTCGCCAAGTTCAAGTCCAGAACAGCAGGAACATGTGTTATACACTTGTAAAAATATTTATAAATGTGGCTCCAATTTAGTCTTAGAAATAACTAGTATTTTAATCACATCACATAAAAATGTGCAGAAATACTGAGGTCTATGACATTCATTATTGAGGATCTCCCCTGCCTTCTTATTTTTAGACAGGGTGAGTATGTAGCCTTGGCTGACCTGGAACTCACTATGTAGACTAGGCTGGCTTGAATCCACAGAGATTGCCTTGTTTCTGCCTTCCCAGTGCTGAGATTAAAAGCATGTGTCATCACAGCTGGCCCATCTGAAGAATGATCATGGAGCATTTGTCTCTATCTTCTTTAATGTCTTCTGAAATTTTTGTTTTAACCTTGCACTTACTTGATAGACTTAACTTCTAGGTACTTTACATTTTGCTATTATAAAAGTAGCATATAGTTGTATACTATTATTCCCATGGTGGAATCATGAGAAATTGCTTTTTTCGTATTTCAAAATGGTCAACTCCATTAGCTCAGCGTTATAGCAATGTGATGGTTAAACCCAGGACCTTGTGCATACCAGACAAGTGTTCTGTAACCCTGGCCCTGAAACAGGCTGGCTTGTTTGTTTTGATTTTTGAGACAGGGTTTCTCTGTGTAGTCCTGACTATTCTGGAATTAGCTTTGTAGACTAGGCTAGCCTCAATTTCAGAGATGTGTCTGCCTCTGTCTCTGAAATGCTGTGTGTGATTAAAGGCTTGGCCACCATCATCTGGCTAAACAGGCATTTTCCAAAGCATTAAATTGTTTTTGTTTATCTTGAATATCAGTTACCTGAGTAACAGCCTTTTTTGTTGTGTTCTGTTGAGACAGGGTTTCTCTTTGTAACAGTCCTGGTTGTCTTGGAACTTGCTTTGTAGACCAGGCTAGCCTTGAACTGACTGAGATCCACCTGCCTCTGCCTCCCAAGTGCTGGGATTAAAGGTGTGTGCCACCACCGCCCGGCTAACAGCCTTCTTTAAACTAGGTACACACATGTATATATGTTGTCCGTTATTATAGGCTCATCCTGGAAATAGGGATAGTCATCTTGTTACCTCATAGTACATTCTTCATGACTAACCTTCTAGTTTCTTATTGTGGACTGTTTGCCCTTCTTATTGTGGACTTTATAACTCTGATTGTTATAAAGCATGTGTGATTATGATGGGCTAAGTGAGAGTTGATAGTATGAATTTCCAAACTTTATTTCATGCCAGTGACAATAACAATCAGCCAGTTTGGATTTTGTAAGCAAGTCAGCCATTAGATGGAACTGAAATGTTTTGCTTTTGCTTCAACTTAACTGAATTTTGACGGCATGAAATACTGCACTTGGGTTTTTTAATCACTCTTTCAAAACCCCAGAAAAGGCATTTATATATGTGATGTGTAAATTTATACATATAACAAGGTTACTGGATACAAAATTGCTATAAAAAATGGAAAGAAAAATCTTGATACCATCCTTACAAGATAATTAAGTTACATCTTCCTCGTCTTATGTAGTTGACTGTCTTGACTTTTACAATAATCCTTTTCTTTAGTTCCATCACCCATGTTTTGGATGGAAATAATATTTCTACTTGTAAATTTCATACTTATATTATCCTGTCATCTTTAGAATTATATTTTACCTATTTATTTTCGTGTGGGAGGGGTGTGTCTGCCACTACATGTGTCTTATGTGTCTGAATGTGTGTACATGTGTGCAAGTGTCCTCAGAGGCCAGAAGAAGGCATCAGATCTCTTGGCACTGGACTTAGAGGTAGTTCTGAGCCATGTGGTTGAGAACTGAACTCCAGTCCTGTAAGAGTAGCAAGTATTCTTAACTGCTATGTCATCTATCTGGCCCCACTGATTTTTAAAAAAATCTTTAAATTTATGTGTTTCTTAACACCTATAATTTTAAATTTCTAAACACTTGTTATGTTATCTGTATTGTTGATTTCTGTCTTAATCGCATTTTGAGCATATATGTGATTAAGATCACTGGATATTTGTTGAGGCCTCTTTATGGAACTGAAATACAGATGATTTTTGTAAATGTGCTGAGTATATCTGAAAAAAATGTGTATTTTGCAATTACCAGGTGCAGTACTCATTTATGACTGTCGAGCCAATTCTTATGTTGCTTGAGTTTTTTCAGTCCACTCTTGTGTTTGCTAGAAATATCCCTCTGTGATTGTGAAGATGCTCATTATATTAGTTGTTTGTCTTGTTTTCTGTATTTCAGGCATGTTAGTGTTCAAATTTTAAATGTCTTTCTAGTGAATTGAATTTTTTAATGTGTTGAAATGATGCTTTATTAATGATAATGTATTACTGCAACTATCTCAACTATATCTCAACATCTTTTCCCTACTGTTTTATCTTAAACTTTTCTTCATTTTTATATTCTTAATATAAGTATTTAGCATCATTACATTTAATGTAATGCTTCTTTTTTTTGCCTTTTGAATTGATTATTTTCTGTTCTGGTTTGGGTGTTGAGTTTGATACTTGATGCTTCAAATACCCTGTTTTTAAAGTTTTTTTCTTTAAGGATTTATTTATTCATCTTATGAATATAAGTGCTCTATCTGCATGTATACCTTTATGCCAGAAGAAGGCTAACTTCCTTCCCTCCCTTACTTCACTCCAACAGAACTGAAAGAAGATGGGTTCCAGCCTCAAACTTACTTAGTACAGGGAGTGAAAGCACTGCACACTGCTTTAAAAGTGTGGATGAAAAAAGAAGTAAGTTGGTTTTGCTGTGGGGTTTTTTGTTTTGCTTTTGTGACAAGATTATGAAAACAGCACTTTTGTTGTGTGGGCAGTATTCATGTGTGTTGTAAAAGGAATGGAAATTGTATTCAATATGATATATACTCTGTGAAATATTATATAGAGATGTACTGATTCTTCTTAGAGAATAAAGAGCTTTGGCTTTTTTTATTCCTGGAAAAAAAAATGCAAGTCTATGTAAAGATACTGACTAAGAGACAGACGTGTTGAGCTCTCAGTATGTCAAGCATTGTGCTTTGTCTTTACGTGTGTGGCCTCATTTAGTCTTCACAGTGGCTGTGTGGGGTCTGCGTGCTGCTGGTGCCCCATTTAAGTAACTTTCCCAAGAGAACTGGCGTGGCTAGGACATAAAATTGGACTTGAAGATTGCAAGTCCCCGCTCTTTACCATTGTGGCAGATTTATATAAAAAGGAGGGGAAGGAAGGGGCAAGACTCTTAATTTGTGGTTCAGTTGTTTGCAATTATCCCAGCCTTTTCCTAAGAGTTCATCCAAATCTGCATTTGGAGTTATTGTTTATACTTAATTCCCTTATGCTTCTGTGATATAATTCTTATGCACTTAGACTTAAAACTAATGTGTATAATGATGCATGTTTCTTTCACTAAGCTTTTGAACTCTCACTTCACTGCCATGGAGCTTAACACTAATATTAAATAATATAATATATTATTTATGTAACAATGATAAATATATGTGCTGATGATTTTCAGATTTCCTTGATACCCATTTAAAATAAAAATCTTGCTATTAAGGGGGAAATACGGAGCACCAGTGAGAGACTCACTGTCTATGAAGTACCTGCTGTGTAAGCCTGAGAACAGTTCAACCCTGGGGACCAGTGTAGACTACGGTCGAAGGAAACGCCACACAATTGCCCTTTGACCTCTACTCACATGTCTTGGTGTACATGCAAGCTCGTAATAATAATAATAATACATTTTAAAAAAGAGATACTGGGAAACAATCCGTACTAGGCCATAGTCTGAACATTGTCATTCTCCATTTTACTTTAGGATTAGTGCTACAAATCCATTAGGGCAAGGTGCTCTAGAAACATCCAGGAAAGTAAAAAGATGTCTTGCACTGTCAGATTTTATCATGTGTCTGAGGAGGAAAAGCATATGCAAGTTAACATCTGTGTTAGTGGGATGAACTGTTAGCTGTGGAAGTTGTGCGCCTTTGTCTCCTGGCAGAGGCTTTGGATGGGTGCCTCTCAGATTGTGTGTTGGTGTTGCCTTGAGAACCTCTGAAAAACAAAGCCTCTGCATTGGGATTATGGTTGTAATAGCCTTGGAGTAGACTGTATCCTAAAAATATTCTACCTAATTTCTGTGTATAGAAAATTTTTATCACAAGTATTATTAGACATTGGAAATATGTATATTTTCAAACATTTCTACACTTTTAGTAAATTTGTTCAAAGGTAGGAGACAGTTTTGTTAAAGGACCGTCTCCTACCTTTGATTAAAGGCCGTGGTAGTGCACGCCTTTAATCCCAGCACTCGGGAGGCAGAGGCAGGCGGATCTCTGTGAGTTTGAGACCAGCCTGGTCTACAGAGTGAGTTCCAGGACAGCCTACAAAACAATACAGAGAAACCCTGTCTCAAAAAACCAAAAAACAGAATCTCAGTATCTGTTACCCTGAAATTGAGGGGATTAAATGAGTTCATGCTTACCAACTGTACTTAACAGTATCAAATTTTTAACTCAGATTTATTCAAATTATACTTTCCATGAAAAACAAGGATTACTTAGTACCAATGTTCCCTATAAAAATCCTTATGTATTTTGAATTAAATGTTAGGCTTAATTTTTTTTGTATTAGTAGTTGTACTTGGAATTGGTGGGATTTGAGGTACAGAGTACATTATTAATAAGATCACTGTGAGACAGATCAGATTTAAACTTTAAAATAAGAGGACTTTATTTGATAATGTGGATCTCCTTAGGTGATATTCTACCAAGTATGTAAACTTTTGAGAAGGCTTGACTATCAGCAATGCTTTTAAAATATAGAAAACTTTATAAAGTAAGCTGGGCTTTAAATATTTAAATGACTTTGGTTTTCTTATCTTTATTACTCCAAATACAGCTTGTATCTGAACATGCCTTTGAAATTCCAGACAATGTTAGACCTGGCCATCTTATTAAGGAACTTTCTAAAGTAATTCGAGCAATAGAGGTAAGAATAGAAGTGAGCGTGAGTTTGTCTGCTTGCTATCTGTCTTGAGAAGCAAATGAATCTGCCACCATGCTGTAAATATTGAAAGCACTTACACGTGTGAAGGAATGGAATCAGCTGACTTAGCTCTACAGATTTTAGGCTTCTAGTGTCTTACAAAAAAATGTGGAGTATTGCGTTGTGATCAGATAACACAGAGACAGTTCCAGTTACTGTCAAGTCTTTAAGTTCCTTCAAAGGTTAAGCAAAAGTCACAATGCGGTTTTTAGATCTACTTAGTTTCAGTTAGCTAGAGATGAATGTTTGTGAAATAATTAGAGGAAGGGATAAAACAGTAAGGTGAATGAAGCTGGGTTGGAAAGAATATTATGGAATTCCTTGGCCAAAACACTGGAACAGCTTGAGAAGTCAGTGCCTTTGATAAAAGCCAAGCCCATATATGTGAAATGTTTTAATTTATTAAAGAGCTGATGTTGGTATTGAAAAAAGGGGGGTTTTCATTAAAGTAATTCTTCTGGAAAGTAACTTCATGAGCAAATAGTTTGAAATAAGAGGAAATTCACTGGAGGAATGAAAGCCACTTGGTAAATTACACTAGGTAATTTGCATTTACACAAGTAATTTACATAACTTGTAATCTTTTGTAGAATGGGAAGAGGAGCTGGAGACATGGCTCAGCAGTAGCAGGCTAGGCTCACAGTCACAATGTCAGGAACGGAGAGTAGTGTATATGCACATCTTTTTAGGCAGGTGCTCTCTACCACTGAGCTAAATCTCCAAACCTCTAAGAAAGATTACTATGCTAGGTTTACTCTCCATGGAATAGAATATTTCATGAGATGTAGCAAAAATTTATTAAAGAGTTATAGTAATGTCATTTAATGAGTTTCCTATCAAAAGTCATATATATATATATATATATCATACTGTCTGTAACATATATGTGCATGTGTGTCTCATGCACAGTAAAATCAGAGCAGAATAAGCTCAAAATTGATAGTTTAGCAAACAGGAGTATCATTTCTGAAATGTCAACTCCACTTTTATATTACAAATTTAAGATGGAAGTTTGGTGTGCTGGTGCATGCTTGTAATCCTAGCCCTTAGGAAGCTGAGCCATGCCCACCCCACCCCAACCCCCAAAAATCCTCCCCAAATAAAAAAAGGAAGTGCATTGTCCAGAAAGTGTATGGAGGAAAAGGGAAGAACGTTGAGACTTTGATTTAACTTTGTCTTAAATGATTAAATAAGGGTGTTTTTGTTTTTTAAGTTTTTTACTTGTTTAGTCAGGTATATGTATAGGAGCCTTGCCGTAAAACTAGTGCTCTGAATTTGACTCTTGTAGGAAGAAAATGGCAAACCAGTAAAATCTCAGGGAATTCCTACTGTGTGTCCAGTTTCTCGGCCTTCAAATGAAGCATCTTCACCATATCATTCCCGGCGAAAGATGAGGAAACTTCGAGACCATCATGTCCGAACTCCTTCTAACCTAGACATCCTTGAGCTCCATACAAGGGAAGTCCTCAAAAGACTAGAGATGTGTCCATGGGAGGAGGCAAGTACATGTCAGGACCGAAGGGGTGCTCCGGTAGTACATGGAGCAGTCTGGCTAGTTTCTACTCTATAAATCTAGTCTGTGGGAAACCATGGAGTCTGGTGTTTCTAGTCAACAGTGTGGTTTTAAGATACCTAGATTTCTTTCATTTGCTGACATGTTTATTACTCAATAAAACAAATACATGTTTATCCAAATATCATACATTCTTTTGGGCTCTGAAGAAGAAACCCAGTCTTGAAAAACAGAACAAAACAAACAAACAATGCATGTATGTTTATGTATGTATACATGGGCACACACACATTAAGGAGAAGCTCTGAAAGAGGATCTTTTATATGTTAAAAAACAAAGCTCCTATTATCTCTCTTAGTAAAGTGGTGGCTCTTGTGCTTAGAGGTAGCAGTGTGGAAGCGGACGGTGTTTTTTTAATTTTTAGTTTTTAAAGATTTATTTATTATATATGATGTTCTGCCTGCATGCCAGAAGAGGGCACCAGATCTTGTTATAGACGGTTGTGAGTCACCATGTGGGTGCTGGGAATTGAACTCTGGCCCTCTGGAAGTGCTCTTAACCTCGGAGCCATCTCCAGCCCCAGAAGCAGACAGTCTTGGTGGGAAGGAACGGGGTCAAGGTTAGGGTGAGTGGGGAGGCACCACAGCTGTACTTCATCAGGAAAAGCAGCCAAGGAACCCCAGACTTCCTAAGGCCATTTGACTCTAGTCCTTTTGCATCTGCAAGAAAGGCCTGTTTGGATTTGCTTTGTGCAGATTTTGTATTTTATACTAGAAAATGATTTTCTTGCAAATGGCCCCGCTGAAAGATGTACAATTCTATACGTGTTGGAATGAATAGCTCTGGATTGTGGGACACTGAGAAATCTCCGAGCCTAGATGGCTGCCCATCCCTCTACAAGGCAGGACCATGGGAGGAGGGGCAGCATGTAGTCTTTTTACAGTTGAGCAGGCCTGTCTGAATGTCAGTTATGCTTTGTACTTTTAAGGACATACTGAGTTCTAAACTGAATGGAAAATTCAACAAACATCTCCAGCCATCTTCCACGGTACCTGATTGGAGAGCAAAAGATAATGATCTGCGATTACTGCTGACAAATGGAAGAATAATTAAGTACGTAAAGTAGATCAAACTATTAGATTTATTTTTAGTGAGTCCCTTTGTTCATTCCCTCATCTGCATTATTGCACAGCCAATCCTATAGGGGAAAGGGTCTCATTTCTCTGCTGTGCCTGGATGGAGGGCAAGGGAACACAGAGTCTTGCAATACTTCTGATGCAATTTTCCCTGTGTGGCAGAGATGAGAGACAGCTGTTTGCAGATCGGAGCCTTTATACAGCAGATAGTGAAAACGAAGAGGACAAGAAACCAACAAAGAAGGCAAACGTAAAGACAGAAGAGAGCTCAGGAAGAGAGGGCACAGAAAGTGAAAGATTTCCAAAACCACTTAACAGTATGTTTTTCCTTCTTTCACCAATATGGCGATGGGTAACTTGCTGGTGTTTGAGTTGTAGGATGAAAATTTTTTGTTTATAATATTGTTGGAAAAGCCAAAATATTTTTGAGTTGTTCATCGAAAGTGCTGTATGTGAATGCCAAATAAGGTGTGGTAGCCAGGGACAGATTACCAGTGAAGGGGTATTCGATGGCCAGCAAGACCCAGGCAGAGTCACTGTTTGTAAAGTCTCTTAAAAGCTCGGGTGCTTTCAAGCTTGACTTCATTTCACAAATGACCTTTGCTGATACGTTTTTGGTTCTCATAAGTAAGAGACAGCTAGTTGGCTGATATGCCGTTAGTGAGAATCCAAGTAGTATGGTGCTATTTGGTTGACTGACACATAGCTTCTACTGGTGTGTTAATTGATTATTATCCAGTAAAGTAATAGGAATATCAGATACTGTAGTAATATCACCTTCTCCTTGAAGTCTTTCTTCTTCGAATAAATCTTAATTCCTAAAAAGTTTTCAAGAGCAGCCTATACCCTTCCATTTAAAAAATAATTAAAAATCAATATTTTTGATCAATAAGTGTTCTGCATAATGAATATTATTGGATTAATTTTGAATACTCAGTTACCGCTAATTCTCAGTAAGTCTGGTCCTCTGGTTGGTAACTCTTCTTTGTTCGCATGTCAGGGCAGGACAGTGTATCGCTGAGAACTGATGGGCAGTTGCTGTGCAGTTGCTTGTGGAAGAGCAAGGCAGTGCTAAGAGTCCAGATGATAAGTTGTTTGAACCCACAGTCCACGAGCACAGGGAGCTTTGAGAGTTGCTATTTTGTTCTCTAGTCAGATAACAAGAGAAAGCCAGAAGCAGCTTGTAGCATTTTAGTTTTATAGGATTTTTTTTTCCTGGAAAGAAAGAAGCATCACAGATATTGTAAGGACTTACTTCAGTCAGTGCATTTTGGTCAACTAGGGAGAAAAAGATGGGAAAATAAAAGCAGTGAGACAGGAGAGACATTGTGGGGAGATGGAAAGACATCTTGAAGCTGGGTAGACTTTAAAGATCATCTTTCCACCTTGCCCCAAAGTTTGTTTCTTGTCCTTTCTCTTTTCTGCAGGGATTTTTACAAGTGTGAAATCAGAACTCAGGAATAGAACATCAGAATATTCTGATGTTTCTGATTCAGAAGACTCTGGACCTGACTGCACTGCACTGGTATGCTTAGAATCCCAAGGTTTACGTGTCGTTTGATGGGACGATGAACACCCATGTAGCTTCACCCGGGAGAGCTTGTCTCTAGGTGTGCAGCGTGGGGTCTCCCTGCAGTGTTGCTGTGTGTACACACCATGCTGTGACTGGTCACATTCAGGAGCAGTTTTTGTTAGGTTCTGGTAAGGGTGGAGGCAGAGACGCTGCTGCTTACACTAAGTTCTTGCATGGTTTATATTCTGACAATTTATATTTTGTTTTACCTTAAAGGATGTAACTGTGTTTTGTATTCAGGTAGTAGGTTACCATAGTTACTAGAAAGTTTTAGATTTTAATGTGAAACACAGAACCAATTTTATGATAATTAAGATTCTAACTTCTGAACAGATAAACTTCAATTAGTCTGTACAGTCTAATTGTTTTTTAGCTTTGTTTCCATTTAATGATTTATTATTTCAGAAAATTAATTTTGCCACTGAAGATTCTGAAAGTTCAGGTGATGAAAAGAAACATGAAATAACATCAAACTTTAATAAGGAGGAATCTGATATAGTGAGGAACCTCCTTCAGAAGGGCCAGAAGCCATCTAGAAATGAAATTCCAGTTAAAAGGTAGGCTTGTGGATGATAATTGTTTTACATTGTGATGTAAATGCTCTAAAAACACCGTTTGGCCTTTAAATTTACTGAATATTTTATCAAAAAAATACACTGTGTTTTTGGATCACCTGCTCCCTAGGGAATGTCCTACCTCGACGAGCACAGAGGAAGAAGCTATTCAGGGCATGCTGTCTATGGCAGGGTTGCACTATTCCACGTGTTTACAAAGGCAGATACAAAGCACAGACTGCAGTGGTGACAAGAACTCTCCCCAGGATCCCAGCAGCTGCCACAGCAGTGACCCTGAGTTTAGGCAGCTGTATCGCTGTGATAAACCAGTGGAATTTGGTAAGAAACACAAATTATCAATCTCTGAAAAGTAATATATGACTCCCCAATTTAAAAGTGTTGTGATCTTAGTTGAGGTTAGAGATTATATGAATAATGACTGTTTACCATTAAGAAATACCTTTTTATATAGTCATGTAAGATGTAAGCATAAGGAGCTGGAGAGATGGCCGAGAGGTTAAGAGCACTGACTGCTCTTCCAGGGGTCCTGAATTCAATTCCCAGCAACCACATGATGGCTCACAACCATCTACAATTCAATATGGTGCCCTCTTCTGGCATGTAGACAGAACACTGCATATGTAATAAATAAATAAATCTTAAAAAAAATAAAAGATGTAAGCATAAACACTTAAAATGTGGGTCAGCAAGGGGCTTTCTGCCAACCCCCTGATGATCTGAGCTTGATCCTGAGGACCCACATTTCCACATGGTGGGAAAAAAGAGCCAACTCCTACAAGATGTCCCCTTGACCTCCACACGTATGCTGTGGCACACATGTACCTACATATAACAGTCAATTAAAAAGTAATCCAAATGTTAAAGCTCAAAATGTCAATGACATGGGGCTGAGAATTGTGTGCACAGGTCTACGTCTATCATTGCTCTTGCAAAGATAGTCTTGTTTTCCTGTCACCAACTGTAAGAGCTCCCAAAGTGGAAGGAATGTTTGGTGTTCTAAATGATCTGCAGAATCGGTCCATTTTCCTTTTAGGAAAGGAGAAAAGGTTTTGAATAGTTTCTCTCAGACTGAGGCAATTTTTTCTCAAACCCTTTGAGCTGACACAGTGTGTCAGGAATGCCACCTAGTGTTTCTTTGTGTGCTTTCAGAGGGGGGAAAAGAAAATATTTCCCAAAACAAAAATCTTAGGATTGAGAAAAGGACATGTAGCAGTTGTGTTCAGTCTCACATAAATAGGGTCATCTGTGCGCCCAGTACCTTGACCTCCATTTTACATGAAAAGGAAATAGGATTTGATGAGGTTAATTTAACTTACACAAACTTTACATAGGTATTATTCAAATCTGTTGGAATTTGAACCCAGGATCACTTGATACGAAATCTTTGTATGTTATATAAGAGCAAATTGAACCTTGGAAAGGTTTAATAGCTTGTCTAAAGTTGCATTGATACTTGGAAAAACTCAAATTTAAATCTGGGTTTACCTGTCTTTCTCTGCTCCATTTTGCCTCCCTATAATGGGGAAAATAAGTCGTTTTAGAGACGTGTGTATTGCATGTGGTTTGTACCGACAACATGTGGCCATAGTACTTGACTGTAGGTCTTCTGTCCTGTAGAGACAGTTTCAGGAAAAGTAAAAGAAATAGCAAGTTTGGTTGTGAGCTGCTAACTGGGACTTGTTTGTTTTAAGAAGTGTGATGAAAGAAAAGGTATGTGAATAATTAATGTATAGTGAAATGTCAACGTATATTTGCTTTCAGTTGTAAGCACTGGACTAGTTTTAAGATAAGTTTGTGCAAAGATAACTTAATCTTTGAAACTTCTTTCTAGGGAACCATGACAGAACTGCAGATCAAGATTTGAGGACTTCTTCCTGGACTAAACAGTTTGATAGAACTTCCAGATTTAATCCTCAGGTATATTCCAGAGTGAAAATATGAAGAAGAGATTTAGAGTGTTCAATATTAGTTTTGCTTTCATTTTAAAACTTCATGTGTTTATTCAGTTTCTTTCTCTTTTGATGTTGATCAGGACCTCTCAGTTAATTTCAGGTCTTATCAGTAACATTATTTTTCCCTTACAGATTGACTCAATTATTATAAGAGACTCAAAGAGAACTCCTAGTTAAAAGAAAAACCAGGCTTGGACCTGGATCTTGTCATTTTTATAGCAAATAAATATAGTAGAGATGAACCTTACACTAGCTGTGTTTGAAAAGATGGCTCAGCTACGGGGCCTAATGGTTTGGGTATTCCTGGGACCCACATGGTAGAAGGAGAACTCTAAAAGGAAGCATATTACATTGAGAACCATGATGAACCAAAGAAACTGTGGGTCCATTGCTTCTATTTCAGTTTTCCTTCCAGTTATGGGATTGATGTTGATTTAATGAACTTCAGAACTTAAGTAATAAGAACTAATCTTGTAAGCCTTTAATGCTGGTTATGGACTGAACTGACCATCATGAAGGATAGGTACTTTGAGCACTGTTTAAGAGCACTTGCCACTAAGACTAATGGCCTGAGTTTGATACCTGGTAACCACATGATGGAAGGAGAGAAACAATTCCCATACGTTGTCTTCTGGCTCCCACACATGCATCCTGATGTATGGACATGCATACAGACTCTGACACTCTGTCTCTGTCTCTGTCTCTGTCTCTCTCTGTCTCTGTCTCTCTCTCTCTCTCTCTCTCTCTCTCTCTCTCTCTCTCTCTCTCTCTCTCTCTCTCTCTCTCTCTCTCTCTCTCTCTCTGTGTGTGTGTGTGTGTGTGTGTGTGTGTGTGTGTGTGTGTGTATGAATGAGACATAATATAGAAGGGGGAAAAAGTAAACCAAAATTAAGTAATTTGTGTCCTCATCTTCGTTGATTTTTCTAATGCAGAGAGGTTAAATACCTCATTTATCTGAAACCTGGAAAATGCAGCTACATTTCTTTCTTTTCCTTCTTTAGGACTTAGGTAGAAACCAGAAATCCATCAAAAAGGAAAGTTCTTCAGAAACCAGTCAGAAGGCACAGAGCAGGCATTGTGTGGACAGTAACTCAAGTATTCAAACTGGAAAGTGCACGCTGAATCCCAGCTTGGTTTCAGGGCCATGCCAGATGAGTAATGGCAGGGTTAGCCCAGAAAGGCCGATTGGTGAAACCTCTTTTTCAGTGCCCCTTCACCCCACCAAGAGACCTGCATCAAACCCACCACCTATCAGTAACCAGGCAACAAAAGGTACCTTGTGTATGTTAGCAGGGCAGTGTGTTTGTGACCGTGTGTAAAGGCACTGGTAGCAGGTGGGGACAGTCTGTATGCTAGTGGTTTTCAACCTTCTAGTGCTTTCCCCCTTTAAGACAGTTCCTTGTGTTGTGGTGACTACCCAACCATAAAATTGTTTTCGTTACTGCTTCATAACCCTAATTTTGCTGCTGTTATAAATTGTAATACAAGCATTTGTGTTTTCTGGTGGCTTTAGGCCACTCCTGTGAAATGACCCTCCCCCAGGGGTTGAGAACTGCTGCCTGTTGTCCTGTCTCCTGCATTAGGGACAACAGCATGGAAGCAGTGGGGGTGAGCTACTGTAGAAACAGTGAGAGACACCTAGGCCAGTCCTGAGGGACAGGAGTGGCTTTCTGAGGAAAAAGGATGAGTTTGTGTCCTCTGCCACCCTGGCAGAGGCAGCCACTCTCCTGGATTCTTCCCTCCCAATAAACCTCTTGAATGGGGCGGGGAGTGGGGGTGGGGGGATGAGTTTGCTAGGCGGGGCTAAGGGATGTCACAGAAGAGACAGCAGTGAAAACAGGTGAGCGTGATGTGAGCGTGACCTGAGGCTAGGAGGGCAGTGAGTGGTTCATGAGGAACGCAGAAAATCGTGGTCTTCTTTGTTGATGAAGCATGGTTGGAGGGACGCTGCCCTTTCTCTTCTGTGTGCTCAAGTGGAAGGGTTTTTAAGGCATGAAGTCCAGAGATGTGACCCCACACATTTCTTTGCTATGAAGCTCTCCTGGGTATTACATGACACATACACTTTTTGTGAGTATTAACAGTGTTGTTGGTGTTTTATAGGTAAGCGCCCAAAAAAAAGGAATGGCAACAGCCAAGCAACGTCTTGGGAAGATCCTTAAATTGAACAGAAATGGCCACGCACGCTTCTTTGTGTGACAGAGCTGCTGTCTCCGTCACTCTTCCTTTGGAGGCCGTCTCGGGGTGTGGGAGCCGGGGTTTCCGCTGCCCAGGCCTGGACCAGTGTGTGTACAGTCAGAGCACTGCCGAGACCAGACAGAAGGAGCTGCGCTTTCACTGTGCCACGCCCACTCAGCAATAACCCTTGGACCTGGTGGGGAGAGGAAGAAGGAGGGTAGAACCTTAAAAAGAGACCTGGAACTGGAAAGGGGTCTCTTGTCAGGGCTTGAATTTAATTTTGTTGTTGGTAGTGTCTTGATTTATTTTCAGTAGTAGGATAAAGAATTATCAATAATTTATTTAACAGATTTTTTTTAAAGTTAACAGCTTTTAAATTCTTTCTTTTTTAAAGCTATTTATTTGGAAGATTTCTGGAGAAATATCTCACTGATTTAGATTTAAGAATGTGAAGGTTTTTAAATTATTTTTGATAGTGTGTGTGTTACGTGTGGGGAAGAGCCACAGTAACAGTAGCTAGTCTGGACTCTTAAATTTGATATTCAGGTTAAAGTCTTAAACAGGGATTTGATGCATTAATTATTTTAAATTAAGATGTATATGAAATCATTTTATTTTATATATTTCATGTGTTTTTTATAAGCTATTAGCTTCGCTTTTGCTAACATCCAAGGTGCATACTGTTATCCAGGTTGATTCCCTTACACCCCGCCTTTCCACTGTAACCCCGCCCCCAACATACTGAGATGACCCAAGACTCTTCTCCTTGCAGGGAAACACCTTTATAGCCAATGTTTAAGAACCACATAAAAGAGTCCTCATTTCTCATTTCTTTCGACATTGTGGTTTTCTTCTACATGTAAAGAAACAGGCTTGTTTCATTTTCATTTCTCCTGATGATATCTAGGTCCCAAAGAGAACAGCTTTAATATCTTTTTCCTACTAATGGGGAAAGTATAAGTTTGGTTAAAATGTCACGTTTGTAGTTTTTTCAGAAACCTTTATAATTACAGAGGGCCTTCTTCATACTGCTGATGTTGGAGGAGCCAACCAACATCTACCACAGGTTATATCTTACCATGCTTTTATTGTCTAGACATAAGTTTTTTAGAAATACAATTTGATTTATGATGTTAAAATCTGCATAAAAGCTGTAATACAATAGGACTATACTATATTAAGTTGTATAGAAGCAAGCATGTGGAATAGATCTGTGTGTGTGTGTGTGTGTGTGTGTGTGTGTGTGTGTGTGTGTGTGTTAATTTTCTGAAGAATACATATTTGGAGTACAATGGGTGCTTTTTGCAGTTTCTTCCATCTGTCTTGGCTAGTAGCATATGGAGGTTAAGTGTCTGGTTGAGCTTTAGTTAAGATAATTATTTATATCCTTTATAAACAACTTTCACTAATGCCAAGTTTTCAGTTGCTTGTAATAGTTTTTAGTATCTTTTAGTCTCCCTATTTTCCCCTCATGGCATTAAAATAAATTGATACTGGGGGTCTGATGGTATCATATTTTACAAATTACTACAAAGACAAATGACATGAAATTTATTTTTCTGGAGAAATATGACTATATAATGGACTTTCGTCTTTCTCACTCCACAAAGTAGCTGGACTTTTCCTTCTGCACTAGGCATTAAGTTGTAAGAAAAGAATTATGTACCTTTCATAGTTGCATTCAAAAGATGTATTTCCAAAGAGGAATAGTATTGTGTCTTTTACAATATTTCAAGAGATAAGGAAGTTATGAGTTCACCATTTTGGTCTAGATTGTCTGGACCCAAGTTTCAATTCACTTTGGGTGTCAGGGAGGACTTTTTTGGAATTCTTAGTATCTGTAGAAGCCTCTCTAACCCCTGCCTGCACTATGCCATAACTATTAGAGAGAGGAATGCAGTCCAGGCACTGGTTGTATCTCAAGATGCAAAACTCTGGATTGACTGGCCCCTCACCTTCCTACAATGTATCACTGTGATGTCTTTGCTTTCTCTTTTGTTGGAATACACATTTTTATTTTGTGTTAGGAAATAAGCAGGATGATTTCTTTCTTCAGTTATAATGACTTGGATTTTTTTTAACAACAAAAGTAGTTTAGCTACTTTTTATGATCATAAAAATTAAAACCTTATTTTTATGAATTAAAATTGTGTCCAGTATCCACCCTGTGTCTTTAGGCTGATAAACACTAATTATGAGTTATTACCAGTATTTGGAATTTTTAAGTAACAATACTGTGGATTCATTTTTGATCATTTTAACCCAAAACTGACTAAATTACAAAACTTTAGCAAGTTAATATAGCCACTAAGTAAGAATCCATGTATCTTCTGAGTTGATAAAAATTCAGGCAGCCAGCCAGTGACTTTTCTAGTCAGACCTCTTATATAGTTCCCAACTGTGGTGTGTCCTTTTATCCCATAGAAATGGCTGGACTTTGAGGTGTGAACTGCCAGGATCTGGGCTCAACAGTTATAGGTAGTCTCATTTATAAGTAGTGTACCACAGCTTAAGTAAGAAGACGGCAGTGATAGCATTTAGTAGTTATAAGCAGATAAAATGTAAAACTGAGAACTAATGATCACCATGCAGCTTTAATAGCAGTAGTTACCCTGTTGTAATTCAACTAAGTGACCCTTAGCCTGGAATCTACTGTACTGTAATTCACAACATTAGATAATATCATGCTCTCCAGTATTGGTGAATAGTTAACAATACAAAACTGGCAGCTTAGTAGTTCAGGATCTTTGGAATACATTGAAATTCACAGAATTGAACCATCTACTGAAACCACAAACTCAGAGGAGACAAGTCCACCTATATGACTTGTTAAAAACTTAGCTTAATACTTAGATACTAGGTGAATACTATTCTGTGTTTTGCTCATCCTAATTAATTGCTTTTCAGTGTATTTCACTGTATTTATTCATATGATCAGGTATTTATCCGACATCCATCATGTGCCCAGAGCTAGTTAGTACTGTAGAGGAATCTCAGTTTTAGTTTTTGTCTGCCTGTGAAGGTGTCTTCTCCAGGAGGCTAGCGGTATTGTTTTCACTTCAAGCATACTTGAGCAGAAGGTGAGCATTTGTAAAAGAGAGCAAAACACAACAGTCTAACTTCATTAGTTTCAACTGAGACATCCACTGTACAGGTGGAAGTGTTAAAAAAAAGATCCCTCTTCTTTAACGTTTAAGAAAAAGTCCACAAGCCAGTAACTTGTTGGTGACGAAAGGTTGTGACCGTGGTAAAGCTTGGAGGGAAGCAAAAGGCCTGTGTGTGGTCCATGCTCTGCCGTATGTCGGCTGAGCAGCCCGGAGTCAGTAAGTTATTCTGAGTTTTACTTCTGAGCCCTTGTTTTGTGTTTGTAAGTTTTGATAAAAAGCACTTGATGATACTCAGTGAAGACCAGCATTGTTAAGCATTACAGCAGTTAACTATTGAGTTACAGCTGATGATGAGTACGCCCGTAGAGAACTACGTAGTGAGAACTGCTTCTATGCACCACACTTGATGTGCTGTACGCCAGAGCGTGCTACGGAACCCCGAGCCATTCCTAACAAGGCGCTTGAAGTGCAAGAACAAGAAGTGAGCTGGTTTGTGAACACAAGAGTAAGAGCGCTCATCAAGTTGGTGAAGATTATTTAGCACAGCAGAAGACCTAGCTTTAGGTTTTCTCTCAAAGAGAAATTAGTGCTGTTCCCAGATTTGACATACTTTTGAGGTACAAAAGATAAAACAGGTGATGAATTTATAATGACGTAGCAGCTACCCATGGAACTGGGGGAAATAGGGACTAGGAAGAAGAACTCGGCAATGACAGCTCTGAGTTAGGTCCCAATAGCATAGGGAGAGGAAGGTCATGGGTAGTGTGGAAAGGTGTCACAGCTTGCTTCAGAAGATGTTCTGCCGTGGTGACAGTCCCCGAGAACTGGTGGGAATCATCGTATGGCCTAGTGTACTGCTGCTAGAAAGAACTGTCATAGCAAATGTGAATCTCTAGTTTTCACATAGAGAAATAAGAAACTTCATAATGCAAATGTAAAAATTCCTCAAATTCGTCTTTCCCATTATATATTAAACTAATTTCTCTCGTGTGTAAGAGAGAAGGTCTTGCCCTGAGTTTTATCCCTAGCACCACAAAGACAGCAAAGATGAGCCAAGGCTTTCAGACTGTTAATGGTACCCTAGACTTTTATCTGATACAATCTCAAAAAATTAAGCATCGAATCTAGGAAAAGCTAGTCAGTAATAGTGACCAATGTAACTGAGATAGGAGAGAGATTTGCCTAGGGACACACAGCGGCTTTGAAATCTGATCCTTTGTTTCCTTACACAGACCGTGTTCTTTGACACTGCAGCCTCTACTTGTTTTGTGGATGCTGTCCGTATATGTTCTTGAAGCTAGACAGAAAAATGAATTAGTGTGCTCATTAAACTGCGGTTGAGCATATTTAACCTTCGTACTTAACTCCTAAGCCTTTTCTTTATTTTGCTCTCATGCTATAAGTTAAATATTTGATACCCTTTCTATAAACATAAAAAGTTTTTAAAAAAGCAGATGTCTATTTTCAAAGCAGCTGGCATATTATCACTCCCATGGTTTTAGTATTCTGTAGTAGGTCTCCCCTTTTTTACAGGAGAGACACAAATAGCACGCACCGGAGAAGCCCTTAGGTCTCCCATAACCCTTGGTGCCCTTTTACTTTCTTACGGCTTTGTCTTAACTGTGACATTACACTTTTTGTTTAAAATCTTTTAAAGGATGTATCCAGCGATTCTTCCAACAAATTTACCTGCTCTGCACTATTCATTAATGAAACCCTGGCTACCACGTAGCCCTCGACCTCCAAGTAGTTTACCTATGCAAGACCTGTGATACTCTAGATTCACTTCATTACAGAAAGCAGTCATAAATGTAACTTAAAAGGTTTGTCTTTAGTAGCTTTTTTCTTTTCAATATAATCAGCTATTTTCCCTCCATATTTTTTTACCAAAACAATTATCATAAGTGCTCGAATATATACTATTTTGCAGGAATAAAATAACCAAGACATATGCTTATATTTCTTTGGATTTTGTTTGATAAGAAATGCCGGCATTAGCATTAGTAGAGTTGATTCCTTGCCTAGAATAATTTTTTTCCTCCTAAGATTCATAAGTAACATTTTATTTTCACAAAGCATGCATATAACTTATACAATATAGTCAGGGACCTGAGGTGTAACTTGCTAAGTGAACCCCAAGGTTATTTTATCTTGCAAAAGAAACCTAAACCAAACTAAGGGCCTTACAGTTTATGGTTAGACTGAATCAAATGCTGTAACCTCAGTTTTTCCAAAAGCAGCTCTTGACCGCACAGGCAAGTCATGCAGTTGTTATGTATGAAATAGCACTGATAGGAAATGCACGTGCATCTTCGCGGACTGTATTTCCTTTGGAAAAGACTTTTCTACTCTTAATATAATTAAGCCATAACAGTTTCATGCTGTGGAAAGGATAAAAAGGTTCATTTTAAGAGATTATATAGTGTGAGCTTTCACATTTATTGTGAAACATCTAACTTTGCCAGTGTTTCAGCAAGTTTTCTTTTGGGGGTGTTGGAGGGCGGTAATGGGAAAGGGGTAAGTATTGGTTTTAGGGGTTTTGACTCTGTGAAATTTGAAAACAGGACAGTTGTTGGCTCTGGTACTTACTAGTTTTGTAGTAATGTTTTGCTAGCCTGACTTTCCTTACTGGTTTTTATGTCCGTGGTCCCTGGTGACTGTTACTCTCATTGTTTGGGGTGTGTGCAGAGTAGTGTTACATCTGTGTGTAGGCAGTCAGTGTGTGTGCAATGTGTCCTTTTGACTACAGAAACACACTGTGTGACAGTGAAATGGGGTGTGGCTGGGAGTGGGACGCTGGAGCTTTGAGAGCATTTGTTTTATTCAGAACAGTATTTCCCATCTTTTGCCTGCAGGCAGGGAAAGTGTACAGTATTTATTTTGTTCCTGTTTTACTCTGAATTTGTAAGTCTTTAAGTAGCTTATATTATTATTATAGGGGAAGACAAGTGACTTGCTTAAAGTTGTATTTAGAATTCTTACTTCCTGATTTCTGTATTTTTAAAGATTGAAATTAAAATTGTATTACTTCTGTTTTGATTTTTTAGCACTCAGTGTATTTTTTGCTCATTTTGTTTAAAAGTATAAATGTTGAAAGTTGTATAAACTGTGTCTCTGAAGAAAAAAAACCTGAATTCTATATCCAATTCTGACTTTGTCCCCTTTTTCTGAATCTCAAGACACTAGTATGTGGAAAACTGTTGTATTCTTACTGAGGATTCAAATGTGAAAAGTAATGTCTTATCTCATTAGAGGTATTGCAGGGGAAGAGTGACTTAGTGATTGTCAAGATGAGACCTCAGGGTGGAGACAGATGTGGTGCTTCTCCAGTTCCTTTTTAAAAACATTTTACTTCTTTAGGGATGGATTCTCAAGAGCATGCACGGTTCCCATCTGGGATTCCAGTATGTGTCCACTAGCCACCCGCAGGGGGCCAGACACTGTTGTAGCAGCAGGGTTCCAGGAGTGCAAACTAATACTCGGCCACTGGGCTTCTGTGAGACAAAAGAGGTACGGGAAGTAAGGCTCAACTACTAGGAAGGAAAGCATCTCATCAGATCCTGGGAGGGGAGGCGGGCATGGTTTTGGCCATGGGCCTGCTGTGACAGGTCAGGGTCAGATAAAAAGGGCAAGTGTGTGCATTGGAGAGGGAGTGGCATCAGAAAGGAGGGAACGTGTTGCAGGGAAGCCTTGGGTGAGTGCTGCTCATGAGAACCAAGGCAGCAGAAGGTCTGGGATCCTTGGCACCTCCTCTCCCCTGCAGAAGAGAAGTGCACTGGAGCACTGCAGCTTCCTTTACAGCGGATGACAAACCTCAACTGTAGGAACATGCTCCTGAGAAACTCTTTGTAGATCTAGGAGATAGTTTTTCTAATGGTCACCTATTATAGCAGTGAAATGATGAGCATACCTCATCTTCCCAAACTCAGCCTGATTTTGTGGGACTAGTAAATAAATCCCAGAGACTATTGGTGTTGCACTCCTTCAGATTAAGAGGGAAGAGCCAGGTGCTTTGCTACATACAGGATTTGGATCACAAGTCTCCCGTTACCTCATCATGAGGGCTCACTGTGTACAGGGAATATTTTATTCTTCCTCACAGTATCCCGGTGAGATAGGAACTGCCTTATACCCTGTACAAGTGAAGCCAAGGTATAGAGAAGGTAAGTATCATGTCCAAGTTCACCTACCGTTAAGTAGAACTTGGGGCTGGAGAGATGGCTAGTGGGAAGAGCTGAGTTAGGATGCCTAGCAACCGTATGAATGCCAGCAGTTGGGATGTAGAAACTGGATCCCTGGGGCAGGCTGGCTTGTTACACTAGCTGAATCAGTGAATTCCAGCTTCAGCAAGAGACCATGCCTCAATATATGAGGTGGGGAATGATGAGAGAACACCCATGTTAGCCCTTTAATATAGTTAAGCCATAACAGTTTCATGTTGTGGAAAGGATGAAAAGCTCATTTTAAGAGATTATATAGTGTGAGCTTTCATTTATTGTGAAGCATCTAACTTTGCAGTGTTTCAGCAAGTTTTCTTTTGGGGGTGTTGGAGGGTGGTAATAGGAAAGGGGTAAGTATTGGTTTTAGGGGTTTTAACTCTGAAATTTGAAAACAGGACACATTCATATACATATAGATATACACCCCATCCCCTGTAGAGAGAAGCCTTTTCCTTGCCAGCCTCTTGGTTTTTCCCCATCAGTCACCTGGGCTCTGCCACATTGTAGTCCCCAAATAACACACAAGACGCTGTACTAATTATGAAGCTGTTGGCCTTGCTTCTTACTGGCTAGCTCTGCCTTAAGTAATTACCCCATAATTGTTAATCTAAGTATTTCTCTTGCCGGAGAAAAGTTCCGGGCATCTTACTTCTCTGGCAGGCTACATCGTGACTCCCTGTGTTTCTCCTACCCAGAGTCCTTCTCGACTCCTAGTCCCACCCATCTTGATTCCCTATTGGCCAACAGTGCTTTATTGACATATACACAGGACTTCCCCCATCTCCTCTTTTCTGTCTAAACAAAAAGAAAGGTCTTAACTTTAACAGTCAAATTATATATAACGGAACAGTTATCAAGTAAGAACATAGTTACAATATTTTGTCCAACAACATTCAGCAAGATTTAAAGAAAGTCATCCATACCATCCTTGTGAGTCCAAAGTTCTATATGTAGCTTATTTTTCATCATAACTAAGGAAAACTATAATTATGTCTCCAACTCCATCAAAGACCACAGAAGGATAACATATAAACACTAGGATTGACAGACATCTTGCTACCTGAACAGTCACCTGAAGTTTCTCTGTAATGTTGGGGCATCCATCTTCAGCCCATAGGCCACAATGTGTCTGGAAGACTTTCAACAAAGCAGGAAATTTCCAACTGTCCATCTGCATTGGCAGTCTGTCAGTCATTTTTCTGTGTCCTGCAGAAAGTCTCATAGACTCTTCCATGAAGCAGGAACCCTGAAGGACTATTTGAATTCAGCAGTCACTTTCCTGTGGGTCCTGCATGTCCAGCTTATACAGCAACAGCCAAACAGTCCAGGCAAGAGCAGTTTCTTGCCCAAATGGCTAATCTTGCCATGTTGAAAGCAAACTCCATAACGAGTTTCATCGATGCCCATCTTCCTCTCAGACGTAATTGGTGCTGCCAGGAGCAGACATTTCTCATTGTCAAGAAAAACCCTAAACCATTTTAAATGCCATTTTCTGAAGGTCTTTGAAAGGTTTGAAGACTGTCTATCTCAAATATATCTCTGTATATCTAGAAAACCTAACTAACTATAAATTCTGACTAATATAAGTAACTATAGTCTATATTCAATTATGCATTATGTTTTAAAAGATCAGTATAAGCACAATACTTAATCAAGAGGAGAAAAATACACATCACAAAATTGACCTTGAATTTGTATCAATAAATGAAAAACCATACCAATACAAAGTACTCATTTCCATACCATAATCCCCTTTTTCCTTTAAAAAGAGATTGGTTGTGATCATTAACCAATTTTAAGCAAGTCCATTCAAATGAAAACAAAGACTTATAAACAATATGGGGATTTGGACCTCACTCATTCTAAACTGCTTCGTGCTGGAAGGGGGGGCACTGTTCATACCATGGGGATCATGACAAAACTCAGAAGCCCGTATAAGTCCTTTGTTTTTAGGGTCTCTAAGGCTCCATCATCTTAGCTGTTTTAGATGTTGAATCACTTGGGCCATTGCTTCCAGGGTCTTGGTTCATCAAACCACAGAAGCCTGGAAGGAATCCTCAGCTTTTCGTTTTCTGTAGAAACATAAACAAAACTCTTTTCCAAAGTAACATATCCTTATACTTAAATTTTGAAGTCAAGGCATTTTCAACAGATATAAGTTGAATTAATTCAGCAGCATTTATAATCAAGTGTACTTTAGTAGTTGTTCCTTCCTTAGCAATCAAAAAACTGAAAAACACAATAGCATACAGTATCCAGACTCTCTGTGTATTTTCCATCTTTATGTGGCTTATTTATTTATCTATTATTACTCTATTTCTTTTACTTTTATTTACTTTTCTCTGAGACAGGGTTTCTCTTTGGAAATCTGCCTGCCTCTGCCTCTGCAGCAAATCCTACCCCCATGTGCCACCACAGCCGGCTTCTCTATTCATTTACCACTATCCTGTTTCTTTTTCTCTCTCAATCCTTTGTATATTTTTAAACACACTGTAAACCTTTAGAGGTTTTTCTTCATCCAAGTCTGACTTTACTGTAAATCTTTGTTTTTCTGGCCACGTGCCTCATCTGTTAAAACCGAGGCTGTTTAAACTGCAGTTTTTCCAAGATGGCAGGCGTAAGCATGATTCCAGCTCACTGTCTCAGTCTGACATCCAGCAAAAGCTGCCGGCTTGGAGATGTGGTCACTGCCACTTCCAGCTGTGCGTACACACCTTTCAATCGTTAGCAGAGCCTCTTAAAAGAACCTTGTGTTTTGTTTGTTTGTTTATGCTGAGTCAGGAATACTCCCTTAAGGGAGCTGCATGAGTCTCTGCTTGTTGCTAGCAAAACAGCCCACCTGAGAAAAATGCTGCTACCAAGAATCCATGCTTTTCTCTGTTCTTTTGTTTCTAAAATTCCTCTAAAGCTTTGGTCATTTTACGTGGAAATTCAATGATCTCACTCCTAACCATCAATTGTAGAGAGAAGCCTTTTTCTTGTCAGCCTCTTGGTTTTTCCCCGCTAGTCCCCAAATAACACACAAGACGCTGTATTAATTATGAAGCTGTTGGCCTTGCTTGTTTCTTACTGGCTAACTCTGCCTTAAGTAATTGCCCCATAATTGTTAATCTAAGTATTTCTCTTGCCGGAGAAAAGTTCCTGACATCTTACTTCTCTGGCAGGCTACATCGTGACTCCCTGTGTTTCTCCTACCCAGAGTCCTTCTGACTCCTAGTCCCACCTATCTTGATTCCCTATTGGCCAACAGTGCTTTATTGACATACACAGGACTTCCCCATCAATTCCCAAAACAGATTTTTAACCCAAAGTCTGTCCAACTAAAAGTCTTGCTTCTGAGTTGCTTTTATTCTGTATTTTGAATTATGAAGGAGGAATTACATCATCTTTGATGTAGGAATGGTTTGTTCCAAATATTTCTGTACAGAGTGAAAATTTCTTGTAGAAATTGTATTTTTCATCTGATTCCATAGTGTGTCTGTTCTACACACTGTGAACATGGATGCTCAGAACTGTTCTTACCGGTACAGAAGGTAGGCTGAAAACAGGTAATGGATGAGTAGCACTGTTGTAAGACATGAACCCAGTGTTTCCAAAGAGAACCAGAGGATGAAGAGAAGCCTTGCCTGCTGCATCTCTCCAAACAGCCCATAGCCCTCATGGCTGGCATGGCAGCCCCTCTCGCATGGAAGCCTGCTCCTCTATCCCTTTCTGTTTCTCAGCTCCAAAAGTGGGTCAGCCCACGTAGGGAAGAAAACAGCAAAGACCTATCTAAATGCTGGGGCTCCACCATCCACAGCCTTGTCATTAGCCTCCTCTTCCATGGCTTCTGAGCTCCCATTGTCCCCTCTCTTCTTGTTCATGCTATTCCCAATCTGCCCAATCTTATACATATCTTTCACTTCAATTATGTGATAATTAAACGGAGGGGGGGCTATGTATGTGTAGGCAGTTGTAGCCCATGAAGGCTAAAAAAGCATTAGATCCCATGTGAACTGGCATTACAGTTGTGAAATGCCTGATAGGAATGGATGAGAATCAAATTCCAGTCCTCTTCCAGAAAAGTACACTAACCGTGGAGACATCTTTTTCCTTTTTTTTCCTTTTTTTTTTTCTTCCCTGAGACAGGGTTTCTGTGTCCTAGAATTTATTCTAAAGACCAGGCTGGCTTTGAACTCATAGAGATCAGTCTCTGCCTCCTGAGTGGTGGGATTAAAGGTGTGTGCCACCACTGCCCAACCAGAATTTTTTTCTAAAAGATTAATATAAATTCAAAAAGGTTTTTTTAATGTAATGAGTTTTTGTTTTTGTTTGTTTTTCTGAGACAGGGTTTTCTCTGTATTGTTTTGGAGGCTGTCCTGGAACTCACTCTGTAAACCAGGCTGGCCTCAAACTCAGAGATCCACCTGTCTCTGCCTCCCGAGTGCTGGGATTAAAGGCGAGCGCCACCAACGCCCAGTTTTATGTAGTGGTTATAAAAGCAAATTTAACCTGGGCAAATGATTCATAGTAAAAACTAGTGTTTGACTCTTACTCTGAAGTTCCCGTCTGTTGTTTCTTGCATACTTTGTGCTATTCCATCTGCCCCACAAGCTATCCCACTGGAATCCACTGGCTCAGACACCTACCAAGACCTCCAGTTTGAGTTTTCCTAGCTAGTTACAAATATGCAAAATTTTACTGTCAACCCTTTTGCATCAGTCTCCTTGTTCTGCATAGCTCCCCAAGAGACTGATACAGACCAGCTTCTATTAGGAAAAGGAGACTGCATGTGGCTGGCCAAGCTCCTTCAGATCTCTGTAGAGTCTGCAGGAACAGTGCACTTAAGAGTGTGCATAGTGGCTAGTTGCCTTTGGGTAGGATGGGAATGAGGTAGTATCATCAAGGTTGGAGATTTTGGGACACACACATGGAAACTTTGTTTTCTTTTTTTAAAATAATTAACTTTTATTTCATGTGCATTGGTATGAAGGTGTCAGACTCCCTGGAACTGGAGTTACAGACAGTAATGAGCTGCCATGTGAGTGCTGGGAATTGAACCAGGGTCCTTTGGAAGAAGCAGCCAGTGCCCTTAACCACTGAGCCATCTCTCCAGCCCGCAAACTTTGTTTTCAAACCCAAGTAACAGCAATTTTGGAGTCTGACAAGCATGCTTAATGGCAGTGGCGCTCAGCCTGTGTGACCTCTTAGGGTCATATATCCTGCATATCAGATATTTACATTATGATTCATAACAAAATTACAGTTGAGTAGCAATGCAAAAATAATGTTCCGGTTGGGGGTCCCAGCATGAGGAACTGTGTTGAAGGGTGAAGCATTATGAAGGTTGAGAGCCACTGCTCTGGAGTGTCGGATCGGTTGCTTCCACACATGCTGCTCATCATGCCTGTGCATAGCTCCTGAGAAATCCCGCTCGTGCGCCTTCACAGATCATCCGCTGGAACCGGTGGCTGACACCAGAAATTGCAAGGCCTTACAGTGAAGTCCTTCTGTGACTGTTGTCCCCACTGCGCTGCCGCTGTTGACTTTTCCATGCTTTGTGTCCTTCCTGTTAACCTGAGGTTAGGCCCAGGGCCCTGAACTATCATCAGCACCTCTTGTAGAGCTTGAAACTGAATCTTACTAAAGACACAGAGTAAACAGCAGAGCAAACGTGCTCCTTGTTAGTTTGACACTCTTCCCCCTATCTCGCCTTCTGTTGTCGCCATCACCAACCACACACACTTTGGCTCTCACTGAAGCTCTTAGCACCATGAGCAAAACCCTCAGTGTGGTATGTTAGAGGTAGTTTCAGCTGTAGAGAGAGAAAACCCAAAAGAGGAATGACTTACAACACTGGCAATAAGGCATTGCAGGCCTGAAAGTGTGGCTACTTAATGTAGTCAAGGACCTACATCTATCAATATATGGTTCCCACCTTATAGCCCAAGATGGTGAGTCATATCTTCACTCAGTAGTGGCAAGGATGAATCTACAATTCCTTCTCAGTTCTGTCCTTCCTCAGGTAATCCATATAAAACGTGTGCTGTCTGGCACACACATGTTCAATAAATAAACAATTTCCCCCCAAGTTTGCTACCTTCTCCTTAGTTACACGAGAGTAACCAGAACTGGGAACAAAATTATCTTTAATATTTGTCACCACAGGGCTGGGGGTGTAGTTTAGAGTACCTGTCTAGCATGCAGGAAACCCTACAGAAGGATCAAAAATTCAAGGTCGCCGGGCGTTGGTGGCGCACGCCTTTAATCCCAGCACTCAGGAGGCAGAGGCAGGCGGATCTCTGTGAGTTTGAGGCCAGCCTGGTCTACAAAGTGAGTTCCAGGACAGCCTCCAAAAGCTACAGAGAAACCCTGTCTCGAAAAAAACCAAAAAAAAAAAAAATTAAAGGTCATCCTCAGCTTCATAATGAGTTCAAGCTTATGATACATGAGTCTCTGCCTCAAACACATGTTTATGCCTAAAGAATCAACTTCTAACACCTCATTGGTTGTGTTTTATCTGGGGTACAGATGTCTGCCTTATATCCTCTCCCCAGATGACCCAGCCTTTGGCAGCTGCTTCCTGTTGCTTCAGTTCCTGGAATGAAGTATACTAGTTATTAACAGTGTCTACTTATTGCTTGAGTGGTAATCAGATTTTCATCGAGATTTTTATGATGCCACTGGCCCCTGCCCTGGAAATGACTTCCTCACAGCACAGTGATGAGGTGAGGAAGGTCACGCTGTTTTCACCACTTAGCTCCCTAGGCACCACACAAGAAGCTAAGCACACCAACAGGTGTTAACCCAAGGTTTAGGCACTGAAAGGAAATTAGAGAAATGGCCTGATGTCTCCATTCAGTATGATTCCTCACAGACTAAGGGAAAATAAACCATTTTCAGAAATACTCCATTCGCTGCTCTTGCTTCTACTTCAGGACCCTCTACTGGTATTTCTCCTCAGCCTAGTATCTGTGGAGGTTCCTTGAAAATGCACTTTCAAATTTAGTAGTTACATAACTTAATAAAATAATTATCAAAAAGGGATGCTGAGGCATCCTGGGGTTAGTAGTAACAGAGGGGCCATTACTGCTGGAGATGGAAGGAATTACCAGAATGCAGAGGAACGTCAGCTCCCAGCATAGTGTAGCCACACGGGGAATGCCTACGGTAGGTTGGTTGTCCCTTCGGGCTCTCTAAACCTCTACTAGTACTTTCCCAAGCATACTCTCTGGAAGCTGGACATTTGGGGACCAGGTATATCAGACTTTATAAGCACAGAACAGGCTTCAAGAAAAAATGACCCTTGGAGTCAAACGAACTATTCAGCACAAAACCATCTACTTTTTAAAAATCCCTTTGTGGAAAACCAGTTCTTGTACAGAGACACCTTCATCCCAAGGTACATCCTTCAACAGCGTGCAGCAATTTCTAAATCTGAACCAGTAAAGCACACCAACACTGGGCGTGTGTTCTATAGGGCACAGCGTTGTTTGTTTTCCTAACCGTAAACAAGAGAATGGTTTGACACCTCAAAGACTGGCACTTTCTCAGTTCTTGTCAATGTGAAGCCAACATGAGAATGTGACTTTAATTTTTTATTGTTGGCAGAGGGGTGGTCACTGCTTGAATCAGTCTGTCTAGGCTGAGGATTGTAACGGTTTCAACAGAAGAGATTTATTTGGAACAGCTTTGGAGGTCAAAAGTATAGGATCAAAGTGCAGGGGTATTAGTTGTTGGTTGCTGCAACAAAACACCTGACGAGGCAATTGGAAGGGTTTATTTTGGCACACCACTTGAGGTTACAGTCAGCCATAGCGGGGAAGTCATCATGGCAGAATCTTGATGCAGCTGGTCGCGCTGCAGAGGCAGTGAGGAAGCAAAGAGCCACATAGCTTGCTTTCTCCTTTTTATTCAGTCTAAAACACCAGCCCATAGGTTGATACCGATCACGTTTAGGGTGGGTCTTCTAGTTTAGTTAACCTAATATAGAAAGTCTCTCACAGACATGCCCAGAGGTTTGTTTCCGTAGTGATTTTTTTTTTTTTTTGGTTTTTTTGAGACAGGTTTTCTCTGTATTGCCACCAACACCCGGCTCCGTGGTGATTCTAAATCCCATCAAGTTGACAAGAAATCATAAAAGGACTGGTGGGGCCTGTCGGGCATGGTGGCAAATGCCTCTAATCCAGCACTCGGGAGGCAGAGGCGGGCGGATCTCTGTGAGTTCGAGGCCATCCTGGTCTATAGAGCTAGTTCCAGGGCAGCCTCCAAAGCCACAGAGAAACCCTGTCTTGAAAACCAAACACAAACACAAAAGGACTGGGGCCTTGGATAGCCTTGAGGTAAATTCCTATTCCCAACCTTTCTGCTGGTTTTGTAGCTCCTCATCTGTGTGTGTCCACATCATCTTTCCTCTGTTCATGCCTGTGTCCAAAGTCCTCTTGTAAGGACACCTATACACAACACACCCTTAGACACATACCCCTTCAGACAAGCCATAGTAGTTCATAAATCCATATAGAAATGCTTTTTTTTTTTTTTTGGTTTTTTGAGACAAGGTTTCTCTGTGGCTTTGGAGGCTGTCCTGGAACTCACTCTGTAGACCAGGCTGGCCTCGAACTCACAGAGATCCGCCTGCCTCTGCCTCCTGAGTGCTGGGATTAAAGGCATGCGCCACCAACGCCCGGCTTAGAAATGCTTTTCTTACAGTAGACGGTCAGTATCGACTCCCTGGCCACTGTGGTGGTGAATACTGAAGAGTGGGACTCTACAGGGCCCCTGGCCTAGCTTCTGAGGATGGACACTTTCCCTTAAACCAAGTGAAGCTTGGAAGAAGAGATTCTAGCCCATTCATTGCCAGAGAAAACATTCAGGGGTTAATCCTCTGGGATTTACCTGGGTGGTGACATTATGAGTGACGTGTTGCCTTTATTCCCTTCCTCAGAGGTTTACTGAATATTGGGTACTCTATTAGGCAGGCTCCCAGTGGGCTCCAGGAAGGAACAAGGTAGGTTCTCTTCTGGCAGAGTTGAGGAAATATACAATGTATTTGGCAATAGTGCCAATGCTGGGTCAAAGGGATAATATGATCTTATGCCCGGTATGAAGCCCTGGTGAGCAGCCCAAGACTTACTCTCCTGTCTGTAAGATGCTTTCCACTCTCAGTAAGTTTCCCTTGATGAACAAACAGACCCTCCTTGTTCTGCCTGACTGCCAGTTGGGTCCTTTTGACCCCGTCTCTGTGACAGTCTGTGAGCCTTGCCTCAAGGATCAAAACTCTTCAGAGGGCTGCCCTTATCCCTCTGCAGCTACCCATTTGCAGGTAAGGAGAGCAGGAGGGCCGGGGACTTTACTCTTGTCTCTGTACAGGCCTTGGCAATACATAGGGCCTGTTGGTGAAATGTAGCCCGCATTTGAAATCAGAGTAGCTAGTGGTGTAGAATCTGAAGGGCATTTTGACGTAAAGGTCAAAGTAAAGAAAGACTTGTTTCAAAAAGCGTCATGGATGTGGCTTTTGTCTACCAGGGGAGATTGTAATTCAGTACACAGAAAACCTAAACTGTACCAGCCTCCTTGGCTCTCAACATCTTATGGAAATTAAACTGAGAAAGCTCTCGGGTGCTAATATGAGCCATAATTTTAGATTTGTTTTGTTACTACTCTCTAAACTGTGTGTGTGCGCGCGCGCGCATGTACATGCACTCACTACACAGAGTTTCAGGTGGTTATAAGTGGAATGGAGCTGGGGTCCTCTGAAAGAACAGGAACTGCTCTTCACTGCTGAGCCATCTCTCTACCCCGAGCGCCCCCTTGTAAAGGATGACTGAGGGCAGAGCCAAGAACCGCTATGAAAAACCGGAAACTTAACACATACCCATGGGGCTTGTTCTCGTCAGCCACCAGCAAACTCCAAAGAAACTCAGGTTAGGTCTCTAAGTGGTGAGAGAAGAGAGGGGAGAGGCCGAAGCTGAAGGGAGGGGGCAAGTGGTCATCTAATCCTAGCTAGGGTTCCAGCTGAATGCAGCCACAGGTTTAAATGTAACGGGAAGAACTACCCAGGAGAGCCCTGTCAACTCAGACCTCTGAAGAAAAAGAATCATTGGTATTAGCTGCAAAGTTTGGAGGTGCAGCAATATATATTTCTATCCTCTTTAATCTCTTGGTAGTATGTAGCTGATTACCCCTCGTTAAAATATGTAAATATTTGGCTTTCATGATCCCATATTCTCCATTCATCGCTCTCAGTCTCTTCTTTCTCCACTAAAGGCGCAGCTTCTTGGAATCCTCTTCTTCCCAATTTATATTCTCTTCTGGGATGACCTAATCCAGCCTTGGGGATTCAAATGTCATTTGTGTTTTCAAAATTCCAGTATTGACCTCTTCTATAAATGTTCGACTCACAGATCCAAGTGTCTCCTGAACATTTCCACTTGGACTTTTTATCGTATTTTGTTCTATCTTAAAACTCTGAGTAGTTGCTATTGTCAACTAAGAAATGCTATGAGCACGAGAAATGGTCTTCCCTGGGCAAGAACATCCCCTGCCATTAGTTATCCAATGCAAAATGGTCAGCCCGGAAATCACAGGCATTTAAGTACCACCACAGAGACTGAGAATGTTGTATTTATATATTTAGAAATATATAATTTATATGTTTAGGGATATATGAATATATAAAAAGCATTATAACCTTGGCCCAGTTTTGATACTATTATAAACACACACACACATGCACACACGTACGCACACATACACACACGCACGCACACATACACCATGAATTTGAGAGGGGCATACATGGGAGGAGCTGTGGGGAGAAAAGGTATGTGGATAATGATTTAAAAAGTCATTAAAAAACAACCCGAAATGACGGATAACAAAGATACCTTGTAAAAGCGCCTGCTGCCAAGCCTCGTGACCTGAGCTTAACCCATGGGACCCACGTGATGAAAGGAGTGGATGTACTCTCATAAGCTGCCCTTTGACCTCCACGTGAGCCAGGACGTGTGTGTCATTAGACCCTCACGCTAAATAAATGTAACAAAGTCTGAAAGGCTACTCAGGATTCATTTTGTTTAGTCTGACAACACAGGACTGTCATGATGTTTTTATATTGAGAGAGCCCTAGAAATAAGCACAGTGTGCCATTCAGGAAGACACAGGGAAATGCCAGTCAGGAGACAGGGAGCGGAGGAAAGAGCCTTTATTGTGAGAGATGTCCTTGAGAAAGAACAGGTGATGAGCGGGTAATTAGGATAGCCTAATTTGAATAACAGCACCAGCCTGTGGGGAATATAAGGACTGGCTGTCTCAGTGTCTGAAACCTGGACCTGTGGCAATTGAAGAAGGGAAATAAAGTTAGAGCCCATGGTAAACTGTGGCAAGGAAAGGGGCGGTTGTAGGAGTAGGCTCGGGCGAGTGCTTTGCGAGGGAAAGGCAATCCACCAGTGAGTGGTCTGTCCAAGCACCAGATACAAAAACTAGAAAGTGGAACTTACATTTATAATCCTTATTTCTGTAAATTCAGTAATAGTGACCCCTTTTAGTCTTGGTTACTAATAATTTTAGTCCTTTTTGTCATTCTAGGTAAAGATCTGGTAATGTTTTTAAAATATTAAAGAACCACGTTTTAGTTCTAATGATTCATTGTATTATTTTCTAGCCTCTGTTGTATTTCTCTAATACTCTAATCTGCAGTATCTCCTTTTTTGAAAACTACTATTCTAGTTCCTAAGGTACATTAGGCTATTGATTTGAGATGACAGCTGTTCATTTCCCCTAAACATTGTTTCCATTACACCTCACAAGTTCTTTAGTTTTTTCAAGTATGCATTTTGTATGTAGGGGTGTTTTGCTTGCACATATGTCTGCTCACCGTGTACATGCAGTGTCCTCAGAGGCCGGAAGGTATTGGGTTCCTTGGAAATGGAATTATAGTTGTGAGCTGTCATGTAGTTGCTAAAACACTGAACCTGGGTCCTCTAGAAGAGAAGCAAGTACTCTGTCTGAGCTGTCTCTGCAATCCTTCTTTTGTATTTGTCTTATTTTCTAGCCTCCTTTGGGAGATCTCCTTTAACTTATGATTTAAGAGCGTGCTGCATAATTTCCACGTTTGTGAATTCCCTACATTGTGCCTGATACTGATTTCTAGTTTCATGTCATTAAAGCTAGAGGACATTCTTTGCATGATCTGTACATTGTTATAATTTGTAAACCCTGCAGGAGGAGGGCATCAGGTCACCTGGGACTGATGTACAAACAATTGTGAGCTACCATGTAGGTTCTGGGAATTGAACCCCAGGTCATCTGGAAGGAGTTTAACCCCTGAGCCCTGCATTTATAACTTGCAATATTTGTAATTATCATCTCTATAATCAAATGGAAGGAGTGACAAACTTTTCATTTACCCATAATTATCTTTACTGGTGTTTTTTAATTCATGAGAATCTGAATTATTGCTTAATGGCTTTCCTATCAGCTCAAAGACTCCCTTTAGTATTTTAATAGTAGCAACTAAGTCAGTTTTTAAAAATTTGTTATTTTTAGTGTGTGTGCTCATGTGTGCTCACACTCATCAGATCCCTTGAAACTGCAGTTACAAGTGTGTGTCATGTGGGTGCTGGGATCTGAACCTGGGTCCTTGGCAACAGCAGTCAGTGCTCTTAACCGCTGAGCCATCTCTCCAGCCCCCAAGAGCTGTTTGTATTACTAGCTTTTACTTCCTTCGTATGGACCACACTTTGTTTCTTTACATATCTCACAATTTACTTGGAGGTGGACATGTCTAATAATGTGGTAGCTCCCAAAGTCAGATTTTTTTCCTTTCCCAAGGTTATTATTGTTTGTTGAACTAGTTGCTGTGTTTGCCTAGTGACTTTTCCGATCTAATTTCGTTTTATTTTGGGTTTTTAGAGACAGGGTTTCTCCGTGTTACAGCCCTGGCTGTCCTGGAGCTCACTCTGTAGACCAGGCTAGCCTCAAACTCACAGATATCCGAATGCCTCAGCCGCGGGAGTGCTGCGATTTAAGGTGTGCACCACCAATGCCCAACCTGATCTAAGTCTGTAAAGTGTGCATCTGCACTATGTGTGACTAACGTCTCTACTTGGTGAGTTTCCCTCTTGGCAAATGACTGGCTAGGGATTACCTTAAGCACCAGGAGGCAGTAAGCATCTTAGTCTTTGTCAAGGAGCTCTATGACTATCTTGGCATATGCCTTCAACAGTCAGGCAGTTTCCAAGTGTACATAGCTTTTGCTTCCTGCTTGCACAGAGCCCGAGTGTTAGGTAGGACTCCGTGAGCACCTGAGTGGTCCAATGCATGTGTGTGCCTGTGTGGGTTCCTACAACATGCTGGCACTTTTCAAAGCCCTTCATTGTTCAGGTCTTTGGTTAATCTATTGCCCTCTTCAACCGTCATCTGTAGGGAGAGCGCCTTGCACAGCCACAGCGGGCTCCTGAACGCAGGCAAACAGCCTTAATCTGCCCTTGTCTTCAGCACCTTCGTTTAACTCGAGTCCTGTCTGAGCTGTCCAGGGGTACAAAGTGGAATTCAGTTGGGAAAAATCCAGCACACTGTGATTTGCATTTGACAGTGTCCCTTTGGAAGCTTAGTTAGGATGCAGAAATCAACTTGAAAAGCTGTGACCTGGAGAACAATAAAAAGACCTTTGGCTAAGAGAAGGTGGCTCAGTCCCAGTGGCTGAGCTCCCCTGTAGCTGGAAAGGCTAAAATCATCCTTAAAGTGCCCCGCGTCTTCTTCTACAGACCCACATGTTAGGAGGCCTCCACAGTCGTCCTTAGGATTCGCCTTTGAAAGAGCTCCAGTCCTGTCTGCTCTCTTCTTGGTACAGATACCATGAATGTGATTGTCATTTCTCAGACTCAGACGTATCAAAGAGCTTCAGGGGGGCAAGATATAAGTCGAGTAGGAGAAAATGCTACAAAGGTTGCTGAGATTTGGCTGCTTTTACTCTGGAGGTTGTTACTGCAAGCCTTTAGTTAACTTCTAAAGCTCTGAAAAAAAACAAAAAAGTGTTTTTCAGTTTCTTCACTGCTTCTACAGAAGTATCCACTATTTTTACCATCATTGTCTTTTCAGCCAGTCATGATAAAATGGGGGAACTTTTATGGAACAGCACTTGTTTGACATGTAAGATGGAAAACAATAAGGCATTATTAGAAAACGATGTCAAAAGTACAACAGATAAATGTTTAAGCCAAATACAAATATTTAACAATCAAAACATCGAAACCACTTGAATTCGTCCAAGAAATCACCCTTCACCCCACCCCCTCATCCATTTTCATTTGTTCTTGCAGTCTAGTCTTCGTTATACTTGTTATTTATTTATTTTGGGCGGGGAGAGCACTGAGCACTGAACATTGAGCCTAGTGTTGCTTGCTTTTCCTAGGCTATGGCTGAGTTACAGCTCCAGCATGCCCTTCTTATTATGGTGTGTGCATATGTGCAGGTCAGAGGTCAAGCCGGGTGTCATTTCTCAGGAGCGGTCCACTTTTTTTTTTTTAATTTTTTTTAGGAGCGGTCCACTTTAATAGTGTATTGTGTGTATGTATACACGAGGCATGTTACAGCACACACGTGGAGGTCAGAGGCCCATCCACTTTTACCTGGGCTTAAGGGATCCACTTCAGGTTGGCAGGCTTGGACAGCAAGCACCTTTCTCTGCTAAGCCTTTTCTCTGCACCTCTGGAACCTGGGGCTTGCCAACTGGTCTAATCCCACTTCCTGAGGATTGAACAGGGGCTGTACACCCTCGGCTCTCTGTTTTATTTTATTTTTGTAGTATTTTGTATTCATTTTAAGTTTGTAAGAACTCACCTCCCAATTTTCTCCATCAAATCTCTTTTCCCCACTGTGCTCATACCTCCTACCCTCACTCCGTTGTAACCAGTTTCCTCCATGTTCACTGAAAAACACTCTGCTGGCATACTCTCAACTGCGGGCTGGCCTTGAACTCAAGAGGTCACCTGTCTCTCTGCCTCCCAAGTGCTGGGATTAAAGGTGTGCCTCTCTACACCTGGCTTAGATTTTTTTTCAAGTGTTTGTGTTTTGCTTGTCTGTATGTTGTGTGTGCCTGGCGTCCGAAGAGTCCAGAAGAGGGTGTTAGACCCCGCTCCCGAACTACAGTCTCGGGCAGTTGGGAGTTGAGGGGCTGCCGTGTGGGTGTTGGGAACTGAGCCGGGGTCCTCTACAAGGGCGGCAAATGCTCCTGTGGAGCAGAGACAGCGATCTTTCTCTCCTAACACGTGGATGTCCTGCGTCAAAGACACATTTAATGCACGCGTGTTAAAGCCGTACAGTCGGAATGGCAGCCATATCGTTCTCGGTTCTCTGTCCTCTCTTTGCGATTCGCCCACGTTTATCTCTGGGAGGACTCCTGGGGGGGGGGGGGAAGAAACGGGGGATGCCAAAAGGTCACCCTTATTTTAGCAGGTTACTTCCCATTTCCCCACTCCAAGGCCGTCCAATTCTCCGGGCAGCACACGGGAGAGTCCTTTCTGGTGAAGACTCTTGAAATATTTGCACCATCTTTGTTCAAAGGGGGCGAGGGAAGGCGGACCTGCCCTTTTAAAGGACCTACCTACTACACCGCTTTCCCCGCTCGAGTGCCGACGCTCAGGTAGCTTTCGGTCGGGTCTCCCGGTCCCCAGCGGTCGTTCCCCTTCGCCCCGGGGTGGGGCGGGCCCAGGTCCGCCTTCGCCCCGCTTCCGAGGTCCAACTGCGAAGCCCGCGTTAGCCTGGGCGCCTCCTGAGGCCCCCTGCGCCCACGGACGCGCCCCCGGCCCCCCTCCCAAGCCTCTCCGCCAACCGGCGCAACGGGCCGGGGCCGTCCGGAAACTTCGCTCGCTCCTTCCCGGGGCCGAGGCCGTTGCCCGAAGCCCGGCCTAGCTGGAGGCGCGTCTCGCCTCGCCAGGGCGCTGCCGCCCCCAACCCCCCGAAGGAAGCCCCGCCGGCTGCTCCCTCGGGCGCGGCCCCGGGGCCTCGCGAGGACCCGCGTCTCCCGCCGCCGCCGCGCGACGCCTCGAAGGCGCGCCGGGTGGCCCGCGGAGGGCGGAGGGGAGCGCGGGCGGGCAGGCGCGCGCCGGTCCCGGCCCGTCCCGTCCCGGCCCGTCGAGCCGCGCGGGGAGTCGCCCAGCTGCGGGCCCTCAGGCGAGGGCGCCGGCTCCTCAGCTGCGGGGCGGGGGCGTGGCAAGGCCCCGGCGCTCCTGTTTTCCCCGCCGGGGCGGGCTTTCGGTTTCGTTTCCTTCCAGCGTCTCCGTCCTGCGGAGCCGTAGCGGGCCCGGGGCCTGTGAGACGCCGCGGCTGCTGTGTCCGTCCGCAGCTCAGCTTCGGTCCGACGGCCATGGCCCAGGCCGGCGCCGCGGTGGCGGTGGTGGTGGCGGAGGTGACCCAGGTGCTGTGCGCCGCGGGGGGTTCCCTGGAACTAGCGGAGCTGCGGCGCCGCCTGCGAACGAACCCGGGCGCCGACGCGCTGGATCGGCTGCTGCGGGACCGCGGGCGCTTCGTGGTGGCCTCGCGGGCGGGCGCGGACGCGGGCCGGGCGGCGGCGGCGGCGGCCTCGGAGCGCGTGGTGGTGGCCGTGTCGTCGCTGCGTCTGTGCCGGGCGCACCAGGGCCCCAAGCCGAGCTGCACCGGACTCTGCGCTCAGCTGCATCTCTGCAAGTTCCTCATCTATGGTGCCTGCAAGTTCCTGAAGACCGGGTAAGGACGGGCGCCGGGCGCCGGGCGCCGGGCGGGCGCGGGACCCTGCCCCATCCACTCCCCGGCCTCCGCTCCCCGCCCCGAGTTTGGGGCAAGACGGCTAGGTGGCCGTCCCACGGCCTTGCCCTGCCCTTCCCTCTCGAGAGCGTTCCCCGGGCACCTTCCGAGCGAGCGGCTGGCGCCCAGTGATGCGGGATGCGGTACCAACGGGGGACACCTGAGCTTGGCACTGTGGCTCCCGGGGGGGGAAGTTGAGGTGGAGCCCTGCCTGCCCCCACCCGACGACGACGACGACTCAGCCGCCAGGGAGCTTTGAAAGCTCCACTCAACTCCCTTTTGCCTGCTTAGAAGCCGAAACTCGGGTCTCTCCGAGGTCCTTAGGGAACCTAGTCCTCTTGGGTGCCTCTCTGCACACTCCACCCCCAGCTTTGCTTCATCTGGTGGCCTTGCCCTGTCTGGAATGCCCTTCCTCGATTCGCTCTTCAGTGTCTCGGGCAGCAGCCGGAAGATTCTGTCCATTTTTGAGCACTTTTCTCCACTCTTCCTCCTCATGCTGTCCTGAGCCTGGGTTGGCGCGCTCTCCGCTCGCACCTGCTGCATATAGTAGGTGATTAGTGAGATCCGTTTAGACCGAAGAATTTGGCCCCCACCTTGAAGGCGATGGCGCTCGTTAGGTGGCAGCTATCAGGGTTGCGTTGTAGGCAGACGGTTGGGTAATGGCGTGGATGCTGAGTTAGCAGAAGATGTTGAGACTGCCTGCTTCCTAGCTAGTCCAGATATCTAGGAGAATTAGTTTCTTCCCTCTCCTGCTTCCTTTTGCTGTAACACGGTCGACATTAATTTTTATGATGTCACCTTGGGTTAGTAACGTTGACCCACGCAGTCACTCGGGGATCCAGGCTGACAAATACAGCTGCACCCTCAATACTCTCGAGGCAGTTAGAAGCATCAATCAAGTTGTAGGGGTTGAAGGAAAATCTGGACAGTAGGGGGGTCTGGTGGGAGGCTTTGTGGGCCAGGTCTACCTAAGGGGTATGGCCTGGGTAATGTGGTCTCTAGGATGTGGCTATTCGTGAATAATCCCGGTTAGAGCCTCACAAAGAATGTGTGTGAGAGAAATAGAGGCTGGGGGGAATGTCGACTCCTGCTTCTGCTCCCACTGCGGACTGAAGCCGGAGAGGGTTTGCCTTCTCTTACTTAACAGGCAAACTGAACCCTGAGGTGCTGATTTGGAAGCTGCTAGGTGGTAGAAACTGTGGTCCCAGTCTCCGGGGTGATCAGGTCTGAGGAGAAGGTGGGTCTACAGGACACGGTGGAGCTCCAGGAAGACAGTCTGCCAGGCCAGAAGGAGGCATCGTCTCTGGGGTGGGAGCAAGCCCAGAGAAAGCGAGATGTGACAGGTGGCGGCTGCTCGGTGCAGTGACAGGCTTGGCTGTGGATGAATGGACTCAGGCTGACCTGGGATTTAGCCTGTGGGCCAGGCTGGAAACTCAGAGATCTATCTGCCTGCTTCGGGGTTAAAGCCATGCACCGCTGCACCTGCTCGGTGGATCTATGTACTGTGCTTAATTGGTAAAGTGCTCATGGAAGGAAGATCTGTTTTTGTTGGTTTGAGACAGGGTTTCTCTGTATTGTTTTGGGGGTTGTCCTGGAACTTGCTCTGTAGACCAGGTTGGCCTTGAACTCACAGAGATCCACCTGCCTCTTCCTCCCGAGTGCTGGGATTAAAGGCGTGTGCCACCAACGCCCTGTTTACCTAAAACTTTTTTTTTGCTTTTGATGGGAAATGGAAAGTGACTTTCCGTGTTTTCTTGATCATAGGGATAACTCTGAGAAACAAGCCTACAAGGCATCTTCAGTCCTTGACTTTGGAGCTATGCTCAGGAGGCAGTGTTCCCGGTGATAAGAGCTAGTCAGTCACCTTGTTTCAACCCAGCTGTGGCCTTTACTGGCTGGTAATCTTGGGCAAGTAGCTTAATGGCTAAGTCTCAGTTCCCTCAGTGAAGATAAGATTATCACCTCACAGGTTGATTGAGGCCTGAATGAGTTAACTCATGAGGCATTTAGGCAGCCCCTGTTGCGTGGAAATGCTCAGTAAGTGTTAGTTGTCGATGCAGTTGTTTGGTTTCCTCTCTTCTCCTCCTCCGTCAGCTCTTTCCTAACCCAGTGAGTATTTGGCTCGTTTTATACTTTCCAGTAACCTCTCCTGGCCACTTCCTCAGTTCTCTCCCCAATCCAGACTGCAGTGCCCTTTTTATCTGTGCTACTGTTTTCCTAACACAGCTGGCCTCGAACTTTCCACTCCACGTTTGAGTTCTTTTCTGTTACAATCGCCAGGTGGGGGAGAGGAGTCAGGATGGCTTCCCGGTGTTTGATCTGCAGGGAAGCTGGTAGGGGAGAGGGTTTGGGAGTGGATCAGGAGTTTGGCGTTCTTTCAATGTGTTTATTACAGACCTTAAATGAGGTGTGGCAGATGTTCCTCGCCTGGCTTCCCAGGTGACTGAGGCCGCCATCTAAAGGTTTGTCCCTGGGTCCTTAGGGTGGAGTACCAGGGCTCAGCAGAGGCTGTGGGTCGGGAGAATGGACAGGGAGCTGCAGAAGGACTGGGCCCAGGAGCGGTTGTGTCTACATGTACCCGTACCTGAAAGCATGGGTCACCCTGCTTAGCACTGAGAAGAGATTTTTACTGTTTTTAATTGTGTGTCTGGGTGGGGGTAGACTGGAGGGAGTCATGCACATAAGTGCAGGTGCCTCCAAAGGCCGGAAGACAGTGGCGGCCAGTTGAGGCTCCCACATGGGTGCTGGGAATTGAACTCAGGACCTCTGCAAGAACAGTGCAGTGCTCTCCAATGCTGAGCCAGCCCTCTGCCCAGGTGTTTTGTTTTGCAGGGTGTGTGTGTGTGAGTGAGAGAGAGAGTCTGTGTGTGTGTGTGTGTGTGTGTGTGTGTGTGTGTGTGTGTGTGAGAGAGAGAGTCTGTGTGTGTGTGAGAGAGACTGTGTGTGTGTGTGAGAGAGTCTGTGTGTGTGTGTGTGTGTGAGATTGAGTCTGTGTGTGTGTGTGTGTGTGATTGAGAGAGAGAGTCTATGTGTGAGAGTCGTGTGTGTGTGTGTGTGTGTGTGTGAGTGTGAGTGTGAGTGAGTGAGATTGAGAGAGTCTGTGTGTGTGGTGGGCTGGGTGAGACATGGTCTCTACATAGCCCAGGCTGTACTGGAACTCAATATTTAGCCCAGGCTGGTCTTGACTCACTGAAATCTGCCAGCCTCCTTGGGATTAAAGGCTTGTGTTACCATGCCCTGCCCCACTTGGGTTTTAATCCCACGGTTAAGTGCTGACTGAGTGGCCAGTGTGCTGTGAGGCCTTTTGCACGATGGCCCTGCTGCTGTTCTCGTCACATACCCGCTGAGAAGTGTTGTCTGGGCCCTGTTTATTGCCCAGTGTCATCTCTTCCTGGTAAATAATCACATATTTTCACGCATAGCTGGTTTTTCCTCTGCTGCCTATAAGTAGGGGCAGGAAGTGTTTATGAAAAATTGCCATGAACAATGATTTCACCAGCTCTGTAAGTCTGCCATAAGTACCATAGCTTGGGTGGCCTGACCTTTCTCCCTCCTCCTCCCCTCCCTCCCTTCTCTTTTCCCTCCCCTTCTGTCCTCTCTTCTCCATTCCTTCTCTTTCCTGCCTGTCTTGCTATGTTGTCCAGCTAGTCTAGAATTTGTAATTCCACTGCCTCAGCTTCTGAGTGTTGGGATTACAGGTGCATTCTGACAGACCAGGAGGCTTAAACAACAAAGATGTATTTCTCACAGTTCTGGAGGATGGAATTCTGAGATGAGGTGTGGGGAGGGAGGTTTCTTCTAAGGTCGCTTTCCTTGGCTTTCAGATGGCCTCCTTCCTGGGTTCTCATGGGCCTTTTCTCTGTATGGATCTATGCTCTAGTCTCCTTCTTATTAAAGGACATTGCCATTTTGGATTGGGCCACTCATTTTAATTTACTTACCTCTCATGGCCCTGAGGACCTGGAAGCTCTGTTAGGGGAGTTTGGGGAGATGGGATGTAGCTCATAACACCCTCTTTGCTTCTTTGCAGGAAGAACTGTAGGAATGGTCACGACTTGAAGACTGACCATAACCTGAGTGTGCTGAAAACTCACGGTGTTGACCACCTCACCTATAGTGAGCTTTGCCAACTCTTGGTTCAGAATGACCCCTGGCTTTTACCAGAAGTGAGTGCCAGAGGGATGGTGGGGGCTGAGGTCTTATTTGCAGGGAATAGTGGAGAAGCCGGATGGTTGGAAGATAGATGACTTGGCCCTGGAGAGAGCTGAGAACACCGTTTAGATCAAGAGCCATTGCGTGGAGGAGACTTGGATTTAATATCCAGCTATTCTAATTCAATATGCCCCATTTATTTTCCAGCTCTGCTGATCTTGGACCAGCCTTGGCATCTATGGAAACTTTGCCTTCCCTGTCATTTGGGTTGGCTCCTCAGTGAGGTTGCCCAGTGCCCGAAGCAAGTGTTATTTAGAACGAAGCAGAATGAGGGACCCCAGTTGGCCTGTACCTGAATGGCAGGAATTGCAATCTTAGGTTTGACTCATTGGTCTGTGGAGGTACCTTCCAGAGGCTCTTGACAGTCATCCAGTGCTCTCTGTACTCACCTGTGCCCAGGGAATTTACATTAGCTGACTTGCAGTCTCAGTTTGTGACCTATTTGGTGGGTGAAGACTAACAGCACAAAAGATCTGTTGGCTGAGGAGCAGGGGCAGGTCTGGAGAACTTTCAGACAGCAGCAGGGTAGGCGTGACTGGGAGAAGGCAGGAAGGTGCTGAGTAGGAGACTGACCGTAGCATGCTTCCGAGAACAGGTCTGCTGGGCGCAGGTGCTGCTGGAGGGATGCTGTGACTCCCCAGAGTAGGCCTGCTTTAGGATCAGTGCTGTGTTCCCTTGTGCTGGGTAAGGCCTCAGTGTGAATAGACTCTATAGGGCTCCTCTGGGCCTTGAGTGTCTCCAGAGGATCTGAGCTAGGGTTTTTTCCCTGGGTCGGACAGGCTGCCTGGGACGCTTAGGCACTGTTACTGATTTGAGCTAACAAATAAGGTTGGCATATTTAAATGTAGATATTTCCACATTAAACAATGTCACCCATTTGTGTTATTGGATCCTGCCCAGGTTCCATTGGCACTTTAGCCCCCAAATAACACCCAGGACACTATATTAATTATAAAGCTGTTGGCCATTTGCTGTGGTTTCTAATTGACTAGCTATGACTTAATTATTAATATATAGCTCTACAAGGACCTATCTTTCCAAAGACGCAGCCTCATGTGTCCTCTTCCCGGGATCCCATGGCGACCACTCACCCTTCACTACATTTCCCAGAATCCTCCTAGACTCCTAGTCCCTATCTTGCTTCCCTATTGGCCTACAGTGTTTTACTTATGCCAATGAAACATATACACAGAAGGACTTCCCCATCACATTTGAGAAATGGTAGCAAAGCATGAGTAGCACATAATAAATGTTAACTTTTTTATGTTTGCCTTTTGAAAATTCATATTGATTTAATCCAGCTGAGCTTACTGGAATATCTGTTTTGGTAGGCGCTGTGGTCAGGAGGTGAAAGACCCTGCTTTGCCCTTAAAGGAGGCAATTAAATGGTGGGACAGGACGACCACAGGATGATCCAGGGCGATGTTTGGGATGCTGTGAGAGTCCACACTCTGGGTTGTGGGGCAGATGAGGCCTGTCCTGGTGCTGGAAGACAGTGAGGAGGAGGGCAGCTGGCACCCCTTGTATGCCAGCATTGTTTGACACACGTGGTTTCCTGTCTAGTGATCACCACAACTCTGTGACATTGATGGAATTCTACCCATTTTAGAGATTAAAAAAAAAAACACAGAATCTCAAAACTGGTGGGTGGCTTGTCCAAAGCAGTCGTCGGAATTGATGCCTGGCTTTTCCCTTGGGTAGACCATCTGTAGAGTAGAACCCTTGAGAGACAACTGAGTTCTGCTTCTGAAGCCCTCTAGGGATTTCCTACAGCTTGACAAGAGTGGTGTCTAGGAATTGAGTAGGTGGCTGGTTTCCATGTTGAAGTATTGAAGTGTAGAGAAGGAGCAGTTGGTTGAGGTTCAAGTTGCAAGTTTGTAGTTGTGCATTGTGGCGTGCTTGTGATGTCAACACGTGGACGGTGGAGGGAGAGGACGAGGACTTTCTTCAGTTATGTAGGTTGAGGCCAGCTTGTGCCGTGGGAGACCTTGTATCAGTAAAACCAGAAAAAAGTTGCAGGTTTGCCAACAACCCAGTTGAACAAACAACAGATACAGTGACTGGGGATAGCTGATGAAACTCTAATAAAATTTATTAAATTTGTTAGGAGTGGCGGGCATGAAGAGGTGTGTACAAGGGTGCGTGTGAGTGTGCCACAGTGGGGAGGTCAGAGGACAGCTCCAGGGAGTTGTTCTTGCTTCCTGCTTGTCTTTCTGTGGACTCTGGTATGTGAGTCAGGACCTAAGGCCTGAGCAGCCCTGCCTTTACCTGCTGAGCCACCTTGTTGACCCTGCTGTTGAGCTTTGGAGTCTGCAAGGTCCGTTGAAAAATGAAGCCTTGTTAGTTGGTTGTGTTTTGTTTTGTTTTGTTGTTGTTTTAACTCTTGCTCTTTGGGGACCCAACACCTAGCTCCCAAATAAATCATACGCAGAGGCATATTCTTTTTTGTTGTTGTTGTTTTTTGAGACAGGGTTTCTCTGTATTGTTTTGGAGGCTATCCTGGAACTCACTCTCTAGACCAGGCTGGTCTCAAACTCACAGAGATCCGCCTGCCTCTGCCTCCCGAGTGCTGGGATTAAAGGCGTGCGCCACCAGAGCCTGCTGAGGCTTATTCTTAATTATGAATGTCCAGCCTTAGCTTGGCTTGTTTCTGTCCAGATTTTCTTAAGTTATCCTCAGCTACTTTTCGACTCTGGGATTTTTCCTTTCTTGCTTCACTCTTACTCTGTGACTGGCTGTGTGGCTGAGTGGTTGGTCCCTGGAAGCTTCCTTGTTCTTTTGCTCTTTCTTCCTCCATTTCTTTTCTCAGATTTCTTCTATTTCTTCTCTCTGCCTGTTAGCCCCACCTACCCCTCTCCTGCCTAGCTCTTGGCTGTTCAGCTCTTTGTTAGATGTTTTAGACAGGCAAAGTATACAGCTTCACGGAGCTAAACAAATGCAACAGAAAACAATGCAACACAGCCGGGCGTCGGTGGCGCACGCCTTTAATCCCAACACTCGGGAGGCAGAGACAGGAGGCTCTCTGTGAGTTCGAGACCAACCTGATTTACAAGAGCTAATTCCAGGACAGCCTCCAGATCTACACAGAGAAACCTGCCTTGAACCCCACCCCCCCCCAAAAAAAAAGAAAAAAGAAAGCAGCACATCTTTGCATCATTAAAACAAATGTTCCACAGTGTAAACAAATGCAACACACCTTAAAATAATTTTCCATAACAATGAAGGGGTGGCATTTGGCCTTCTCTGAGATGCTTTAGCCCTCAGAACCTCTCTGACTTTGAATTTAGAAAGGAAAATTGGGAGAAATGAACTAGTAAGGGGTGTTTGGTTTGGCGAGGCTGTGCGTGGGGGCAGACAGGAGGCTGCTACTGCTCTGGTTCCTTTGAAGATCTGTGGGTCTTCCGGGGAGGATCTTGTTCAGAGCACATTTTCTCTTAGGGAATATTTTGGTATCCGTGTCTTAAGTGAGAGATAAGCTCTCTGTGGTCCATGTGATTGGTGAAATAATACATTGACCTTGAGACCCTGCCTACCCCATGGCTTGGCCATTGAGGAGGTGTGCTGTGTACAGTGTTCATGGAGTGATGTCTTTCTCCCTCTTTGTCAACAGATCTGCCTACATTACAACAAAGGTGATGGACCCTTCGGCTCTTGCTCATTTCAAAAGCAGTGCATTAAACTCCATATCTGCCAGTACTACTTACAGGGAGAATGCAAGTTTGGCACCAGCTGTAAGAGGTCCCACGAGTTCACCAACTCTGAGAATCTGGAGAAATTGGAGAAGTTGGGTATAAGTTCTGACCTGGGGAGCAAGCTGCTCTCTACTTACCGGAATGCCTACGACATCAAGAATAAGGGCTCAGCCCTCAGCAAAGGGTCTTCTTCTCCTGCAGGTCCACAGGGGACTTCTGGTAAGGCTGGTGGGAAAACTCATAGACCCTGGGCTTGGGGCCTGCATTTTTGGCTAGTAAATAGAATATGACTTTACACAATTGTGGACTTCTTTAATAATGGTCATTGATCCTTTCTTGGCTTGGAGGTTCTGAATATCAGCTGAAATCTAGACATAGTCAGACAAGGCATTCCAGATGGTTGGTGTGTTGGTGCATTTTGAATCCAAGAGGATCTGGGTCTGCACTGAAGTGAGGTTAGCTCCCCCTGTGCCTTCCACCCTCGGGAGACTTTTTCCTTTCAGTAAGGGACCTAGAGTTGGCATACTGGTTATACAACCATTAGGTGCCATTCTTTATGATATTACAAATGAATGCAAGAAGGCATTTGGAAAGCTGTGGTCTATTAGCAGACATTTCCCCCTTGTAAAGAAATTCTTTTGAATTTATTCTCTTGATTCTTTTCGACACCTAGACAGTGCCTGTAACCTGTAAACATGAGTGAGTGTGGGTTTTTTTTAAGTGTCTGTCAGACTTAGTGACTTAGTGACATGTAGACAGAGGACTTTTCAGTTGAGAAATTAAAATATTTTATATTCATAGGTGTTTTCTTCTATGTATGTCTGTGCACTGTGCACTTCTGGTGCTTGCAGAAGCCACAGGCCAGGAGAAGGCATTGGAGTCCTTGGAGCTGGGTGACAGATGTCTGTGATGCTGGGAATTGTACCCAGGTCCCCTGAAAGGGAGGGACCGATGCTCTCAGCTGCTCTGCAATCTTTAACTTTAGCTTCTTTGATAATTTCATATGTATACAATTTTCTTAATCATATCCAACCCAAATCCCCTTTCTACTCTTTCCAGTACTTTCTCCTCTAACTTGTATGTGATTTTTAAGAATAATTTTTCACTTTTATTTATGTGTATGTGTGTGCATCTGTGGATGTATATCACCTGTGTGCAAGTGCATGTGCACATGTATATGTCATAGCACGCGTGTATAGGTCAGGACATTTGTGGAAATCATTTCTCTCCTTTGGTCCCAGGGATGACACTCAGGTTGTTAGGCTTGAAAGCAAGTGTCTTTACCATTGAATCCAATTAGTGCTTCCTGCATGCTTGCTGGCATGGGGCCATCCGCCTGGAAATGAACAACCGACCATTGGTTGTACCACCAAAAGTGACACTCCCTCTCCAAAGCAGTAATCAGTTGCCAATAGCTCCTCAGCTGGAGTGGAGCCTCATGAGTCCCTCTCCCATTCCTAATGGAATGCTGACTGACTTGATCTTGTGTGAGTAAACCATAGCTGTTGTGAATGCACGAGTTACATGCATGTTGTGAATGGCCATGTTGTATCTAGAATACAGCATTTCATAGTACTCACCCCTCCTCCAATCTTATGTTCTTTCTGTCCCCCATTCTATGTTCCCTGGTCCTTGATGGGGGTTGATACAAATGTCTTATTTAGGACCAAGCACTTAACAGTCACTTATTTTCATCACTTTGGCGAGTTATAATTCTTTTTTTTAAAGATTGATTTATTTATTACATAACACACCAGATTGAATTGTAGATGGTTGTGAGCCACCATGTGGTTGTTGGGAATTGAACTCAAGACCTCTGGAAGAGCAGCCAGTGCTCTTAACCTCTGAGCCATCTCTCCAGCCCTGGCGAGTTATAATTCTATATTGGTTGCTGCTCACTGCAAAAAGAAATCTTCTCTAGCCAAGTTTGAGAGCAGCACTAATAATGTGGGTATAAAATACGTATTTAAAAGGTGTTTTGACAGCATGTCCAGTTAGCAGTAGTAGGTTACCCTCTAAGGCCTGTAACCTCCCCGGCCATGGACTTTCAGTTAGGTTTACGGTACCAAACATGAACTTCCTTCTATAGAGCAAGCCAAAACCCAGTCAGAAAGCAGTTACTCCCCGCTACTAGTTGTGCTATTATGTACCAGTAGGCATATCTTGCCTGGCAGAATGTAACTTACAGAATCCATTGATGACCTTTCTCCTCCAGTAGCCTGCCTGTGCCTCCTGCCTCTGTGAAAGTTAGCCATGCTTTCAGGTCAGTTCCAGTTTGATTTCTCTGTTTTCCAGTCAAAGTATGTAGTGTCCTCAGCAACCATCTACGTATGCTGAGCAACCAAGAACAGTAGCCTGTGCTGTTTTGGTGTGTGTGGGGGGGTACCTCTGGAGTCTCCCTGACCAATGACTATAGACAGGTGTCCCCTGCCTGGGACTAAGATTTTTCTTTAGTAACCCCGGTGTTCTGGGGGAAAGAATTGTCCATCCATGCAGCGTGCCTCTACTCAAATTCCTTTTTAAAATGACGTACTGAACTTAAGTTAGCTTGTAAAGCAGTGTGTTTTCACACACAGAGCCTAGTTTCAGTTAATGCACTCCACCCCTTACTCCCCACCATCCCGGCCCTGTCCCTGCTTAAACCTCTACCCCAGTGTCCCCGCTTACTGCGTTACAACCGCTCACCTGCCCTATGGCCTTCTCCCCTTCCTTCCCCATGTGTCCCTTCCAGTTTCCAGACCTCTATAAACATAACAAATTAAATACACAAATCTAAAGATTTAAAGCTAGAATGCACACAAATTTTACTTTTTTTTTGAGCTGACATCTTGCTCTTTTCTCCATATTGGCCTCAAATTTGGTAAAATGGTCTTTTGCCTCAGTCTCCTTAGTGGCTGGGGCTTTAAGTGTATATCTTTGTGGCTGTCTAAAGGTTTGTGGATGAATAATGTGGCCCTTAAGGGAGCTTATGAAATTTGGTTCATTTGGATTTCATTATAGAGGCTGTTGGCTGGCCACTCTGGTTCTCTGCTCTTTCATTTCAGCAAATTTGAGGATATGCCATTGCTGGTCTCTGTCCTGGGCCTGAGTTAGCCTTTGGTAAACATGAGAACAGGCCTCCCCCACAAACACATCATTTTATCTATCTGCTCATTTCGATGTTGAGATAGAAAATGGTTTTTTTTTTTTTTTGATTTTTACGAGACAGGGTTTCTCTGTATTGTTTCGGAGGCTGTCTGTCCAGCCCGGCCTCGAACTCAGAGATCCGCCTGCCTCCGCCTCCCGAGTGCTGGGATTAAAGGCGTGCACCACCACCGCCCGGCGAGATAGAAAATGTTTTTTAATAGAACTTTTCCTAGAATATCAGGTCAGTGCCAAGACTGCCAGCAAACATGTTGACCACTGTACTCTTACCTGAATATCATAGTTAAAAATCATTCTTGCTGCTTCTAGTTTTTCTTTGTACTTCAGTTTTAGAGAGAGAGAGAGTGTGTGTGTGTGTGTGTGTTCCTGTGTACATAGGCGTTCATGTATACTAGGATGAGTGGAGGACAGAAAACAACCTCAGGTGCTGTTCCTCAAGTGCTGCCCATCTTAATTCTCTCATTGTTCTGAACCTCACCAGATAGGCTAGGCTGGCCAGTAAGCCCCAAGGATCTTATGTCTGTCCCTACCTCCCTTGGGACTGTAGGCATTCCCATCATGCCCAGGTTAAAATGTATTAAAATATGTGGGTTTTTTTTTGGTTTGTTTTTTAGGAAAGATTTCTATGTAGACCAGGCTAGCCTTGAACTTAACAGAAACCCACCTGCCTTTCCTTCCCAAAATTTTTCTTACATGTGTACATCTGTTTTGCTTGTCTGTGCACCACTTGGGTGCCTGGTGCCCACAGACCAGAAGACGGCGTCAGATCCTTTGAACTGGAGTGAGAGACAATTGCAGGAGGCCATGCAAATGCTGGGAAGAGAACACTGGGCATCTGAAGAGCGGCCAGTGCCCCTAACTGCTGAGCCAGCTCTCCAGCCCACTTAGACCCTAAAGATGTGGGCTCTGGGGGTCGAGCCGTGGTTCTCAGCGGCAGAGCAGGCACTTACTGGGCTGTCACCTCAGTCTCTTCAGATGTTTTGTTAATCCCCAGATATACAAAGGTTTTGCTTTAGATAATGTTTGGAGTATCATCTGGATTATGCCTTTATTAAAACTGAGGGGAGGATCCACTTCTGAGTGTCTCAGGTCATAAAATAGTCACTACTCTGAACAGGGAACGTCAGGGTCTCCCAGGTGTAGGCTTTGGGACCCAGACTGTGGAACATCTGGGAGTTTACAAAATGGAAAGGAAAGATGCAGATAAAATAGTAATAGGTGATAGCAGAGTAAATAGGGAAAGGTTGTAAAGGAGTTTTATTCTTACTTGGGCTAAGCGGATGGGATAAATGTAATAGGTAAAGACTCTTTGGAGTAATCATGAGAAAGGTGTGCTTGAAAGAACTTAGTATGCCTATCTTAAGAGCTTACAAGTAAACTAAAATTAAGAATATTTTATTTGGAGATGAAAAGTTCTATATATCACCTTTTTTTCTTGTTAGCACCCAGTTCTAAAGACTTCACTGACAAAAATTTGCTATAGAAACTAAATACGATTTTTTAAAATACTCTTCAATTTTTCCTTTCCTAGTGGCTTGGATGGACAGTAAAAGTTGAAAAAAAAGTACTCCTCTGTAGTGTCCTGGGTTTAGTAAAAAGCTGCATGCTGAGTTTTCTAGGATTACCTCTAAAAGTCAGGTGCCTAACTGTGCTCCTGGGATACTTTTATTGTTGAATGATTGATAGGTCTGTCAGTTTGCCTAGGCCAGTTTTGTTATGTGCATAAGAGCTCAGTAGATTTCTTCTTCCTTTTTCCCATGAAATTCTGTAATCCTACATGAAAAGTATCAATGGACGCTGACATATTTTGTGGTGTTTTCTGTTTGTAGAAAGAAAAGACAGTTCAGGTTCTGTGTCACCAAGTGCTCCTAGCCAGGAGGAGAGTGAACAGATTTGTTTGTACCACATTCGGAAAAGTTGTAGCTTTCAAGGTAAGTGAGAGGCTCCTCTCCCCTCTCGTGGGGGGGGTGTCTGCTTTTCTTCCTGCAACTGCTTTTAGGCACGTTCTAGAGAAAGAGAGGGGTCTTGTCAAACTAGTTCCAAATCTGCTTTGTTGACAGTGGAAGGAATTAGAATTTTTGAAAGTGAGGCTGTAGATGAATTTTTGGGAATACAGCAGTCTGGGTCTGTACCAGGTGATTGTCAAGTGACCACAGACCTTCATGAAAATGGGATTACTCAATCTAGTAAGCTAATTGCCACTTCTGAAGGGTGACCGTAGGCCTAGGGGAGTCTCAAGAAGCTGGGAAGACCTCAGTGAGGAGGAGGAAACACTTGTTAGCACTGAGGATTATTAGGCCCGTGGTTCCTGCTTGGGACCTTTATCTTCCCTTTTCCACAAACAGCAATTCTCGTGTGGCTCAGTGCTTTCACAAAAGCGTTGTTTTTCACTGACAACGTACTTAGCCTTTGACTGAAGATTCTTTCTCAGCTTCTGTGGCTGCAGCCACCGAAACGTCGTGTTCCGTTTTTAGTCTTTAGATGTCACACCAGCCGTCCATGAGTGTTTTCACTGTGTGGAGGAGTAGACAACAGAGCAGAACACGTCCTCCATCCCCGTCACCTCCCATGTCACAGACAACAGAGAACACAGTCCTCCATCCCCGCCACCTCCCCATGTCACAGACAACAGAGTGAACACAGTCCTCCATCCCCGCCACCTCCCCATGTCACAGACAACAGAGCAGAATATGTCCTCCATCCCCGTCACCTCCCCATGGTACACACTTGCTGCACATTTGTTTATTGGGTTAAATTTCATTTCATGTGTATTGGTTTGCTTCCATGTATGTCTGTGCACCTTGTTTGTATTTGGTGCCCAAGGAGGCCAGAAGAGGGCGTCTGGTTCCTGGAATCAGAGGGCTTGAAGATACTACATCAGTGCTGGGAATCAAACCTGGGTCCTCTGGAGGAGCTTCCCGTGCTCTTCCACTGAGCCGTCTATGAGTCATATAAGCACAAACTGCACAAAGCAGGGAGTTGCAAGTCCCTGGGATGGCTGTGGCCTTCCTGCATTGAAGAGCGTTCCTTGCCCAGACACCCCCATTGTGTGTTCTGAGGCCTCCTGACCTAGTGCTCCTTTTTGCTGTGTCTGCACAGTGCCTGGAGCAATGTCACATGCTCCTCTGGTACTCCCCACCACAGCACCTTTTGTAGAATTTGGGAAAGATCTGACATTGAGAAAGAATGTGCAGATTTTAGGAAATTTTAATTTTTCAAGTGTCAAAGTAGCTTAAATTCACTATTTTAAACTACGAATTAGCTACAGTTAATAAGAAATGAATCTTCATCACCTTCTTTTCCTTAGCAGCCAGGTAGGTCCTCTAAAAACGGAAACAGTGATCTCCTGGTCCTTTGGTGTCTGTCTAGAAAGATACTACATGTGTACCGTGTTATGTCTCTATATTAAGTGTATGTGTGTCGTCAGTTTTGTTCATACGTAGCGCTACACACTTTTACTTTCCTTGCTTCACTTAATCACTTGCTTACTTTTGGAGACTAAATTATCCATTCTTATGACTGAATTGGAAACCGTCTCTGTACAGATGTGTCAAACTCACGGGGCTTTTGAAAGAAATGTCAGAGCTAGCATAAGTAATGATGAGTCGGGGTGTGAGGCTTGAGCCATGTGGCACCCGGAAGACAGAATAGAGGGGAGGATATGGGCGCTGATGGGCAGAGCAGTGTATGGGAAGACATGGGTGGGGCCTTTGAAGAAGGGGTGAGTCTTAGCAGATATCCAGAGGATACCTCAGCAGCCGGAACTGGGATGGGTGAGGCTGGATGGATTCATCCCTTCCCCCTTCCTCCCCTCCTTCTCTCCTCCTCCCTTCCTTCCTCCTTTTCTTCCTCCCTTCCTCCTCAGGATTGGACCTAAGGCTTTTGTTGACGCTAGGAAAGTACTCTGTCACTGAACTATGTTTCCAGGCCTAGTTTACTTTGAACTTGTGATCCTCCTGGCTCAACCTCCCAAGCAGCTGGGATTATAGCCTCAGCCATCAGGCTAGATTCTGCGGTAGCTTCCTGTTGGAGGTAAATCTGGAATCTGACCTGTGCCCATCCACATGTCGTGGTGTGTGTGGAGACAGGGAGTGGCTGAGACCAATGACCTCCTGCTGATCACCTTCACAGTCATGAAATGACATTCCAGACTAACACATTAAAAAAATCATTACAGTGTCCCTTTTAAAGGGAAGACTCAAATACTAAGACCCATAGTATTTCAGTATGTAAATGCCCAGGTGTAACTGCATTAGCAAAACACAACTCCTCATAACGTCCCAGAAATGTTGTCAGGTCAGTGATCAGGACCACTCCCATTGACAACTGTAAGGTGGAGACACAATGTTTATTAGTAGGGTGTCTTACTGCTTTATGTTTCCATTTTAGATAAGTGTGTTTATTAGTAGGGTGTCTTACTGCTTTATGTTTCCATTTTAGATAAGTGTGTTTATTAGTAGGGTGTCTTACTGCTTTGTTTCCATTTTAGATACGTGTGTTTATTAGTAGGGTGTCTTTCTGCCTTATGTTTCCATTTTAGATAAGTGTGTTTATTAGTAGGGTGTCTTACTGCTTTGTTTCTATTTTAGATAAGTGTGTTTATTAGTAGGGTGTCTTACTGCTTTGTTTCTATTTTAGATAAGTGCTATCGAGTTCATTTCCATTTGCCATATCGGTGGCAGTTCTTGGATGGAGGCAAATGGAAGGATTTGGGCAACATGGAGCTTATTGAAGAGGCATATTGTAATCCCAGTAAAGAGAGGTAGGAGAAGGAAAATGCGCTCCTCACCCAGGCTTCCTGTCTAGCCTTTTGTGTGCAATCCCAGGGTTTAGTTTGAACAACAGTATGAGCGTGTCTGAAAGAAGGTGGGACAAAGACCAGTGACCTCAATTATTCGCTGCTAGGATTGATCACACACAGTTATTCATTATTACAATCGAGATGATAATTTGAGAATTTTAAATTTTTTCCATAAAGTCACACAGCTAAACTGTTTAACCTGAATGTTTTTTCTTTTAAGTTATGTATTTTAGTATTTTCACTCAGCCAATTCATAATAAATAAGAATGTCTCAGATAGCTTTCTTTTAAATACTTAGCCATAACTTGGGTTAAAATGTGCTGCAATGTGTTGCTAAAAAGATAATTTCAAAAATTTTTTTTCTTATTGGCTATCTCTGTCTTAATTTATTTTATTTATTTTTTATTTTTAAATTTAAATTAGAAACAAGGTTGCTTCACATGTCAATTCCAGGTCCCTCTTCCTTTCCCTCCCCTCCTCCTGCACCCTCCCACCAACCCCCGCAATATCCCCTCATTTCCTCAGGAAGGGTGAGGCCCTCCATGGGGGTGTCCATAGTCTGTTATTTCATCCAGGGCAGGGCCTAGACCCTCCCCCAAGAGTCTAGGGTGAGAGTACATCTCTCATTGTTGGATGGGATCCTAAAGTCCATTTGTATACCCGGGATAAATATTGATCTACTGCCCAAGGTTCAGTAGATTACCTAGGCCTCCTCACTGACACTTACGTTCAGGGGGTCTTGATCAGTCCCATACTGGATAATTTCAAAATTTTTATTTTGGGCGTGGGCTGGAGAAGTGACCTTGTAGGTAAGAGTACTCATTGCTCTTCCTGTATTTGGTTCCTGGAACCCACTAGGCAGCCGAGAGCTGCCTGTAATCCCAGTTGTAGAGGATCCGATGCCCTCTTCTGGCCTCCTCAGACACTGCACTGATGTGGTGAAAATACCCATGCATATAAAATAAATACATCTTTATTAAAAGAGAGAGAGTTTGGGATTTATTGTTAGTTATATCTATGTGTGTGTCTATGTATATGTATGTACTGTGAGTATAGGTGTCTGCAGAGGTCACAAAAGGGGATTATTGGACCCCCTGGCACTAGCACTGTAGGCAAATGTGAGCTACCCACTGTGGGTATTGGGAAAAACTCTGATCCTCTGTAAAAGCAGCAAATGCTCTTAACCACTGAGCCCCCTAAAAAGAATTTCAATATCTAAAATGATTTTGAACTTAGAGTGCATATGTACAAATTGCTATTGGCTAAGAATGTGGAACAAATTATTCTCCTTAGGAAGATTAAATAGCTCACATACCACCCATAATCTTTCTATTTAAAAGTTTAGACAGTGTTGTTCATAAATTTTTTTACATTTTTTTAAATTTATTTTTTACATTCCACTCCCAGTTTCCCCTTCCTCCTCTCCTTTAACCCCTCCCCTCCCCTCCCCTCCCATCTGCTCCACGGGGAGGGTAAGTCCTCCCCTGGGAAGTCTACTAAGTCTGTCTCATCATCTAGTTGAGGCAGGGCCAAGACACCTCTCCTCCCCCACATCCCTGTGTCTAGGCTGGACAAGGTATCTCTCCATACAGAATGGGCTCCACTAAGTCAGTTTGTGCATTAGAGTTAGATCTTGGACCCTCTGCCAGTGACCTCATATATTGTCCCAGCCACACTATTGTCACCTATATTAAGGGAGTCTTGTTTGGTCTTATGCAGGTTCCCCATTTGTCAGACCTGAGTCAGTGATCTCTCTCTAGCTCGGGTCAGCTGTTTCCATGGGTTTCCCCATCATGGTCTTGACTCCTTTGTTCATATAATTGTTCCTCCCTCACGTGGATTGTACTCCAGGAGCTTGGCCCATTGGTTAGTTGTGGATTTCTGCATCTGCTTCTGTCTGTTTCTGGAAGAGGGTTCTAGCTTCTCTGGGGTTGTTGATTGTAGGCTGAATATCTTTTGCTTTATGTCTGGTATCCACTTATGAGTGAGTACTTACTATATTTGTCTTTCGGGTTTTAGGTTACCTCACTCAGGATGACTTTTTCTAGTTCTGTCCATTTGCCTGTGAATTTTAGGATGTCATTGTTTCTTTTTTTTTTTTTTTTTTTTTTTTTTTTTTTTTTTTTTTTTTTTTTTGGTTTTTCGAGACAGGGTTTTCTCTGTGGCTTTGGAGGCTGTCCTGGAACTCGCTCTTGTAGACCAGGCTGGCCTTGAACTCACAGAGATCCGCCTGCCTCTGCCTCCCAAGTGCTGGGATTAAAGGCATGTGCCACCAACACCCGGCGGATGTCATTGTTTCTTACCACTGAGTAGTACTCCATATACCACATTTTCTTTATCCATTCTTCAATTGAGGGGCATCTAGGCTGTTTCCGAGATCTGGCTATTACAAATGCTATGAACATAACTGAGCAAATGCCCTTGTGGTGTGAATGTGCCTCCTTTGTGTATATGCCCAACAGTGGTATTGCAGGGTCTTGAGGTAGGCTGATCCCTAATTTTCTGAGAAATCGCCACACTGATTTCCACAGCGACTGTATAAGGTTGTGCTCCCACTAGCAATGGAGGAGTGTTCCCCTTTCTCCACATCCTCTCCAGCATAAGCTGCCATTGTGTTTTAGATTTTAGTCATTCTAATCAGTGTAAGATGGAATCTCAGAGTGGGTTTGATTTGCATTTCCCTGATGACTAAGGATGTTGAGCATTTCCTTAAGTGTCTTTCTGACATTTGAGATTGTTCTGTTGAGAAGTCTCTGTTTAGATCTGTACCCCATTTTTTAATTGGATTATTTGGTAGTTTGATTTCTCATTTCTTGAGTTATTTGTATATTTTGGAGATCAGCCCTCTGTCAGATGTGGGGTTGGTGAAGATCTTTTCCCATTCTATAGGGAGCCCTTTTGTCTTGTTGGCCATGTTCTTTGCTTTACAGAAGCTTCTCAGTTTCAGGAGGTCCCATTTATTGTGTGCATAAATATTTTAAGTAACAGCTCAGTGACTTTTCACAAATGTATCTGCTTGTGGAGCCAGCAGTATGATTGAGATATAGTATGTCATCACTCTAGAAGGTTCTTCATTCAGTTCACCTTCTAAATCTGTCTTCGCTGACCTCTCTCACCTGAGACTAGTTTTGTTAGTCCTCGGATCTATAAGTGGACCCACTTGCTGTGTGAGATGACATGCCTGGAGTCCAATAGCACTGTGGTTTCTTTTCTTTTCCTTTTAAAAATTTTCAATTTTGCTCGTTTGAGACTGGGTGTCATTGTGTAGCACAGGCTGTCCATAAACTGTCAATCTGGCTAACACCTCCCCAGGACTGGGATTGCAGGTTATACACCACACCAGTCCAAGACTGTGTTGGGCCATTCTCTGTGCACCGTACATGGGTTTCTATGGGAGAATTTCCAAAGGGATTTCCAAGAGGGAGACTGTGATTGTCCTCGACTTTGTCAGGTGATAACCGTTTTTCCAGGTGACTGTAGTATTTTCCACTTCTGCAGCAGCATTTAAGGACGTATCTCCCCAGTACTGGTACTGTTGATCATTTACATATTAACTAGTTAAGAGTGAAAAATGTTTTCTCAGTTTTCATAGACTTGATTTTCAGTGAAAAACATTTTCCACATGTCCATTGGCTGTCCATCCTTAAATATATTTGGGAGTAGAAAGAGTTGTGTTTTCACCTATCCATTTATTTTGAGTTAGTCTCTACATTTCTGCATGTTAAATGTGAGTTAAAAAATCAGCTCTCATTAGCTAACAGTCCTTTAATGCAGAGAAATATTTATCATCTTTTCCTTTATGACTTCATACTTTATGTGTCTTAAGAAATCCTCCTTTAGTCCAATAACAAAAAAGTTCTGAGTTTTCTTCTAAAAGTGAACATTTTAAGTATAACACTATATTTAAATTCTCTTTTTATGTGATTAAATTTGAGCTCCGTTTCATTCTTAGGTGAATCACCAGTTTCTCCAATATCTTTTGAAAAGTTTTAATTAATTTACTCACAATTAAAATACCTGTTGTAAAGCTAAGCTACTGAGTACACTCATATTATCCAAGCTTATGACTACTCATTTCTGGAAAAGAGAGCCAAATTTGGTAAAATGTTAACACACCTTAGCTCACTTCAGCCCATTTTCATATGCGTTGTCAAGTACATCTTCCCTACACCTGTCTCAGTGCCTCCTGTGCGGTCACCGTGTTGGTCACTTCTGGCCTCTTTTGGCACTGTCTGTATCAGCCCCCCACTGGCCCGCTCGTTCACCCGCTGGAGCGTGATACCAGGTTCTGGTAACTGGCCAGGCAAAGGCTCATCTTCCTCCTCTTGCTGCCACTTCTGGTTCTTGCCATTTTGCTCTTTAGGAATTTAAGTTTTTCATCAGCTTACAGATAACTCTGCTGTATTTTTAGATAAAATTCCATTGACTGCTGTGAGTTTGGGGAGAACTGTGTCTTTATAGTTTTTCTGCAGACGCAGGCCCACTTTCTGAGCCTTGGTCTCCTTCCTCTAGAATTGGGCTGGAGTTGTGATGAACGGTAGGCTGAGAGCTCCTCACTTTGTCTTTTATTCTCCTAACTTCTCTTTCATTCCCTTTTCCTCTCTTTGCTGGAGAGTTCTCAGAGTCTCAGCCACCAGTTCAGCCTCATCTGAAATCCACTGAGTCCATCTATGACTTTAAAATTTGTGGTATTATATTACTTATTCCTGAATGTTCTTCTTTTTCATCAAGTTTACCTGGTCAGTTGCTTTTAGTCTCAATCCTAACTTGGAATTTCGATAGTTAACTAAAAAGAACCACTTTACATATATTTGTACCTTAGAATGCTAGTTTGTTGTCTCAGTAGTCTGATTCTGTTTTGTCAACTGTGTTTTCTCAGTCTTTCTTTTTCCACATGTGTTGTTTGATTTGATTTTGAGATCCTGTTGGATGAAACTTTATTTGTGGAAATGTTTAGGAGGTGATCCAGGGAATTGATGTTTGCTTTTCTGGGAACCACTATCTTCACTGCTAATTCTAACATAGAAGTGTGAAACATTCTAGAACTTGTGTGAGCTTGACTGGCTGAGAGTCGGGGGCATTCTTCCTCTTCCCTGCAGAACCAGTGTGCGTGCAGGTGAATATCCTGGCTGACTGCCTTGACATGGCATGTCCCTGGGACCTAGCTGTCCAGAGATCTGTTTCTGTTCTCTCTCTTCTACACCTCAACTCTGATCTCTCTCTTGTCTTGATGGAGTCTCAAGTAACCCAGACTGGCCTCAAACTCCTTGAATTTGTGATCCTGCCTGAACTTCCCAAATTCTGGCTAGAAGTATTTCTTCTGCAATCTCATTTAATTGGGAAGTTAAGGCAGGAGGATCACAAGTTCAGGACCTGCCTGGGCAACTTATTGACTGTTTCAAAATGAAAAGAGAGCTGGAGTATAGCTCAGTTGAGGAGTGGGTTCTTAGTGTGTGTGAAGTCCTTGGTCCAGTATCCAGGACTAGAAAAAAAAAATCTCTCCTTAGAACTGACCTCCTTTCTTACCCTGATACTACATTTGCATATGTCCCTCTCTACCTTGGCTGCTAAAAATACATCATTACTCATTGACACTGCCTCACTTTGGACTCTGGTTTTGTGATTCCCTTTGGTCTTTGAGCAGCATCACGTTAAGAAAGGAGCCTGGATTGGTGGCTAGCCTGTTTCCTTTATACCTTGTTTGCTGGCTATTTTTGCTCAGAAGTGTTTCTTAGCTTTCATGGGCTTTTGTTTTTCCTTTGTTACATGAAGATAATAGCCTCATCCCATAGGGTTGTAAAGATTGAACCCCTTACACATAAATTATTTTATGTGGGGGCTGGCAATGCTCAGTACATGCTAACTGTTGCTGTTTTTGTTTTCTAAGAATTTCTTTTCTATTTTTGACAGCTTAGTAATGTGTTTTATTTTCCGTAAGAGATCAAACCCTTGGAGATCAAACTGGCCTGCTCATGCTAGGCCAGTGCTCTGCCTCCACCGCATCTCCATTGGTAATTATTTTGAAGAAGAGTATTTTAGCCAGCATTTTCTGAATTTTACAGTGAAAGGATTTTAATGATAACCAGTCTTTTGTATCACCCTGATTTTTATAGGGCAAAAGTGACAATCGTGTAAAACAGGTTTCCTCACCACTGGAAACACCTCTAAAGCTGTGTGACACATTTACTATTTGCACATCATGTATTCTCATGGGTGGAAGCAGAATGACCTGTGAAATTTTAATCTGCTCTTTCATTCTCTTTCCCAGAATTATATACACAGAGTCATCTGCTGGCTTTCACATTGAGAATTTAGACTTTGGTTCCATGAAGTTTGGTAGAACCGTGGCTCGCCGACTCTCCACAGCTTCCTCAGTCACCAAACCCCCGCATTTCATCCTCATGACTGACTGGATTTGGTACTGGTTGGATGAGTTTGGTTCTTGGCAGGAATATGGACGACAAGTAAGTGTGATTATAAAAGTGTGACTGTTTCACATAAGATGGGGAAGCCACTCTAAACAGAAGCACAAAGGAGCCAGGGAGCGCACTTGATAGACACCAGCATTCCTAGACACCTGGATGACGTAGTCTTCACAAGCCTGTCTGAATGATGAGATGTCTTGGATCATGAGAATTGAATATTAAATAACTGTCATAATGTCAGCTCTTTTCATTGACTTTATTAGTGAATAGAAAACTCTGGAGCTAGTACCTAAACTATAGTATAAAGTTGAAGGCTTTCAAATTGCCTTTCTTGCCTGTTTCTACAATTTCAGAAGATAGCAATGTGTGAGAATATTGACTTATATCAGAGATTGATTTGGAACCCAAATCAGGTAACTCACTGTCAAATTATATGAAGATGTCTACAAGGGCAAGCTCGAAAGGATCCTCTGGGGACTTACAGAAGTGCAGCATGTGGAGAGAGCCATTTCTGTAGAGATCCTTTTCCAAGTGGAATTGTCTGTGGGGCCCGATGGTCGCGTTCCCTCCCTCACTTGTTGGAGGTTGTATCGAGGCTTTGGTTTCTTGTTCTTAACTATACTCTGAATGCCCTTCTCTGATCAGACTTTTATGTAAACTCCACAAGGACCAGACATTCTCTTTTGCCATGGGAGCATCTTCCATGCTTAGAATAGTATACTTTAGCCTCTTCAGAAATAGATGGCTACCAAAGGAAGCGGTATTGCTGCTTCTGTTTGCTGGTTGGCTGGAGCTGTTACTGTTTGTTGGTGCTGGCCTTATTGCCTAATCCCTTTATTCTATAGTTTCTCTCTAGCACCTGCCTCACCTGCTGCTCTGGCCTGCCTAGCATCTGCCTCCCCAACTGCTCCTGCCTTCTCTCCTCTCTTCTCCAGGATCCTGGGATGTCTTACTTGTATGTGGCCTCATTTAGATAAATTTTCTAGCTTGGTCAGGAGCATGAGGGAAAGAGGCTGGGCCCTGACGTGTGGAAGAGAGGAGACAGATATTGGCTGAGCGTGTTCCATGAGTCTGGCTTGCCTGGTTACAAGATTTTTGGGATCAATGATAGGCTAGAAACACTACCAAAGGCAACAGTCATGTCTTATTTGATGATCCTTCTGGCTCTTGGGGGAAGACAGAGGCAGCCCTGTTGATGTAACACAGAGAGCTCTGATGTCACTCTTGCAAAAGTAGGTCCCTGGGCAGCTTCCCAGACTGCATTGCCAAGCTCAGAGTTGGAGACCTTTCTCCTTCAACAGTCCACTCTTCGGTTTTGCATGTTCTTCCTCTTTGTTTACAATGTGTAAACTTGTTTAGGACATTTGGGAATCTCTAGAAATGAACAGCGTATGGATGTCATTTGTGTGCCCACATGCTGTTAGGATGTGGACACAGGTAGACTTGATGGGTTCCGGGGTCTCCTTTTATAGTGTTAGCTGTATAGCCTTGTGGCCATTCTCTTTTCATATAATTGGGCTCTTTATTTTTTCTAATTTCTGGTTTCAAGCCAATTTTCTCTTGATTTTCAGAAATGCTATGTTTGTTTCTTAGTTTAGAATGCACCCCAAAATTTAATATTAGAATCAACCGGGCCTGCCTTAGAACACATGGGAGATTTCCATTCCTTCAAATCTTTCTAGTTTCTCCAAGTGCTAAACTTGGATTTCCTCAGCTTAGCCACTGGTTTCTTCTTCAATATTACAGCCAAAGTCCCTTGCTTTTGCCTGCTGTTTGGCTGTCTTCATTGTCTTCCCTGTGATAACCTGTGTTAAGGGCTTTGGGCCTTAGGGTTTGGGGTTGGGCTTGAGATACATGTCTGACTCTGTCTCCTCTCTGCTGATTCTTTCCTTCATTTCCTTGGAAGGGATTTTCATACTACATCCTCATTCTTCCAAATTATAGCCCAGTAATTTAGTTTTGAAGGCTGATAGAGTTTAAAATGAGAAATATAGGCATCATTATGGACCCATAAATTACATTCCTTCCAAACGGTGTGCCTTCTGCCCCTTCCCTGACCACCTTCATAGAGCCAAGCCATTCTTCTAAGGGGGGCCTGGTTCATACTTGTTTTCCTCCAGGGAGGTTACAAGAATAGCTTCAGGAGAGTCATGTCACTTCCCTTCCATATCGCCCCTCTCCTCACCCTGCTCCCTGGCTCCTCCCCTTTCCCTATAACAAGATCGTCTGTCTAGAACAGGGGCTGGATCGACCAGCATCTTTGCTCATCTCCATGACATCTCTGGATTTCCCCTTACAGGGCACGGTGCACCCTGTGACCACCATCAGCAGCAGTGACGTGGAAAAGGCTTACCTGGCATTCTGTGTCCCAGGGGCTGATTCCCAGGCAGCCACCTTGAAGTTCCAGGCTGGAAAGCACAACTATGAGTTAGACTTCAAAGGTAACCCTTTCTTGTGGAGTGAGTCTAGCCCTCCCATTTTAACCTGGGGGCCTGGGCTGGTAGAAGAAAGGAGATGTATGTCTCAAAAGGCAGCTAGACCCATCAACCGGTGATACTGTCCTGCATTGTCAGGGAGGTGTGCTTCAAGGGCATGAGGAGAGGGAACTTTTCTGACGCACGGAGGGACAGGGCCAATGAATACAGTGTGACTGTTCTGTATCTGAAGGTCCCTGCCAAGGCCCGCATGGTGCTTTCAGCCTTGATGTTCTAGGATACACCAAATGCTCTGTACTTGCAGTTAGTGTCCAGAGGCTGCGATGATCTTTCCCAAAAGTAGAGAAGTCAGCTCTGGCCCGTTCTTCAGTGGCTGACTTATGGGAACGCGTCAAGTTTAGTTGTGCTTTAGCTTCTCTTGGTCTCTGCAGACGTTTCCATCCAGCTAATCTTGGTCACCTTTGCTTGCATTGAGTGTCTTACACCCAGCATGGCACAGGCAATCAGGACTTGCTGGCACAGAGTACCGTCAACACGGTTCTGTATACTCTGTTCCGTGTGGAAGGCAGCAAAGCGCCATTGGGGAATTTTCCTAACACCACTTGGTTGCTTGTTCTCGTCCAGTTATTATTGACTTGTGGTTTTATAGCACTTGTGGTTTTGTTTAAGGAAGACTCCCCGATGCTTGTCTGCCCCTCAGAGAAGTTTCTTCCGTTCTTCAGGGGAATGACTTGTACTGGAGGAAACCAGCCAAGAGTGTCACAAGGCAGTCACTGTAATTGATGATAGCGTGTAGAAGAGCACAGGGGGACAGAAGAAGAGTGTCACAAGTGGCGGTCACTGTAATTGAAGATAGCGTGTAGAAGAGCACAGGGGGACAGAAGAAGAGTGCCACAAGTGGCGGTCACTGTAATTGAAGATAGCGTGTAGAAGAGCACAGGGGGACAGAAGAAGAGTGCCACAGGTGGCGGTCACTGTAATTGAAGATAGCGTGTAGAAGAGCACAGGGGGACAGAAGAAGAGTGCCACAGGTGGCGGTCACTGTAATTGAAGATAGCGTGTAGAAGAGCACAGGGGGACAGAAGAAGAGTGCCACAGGTGGCGGTCACTGTAATTGAAGATAGCGTGTAGAAGAGCACAGGGGGACAGAAGAAGAGTGCCACAGGTGGCGGTCACTGTAATTGAAGATAGCGTGTAGAAGAGCACAGGGGGACAGAAGAAGAGTGCCACAGGTGGCGGTCACTGTAATTGAAGATAGCGTGTAGAAGAGCACAGGGGGACAGAAGAAGAGTGCCACAGGTGGCGGTCACTGTAATTGAAGATAGCGTGTAGAAGAGCACAGGGGGACAGAAGAAGAGTGCCACAGGTGGCGGTCACTGTAATTGAAGATAGCGTGTAGAAGAGCACAGGGGGACAGAAGAAGAGTGTCACAGGTGGCGGTCACTGTAATTGATGATAGCGTGTAGAAGAGCACAGGGGGACAGAAGAAGAGTGTCACAGGTGGCGGTCACTGTAATTGATGATAGCGTGTAGAAGAGCACAGGGGGACAAAAGAAGAGTGTCACAGGTGGCGGTCACTGTAATTGAAGATAGCGTGTAGAAGAGCACAGGGGGACAAAAGAAGAGTGTCACAGGTGGCGGTCACTGTAATTGAAGATAGCGTGTAGAAGAGCACAGGGGGACAAAAGAAGAGTGTCACAGGTGGCGGTCACTGTAATTGAAGATAGCGTGTAGAAGAGCACAGGGGGACACAAAGAAGAGTGCCACAAGTGGCGGTCACTGTAATTGAAGATAGCGTGTAGAAGAGCACAGGGGGACAAAAGAAGAGTGCCACAGGTGGCGGTCACTGTAATTGAAGATAGCGTGTAGAAGAGCACAGGGGGACAGAAGAAGAGTGCCACAGGTGGCGGTCACTGTAATTGAAGATAGCGTGTAGAAGAGCACAGGGGGACAGAAGAAGAGTGTCACAGGTGGCGGTCTCTGTAATTGATGATAGCGTGTAGAAGAGCACAGGGGGACAGAAGAAGCAGAGTTGTCCTAAGACTTAGTTTACGCATTGGTCACTCCTCTGCTGCTAACCATAGTTTAAGAGTCCTTTTGAATATCTGGAAAATGTCAAACATACCTTTCTAGTTCTCAGCTTGAACGTCAGTCCCTGGAGATAGAGCAGACTTTCAGGACAAGGATGTAGCTAGAAAAAACATTCCCACAGTGGCCTGACCTAAGGTCATTAGGTGGTCAGTTCGCCAGTGGCTTGAGTTTTATTTTTTGGTAGATAGTAGTATCTATAAAAGAACAGCATGGAAGTCATTGGCGTCACCTACACAGTCTCTACTATGTATAATGAAATAGTCTCAAGCTAAACTCTGCCACTTACACTTACTGATTATCAGGAAGCAAATACTTTCAAAATATGTATACATAGCAGCCCAAATGACTTATTCTACGGGTCTGGGGAAACCAGCTCTGATAAAGATTTTTTTTTTTTTTTGGTTTTTCGAGACAGGGTTTCTCTGTGGCTTTGGAGGCTGTCCTGGAACTCGCTCTTGTAGACCAGGCTGGCCTCGAACTCACAGAGATCTGCCTGCCTCTGCCTCCCGAGTGCTGGGATTAAAGGCGTGCGCCACCAACGCCCGGCCTCTGGTAAAGATTCTTAATGACAGAGTACGGAAGTGATAGCCAGGTTTCCAGAAGCAGAGTAATGGCTCCTGTTCCTGGCTGTCAACAGCAGAATCACTCACAGCCAGCTCAGTTAGGGATGTGTCCCAGTGTAAATTAAGAAAACAACAAGCTCATTAGGAAAAGGGGCTCTTTTTCCACCAACAGAAGGTTAGAGAAGGTATTTAACATATACTTCCATATATGCCAAATAGCCTATTTCAACTAATGAAAGGTCATTTAAGATTCATTATATTTGGTTGTAGCATGAGTTCTAATAGGATTTATAATAGAAATCCAGAGTCAGAAAAAGGGGAACATGCTGAAAGATAAGAGAGATGAAGGAGCAGGCCACAGCCACACCTTACCTCCCTAATTTTTCAGCGGAAAAGAAACTGAGCTCTGTCTCCCCCCACCTTCTTATTTCCTCTCTCTCCAGCCATCTCACTTCCTGTCTGTCTGCGCAGACCTCCAGACCTCTATTGTTAGCTAGTGGCTAGCTCCTCCCTCTGATCATCAGGCAAGCTTTATTTACTAGAGTATAAGCAAGCTATCACTACATGTGGGTAATAAGCCAAGTGATGGTGACAGAGGGCTGTGGGGGCTGGGTGAGCAGTGATTCCAGAAGATATGAGGATGACTGCAGTGGAAGGGACACATCCTCAGGTTATTACATGGGTTATGTTCAAAGGCAGGTAGATTCCACACATCCAAAGTTTTTAGTATTAAATGTTCTTAAAAGGAAAATAAAAATTGGTTTATATATTTAAGTATGGTAGGGTTTTCTTAATAAGAAATATAATGTCTAGATATTTGTAATCTTCAATGCAAATGTGGATGGATACCCACTCTCTATGGACCTGAGATTGAGGGTGGGTCAAATGTTTTGTTTATTAAAGGGAACATGTATTTTAAAAGATTGATAAATATTGCTCTAGAGTCAGCTTACTCAAATTTTTAAATTTTTTTCTTTAGTTTTTACATCCCATTCCCAGTTCCCCCTCCCTCCTCTCCTCCTGCTCTCCCCACTCCCCACCTGCTCCACGGAGAGGGTAAGGCCTCCCTTAGGAAGTCTACTAAGTCTGTCCCATTATCTAGCTGAGGCAGAACCTAGACCCCTGTGTCTAGGCTGAGCAAGGTATCTCTCCATATAGATTGGGTTCCACTAAGTCAGTTTCTGCATTAGAGTTAGATCTTGGACACACTGCCAGTGGCCTCATATATTGTCCCATCCACCATTGTCACCTATATTAAGGGAGTCTAGTTCGTTCTTATGCAGGTTCCCCATTTGTCAGACCTGAGTCAGTGATCTCTCTCTAGCTCGGGTCAGCTGTTTCCATGGGTTTCCCCATCATGGTCTTGACTCCTTTGTTCATATAATTGTTCCTCCCTCACTTGGATTGTACTCCAGGAGCTTGGCCCATTGGTTAGTTGTGGATTTCTGCATCTGCTCCCATCTGTTTCTGGAAGAGGGTTCTAGCTTCTCTGGGGTTGTCAATTGTAGCTGGGTATCTTTTGCTTTATGTCTGGTATCCACTTATGAGTGTGTATATACTATATTTGTCTTTCTGGTTTTGGGTTACCTCACGTAGGATTTTTTTTTTTTTAGTTCTGTCCATTTGCCTGTGAATTTTTAGGATGTCCTTGTTTCTTACCGCTGAGTAGTAGTACTCCATTGTGTAAATATACCACATTTTCTTTATCCATTCTTCAGTTGAGGGGCAGCTTATTCAAATTTTAAAAAATCATAAGGACAACATTATTACATATAAGTTGCATTAACTCAAAATGTGGTAATTTGATCTCAGACTTGGCTGGAACTTCTTCACATCTAAGCTGGAAAATTGCTAAGCAAAATAATAATTTAAATATTATTGGAAGGAATAATTCAAAAGCATTTATGTGTAATTGATACACCAATTACTAATCATTTCTCTATTCATTAAATTCAGTCTCCTAAGGATACCTATTTTCTTTATGACTATTTGAAATGTGAAAAATGGCCTTATTTTTAAGACTGATCTTAGGTTTCACATGTTGGATTATCTCTGTTCAACCCATTTAATTTATGTTTACAGAACATTACTGCTGTGCATACTCTGTGTGTGTGTGGGTAGGTGTAGGTGGGTGTCTTGGTGTGTGTGTGTGTACATGCTTATTTTTCTCATTAGATTCTTTTTCAGCCTTTCTTCAGAAAAACCTTGTGTATGGCACCGTCAGAAAGGTTTGTCGAAGGCCCAAGTATGTTTCTCCCCAGGATGTCCAGATGAAACAGTCCTGGTAAGTGACATTTGTGACCTTGCCTGGTGTATGGTTTCAGTTGAGAAAAGCTTTGCTGCTAGTAACAGGAAGCTTCTCAGACTACATGAAAGGGTACTGACTAGCACGCATGACTAGCATACTACCGTCATGAAACCTATGGGAGCTGGGCTGTGGTGGCACACACCTTTAATCCCTGTACCAGGGAATGGAGGCAAACGATCTCTGTGAGTTCAAGGCCAGTCTGGTCTACAGAGCTAGTTCCAGGACAGTCATGGCTATACAAAGAAACCCTGTCTCAACAACAAAACAGCATCAAAATTGAAGCCTAGTTGGGGAAGTCTTTGAGCCATAGTGACAATTAGCATTGTGATCATCAGAAAGTCACAAGGCTGTCTGTTGGGATGTGCAAACCTGGCTAGATTTGAAACCAGACCATCAGTTTGCCTTAAATGTGACAACTGAGTTATGGACCTGAATCTTTAAAAAATGTTGAAGTTGCTGGGTGTATGCCATCACACCTTTAAACCTAGCACTCAGGAGACAGAGGCAGGTAGATCTCTGTGAGTTTGAGGTCATCCTGGTCTACAAGGCAAGTTCAAGACACCTAGGGCTACATAGAAAAACCCTGTCTTGAAAAATAAAACTCCCAGACAAACAAAAGAAAGAAACTATTGGTGTAATAGTCATTAGCAAAGCAGCTTCACTTTCACAGTGGGTTTCTTTGTGTCACAGGATGGCTGTTAGGAGCATCTAATTGAACCCATAGGCAGCACATAAGGGAGGAGAGAGATTTCCTGTAGCTGATGGGAATTCTTGAGCTCAGCACTGATCAAGCCTCCTTTAAAGCAAGAGTGGTTTAGTCTTGGGCAAGTGTGATGGCATTGGAGCTAACCAAACCTCATAGCTGTGTACTAGAAGATGGCCTGAACAGTGGAGATGTACCAAGTTCCCCTTAGAGTCTGAGTTTGCCATGGCCAATGCTGGGACTTTCAGGCAGCAGTGTTGTTAGCTGCCGAAGCTTATTAGCCCAAGAAGCCAAGATCACTTTGGGTTTGTTGGTACTCTGAAGACTTCAAAGAGAAAGTTTATTGATTGTGTTTGTAAAACAGAGATGTCATTTAAAAAAGATTTGGTATAAGTGAGAGGAAATGTGTATCAGTAGTCCAAGAAACAATGTGCTAGTACTCAAATACAGCAACATAAGTTCTTGAGAATATTCTCTCCTTTTTCCTCTTCTGATTAAAGTTTATCTTTGATAAAATGTAAAACATGTACTTGTTTAAAAGTCAGAACTCTATAGTAGAGTATACTCAGTAGTTTGTATCTGTATTATCTCTACCCTGATCTCAATGTGGTAACCACTTTTATTTGCTTCTAATTACCCTTTTCTGTGTTTATCTTTGCAAAACTATAAAAAATATAAAATAATATGTATGTATGCCCATATGAAATAATATGTGTATATGTACAGGGACCCATATAAAATAATATGTATATATGCACAGGTACCCATATAAAATAATATGTGTATATGCACAGGGACCCATATAAAATAATATGTGCATATGCACAGGGACCCATATAAAATAATATGTGTATATGCACAGGGACCCATATAAAGCCATCTGCCTACTTCCTGTCTTTCCTTATGTAAAAAGTAGCCTATGGTATACATACCTTAAAAATTTCTTTAAGCCGGGCGTTGGTGGCGCACACCTTTAATCCCAGCACTCGGGAGGCAGAGGCAGGAGGATCTCTGTGAGTTCGAGGCCAGCCTAATCTACAAGAGCTAGTTCCAGGACAGCCTCCAAAGCCAGAGAGAAACCCTGTTTCGAAAAAAACAAAAAAAAATTCTTTAAAATATGTGGGTAATTACTCTGTTCAAATCATTGAAGACTTCTTTAATCTGCTTCTGCTTGTGTGGTTCATTAGCATTTGTACATAACATAGTTTATTAATTTGCTACAGAGAACCCTCTGGTGTATTTGGAGGTTGGTTGTCAGGTCAGGGTCAGAAGGCAAATTGAGTTCCTTTCCATGAGCTTGGATCACTCTGGCCACCCAGCAAAATCACAGTTTACTGATTTTCCGTGGCCTTGCCTCTAGTGAATCCTCAATCCCTTGGGCTTCTGCTCTTCTCATGGTGTATTTTAGGTTGCTTACTTTTATGAATGAGGTTGAGTATATATTTTTTAAAACATAAGGGGCAATTCACCAATTCCATTTTTTTCTCCTGTGGACTGTCTGTTTTTCAAGACAGGGTTTCTCTGTGTAGCCCTGGCTGCCCTGGAACTTGCTCTGTTGACCAGGTTGGCTTCAAACTCACAGCGATCTACCTGCCTCTGCCTCCTGGGTGCTGGGATTAAAGGTGTGTACCACCACCACCTGCGTCTTTTTTTCTTAATTTAAATTTTATTATGATTGTGTGTGTATGCATGCGTGTGAAAACAGACTTGCATAGGCATGGCCCATGCATGGAAGGGCGAGAGAGAAACTTTGGGAGCTGGTTCTTCTCTCTCCTTCCATCGTGGATGCCCGGGAACAGAAGTCCTTATACTCACACATAAGCACTTTACTGAATGAAACAACTCCCTAGCCCCAAGAGCTTCTTCATCTCGTAGGGCCGTTAGCCCTCGACTGCTTCCATGGACTTCAAATACATCCTCTTTCTTGTTACCTGCTTTATTGTCTTGGTATTTATAAGGCATTTCCCATTAGAGCTGTTTTTTTAATTTTTAATTTTTTGCTTTTGTTTTATTGTTTTGGTTAAATGCCATTCTTTTTGGTATTGCTTCTAGGTTTAGTTGTGATTGATTGCAATGGTCCTACATCACATTATTTGAAGTGATTTTTTTTTTTCTTTCCCTATGCAGAGCTTGCCCTAAGCAAACTTTGGAAAAAGTCTTTTTCTCTGTCTCTTTTCTGAGACTGGATTTCTTGTGTCATCATTCTAATTTAGTTTTTAGGGGACCATAAGCAGACACATACTTAGCATGTGCAATGCAAGACCCTGGATGATCCCTGACACCACAGAAAAGTAGTTATTTTAACCAAATACAGAATAGGGGAAAGTAACTCAAGTTCTGCTCTTCAGTGGGCTGTGATCTGAGTGCTGTCTGTCCTGCATCCTGCCCATACAGGTGACGTGCCCAGTTCCCTCCTCAGCCCTATGGCAGTGGCTCCTCACTCAGTAACCCTAGCATCCGTGGCTGTTTGGGCACATATGAGCCAACCTTAGTCTGTAGGAGCATCATGTAAAATTAGAAACTGATTTGAGTACATTGAGTTTAGATGTATTTTCGATTAATATAATCCAGGACTGGTAAGAGTGGGTAAAGGCATTTGCTGTCAAACTTGACTTACCCAAGTTTAAACCCTTGGACCCGCGTAGTGGTCGGAGAGGAGCAACTACAAATTTTCTAGTGGCTTCCACATGCGTAGTGTGGTACATGAGGTGTGCATGCACACACACATGCACACACACACTCACGCACACACACATGCACACATACACATGTACACACACATGCACATACACATGCACACAAATTAAGTGTAATAAAAACTAAAAATTCTTTGGCTTTTAAAAAAGCATATTTTATTTTCCTCTCTACTGGTTTGGAAGTTGTGCACTGTCTTATATTAGAGACAATGTAAGAAGCTCTGTATTCTTCACTTAGGCACAAATGAATGAATGAATGTCTTTGTTTTCCTACTGTAAGGACCTTCATACTCTCTTGATATTTGTGTGTGTGTGTGTGTATATGTGTGTTAACTTTAAGAGACACTTTCTGTGAAGGCTTCATTAAATTACTCACATTTTAACCTTGATTTGTCTTTTCAAATTTCTTAGGTAAGATTTCCTGGGGAAGTGAGAGATGATTGTTTTTAGTCTGAGTGTTTATTTTGTCTTTGAAAGATGTTTTCACTGGGTACAGACTGTTAGGCTGTGGTTGCTGTCTCTCACGGGGTAGACTGTTAGGCTGTGGTTGGTGTCTCTCACTGGGTAGACTGTTAGGCTGTGGTTGGTGTCTCTCACTGGGTAGACTGTTAGGCTGTAGTTGCTGTGTCTCACTGGGTAGACTGTTAGGCTGTAGTTGCTGTGTCTCACTGGGTAGACTGTTAGGCTGTAGTTGGTGTCTCTCACGGGGTAGACTGTTAGGCTGTAGTTGCTGTCTCTCACTGGGTAGACTGTTAGGCTGTGGTTGCTGTCTCTCACGGGGTAGACTGTTAGGCTGTAGTTGCTGTCTCTCACTGGGTAGACTGACTGTTAGGCTGTAGTTGCTGTCTCTCACTGGGTAGACTGTTAGGCTGTGGTTGCTGTGTCTCACTGGGTAGACTGTTAGGCTGTAGTTGCTGTCTCTCACTGGGTAGACTGTTAGGTTGTGGTTGCTGTGTCTCACTGGGTAGACTGTTAGGCTGTAGTTGCTGTCTCTCACTGGGTAGACTGTTAGGTTGTGGTTGGTGTCTCTCACTGGGTAGACTGTTAGGTTGTGGTTGGTGTCTCTCACTGGGTAGACTGTTAGGCTGTAGTTGCTGTCTCTCACTGGGTAGACTGTTAGGTTGTGGTTGGTGTCTCTCACGGGGTAGACTGTTAGGTTGTGGTTGGTGTCTCTCACTGGGTAGACTGTTAGGCTGTGGTTGCTGTCTCTCAGAACGCGGACTCCACCACTTTACTGTCGCCTGCTTTCGTCGTTGCTTTTGCAGTAGCATTGTGGGTCTAACTAGTTTTTGAGGCTACCATACTTTTTTTTGCCCCCTCTGGCTAATTGTAAAGGTCTCACAGTCTAAGAGTTCTGCACCACATTCGGCTGCATCTAGGCATGTATTTATATTTATTCTGCCTGAGATTCTGTGGGCTTCTTAAAACTGTGGTTGATGTGTCTTATCAGTTCTGTTCTGTCTAGAGCTTCCTCAGGTTCTGATTGGATTCCCACTAGACCTTTCTCCCACATTTCCCATCTTCTTGCTCTCTGGACCAGTTTCTGAATACTTTCATTCCACATGCCTTTCAGCTCATTTCTCTCTTGAGACAAGCAAGTCACTTTATTTTTCTAGCAGTTCTGCTTGGTTCTAGTAGATATTTTTATGGTTTTCCTACAGATGTATTCCAAGTGTTTTCTTTAGTCATAGGAAGAATAAATGCTGATTTATAGTCAGATAATTTCACTGTCTTAATAGGTGAAAAAAAGAACTTTGTGGCTGGTTCTTGCTGATGGAGCCTTGCTGAGTTTATTTTTAATTTTTTTGGTTTTTTGAGATAGGGTTTCTCTGTATTGTTTTGGAGGCTGTCCTGGAACTCGCTCTGTAGACCAGGCTGGCCTCGACCTCACAGAGATCCTCCTGCCTCTGCCTCCCGAGTGCTGGGATTAAAGGCGTGCGCCACCAACGCCTGGCTGCTGAGTTATTTTTAAACTGTGACATTTTCCTAGAAAAATTATTTGTGGGGTTTCCTGGAGGCTTGGGATGAAGGTAGATCTGCTGTAGGAAAGACAGTGGAGGTTTCAATTTAAAGGAAATTAGTTGGATTGTAGTTTTCAGTGATACTCCTAAGCCCTTTGAGTCATGTTTTTTAGTACTGCTTTTATTCTTTATATTTTTAGAAGATGATATAATGCCTCTGTTACATGACACTCTTTAATTTAGCACAGAAGCGTGTGTGTGTATGTGTGTGTGTGTGAATTGCAAAAAAGAATTCACATTTAAGAAGGACAAAAACAGATCACAAGTACACTTTCTTCAGCTTAACTCAAATTTCTGTTACCAAGTGGGTTTAGGGGCCAATTTTACAGTTTTAAAAATACTTTCTGAAACTGGGCGTTGGTGGTACATGCTCTTAATCCCAGCACTCGGGAAGCTGAGGCAGAGGCAGGAGGATCTCTGTGAGTTCAAGGCCAGCCTGAGGTCTACAGAGTAAGTTAAAGGTCAGGCTCCAAAGCTATACTATTTTAAATATCTATTTATAAAATACTGCCTGTAAAAACAAAACAGAACAAAAATTTCTGTATATCAAGTGTATATCATTAAGGCTTTTGAATTTCACGACGTGGGTAGAGGCTGGGCCGTGTATACTGCTTTCCTGAAGGGCTTGCCTCTGTGTGGCTGCCGGGTGCAGCTGCGAAGTGCGATTCTCAGGACTGGTGGCTGTCTAGTTTGGCTGGCAGGCGAGATGAAAGTGCTCTTGAGGTGTAGATACTTTGCTATGTGTTTCCTTCCCTATCTTTTAAGATATGCTTGCTAAGACTCAGGACTCGTGATATTATTGGTGAGGAGAGATCACCTGTGATGGATTCTCATGTGTGTAAGGACTAAGTGGTTTTGCTTATTACCTTTTGTAGCAGTACTAAGTTCCAAGGCCCAAGGAGCATTCCAGACTACTGGGACCCTGCAGCCCTGCCAGACCCAGGATTTAAGGTATGGAATTCACACACCCTGGAGCTGGACAGAAGGGGTTCTGTAAAGATGGGTGAGTGTGGAGGGACTACTTTATGAAACCATGGCTCACGGCACCGGAGGGTGGAGATGTGTGTGGACTTTCAGTTTTGTGTCTGTAGGTCTTTGACGGCTGATGACTATGGGTTGACGGTGGCTCTCAGGGAAAGGAGGTGGTTAGTGTAGGCAAAGGATGAACTGTGACTTGTGCTAGGGAGGCAGAAGCGAGGAGCTTACAAGCAGGGCTGGACTAATACACCTGTCTCATTAAGTAGTAAACGGAAACAAGGGGGAATGTTTGGATGAGGGACATTCAGAGGGGAAGACACTCGGCAGTGGTAGACAGGAGGACAGTTCATTTGAGGCCTGCTTTCTGGGAGGGGTGCTGAGCACACTTTCTTAACAAATGTCCTCACTGCTCCAGCAGTATGAGGCACCTTGGCTGATTTCCAGTGCTGAACACTGCAGATAGGCTTTTCCATCGTGGAGGCTGTGCCTTACAGAGCACAAAGCAGACACACAGTAGCCGCAGCCAGCCTGTGAAGGGCTAGAGGAGCTCACACACCTTTGCTGATTCTAATTCTCCCAGACCATGTGCTCTGCTCTTTTGTCTTTGATCTATGTGAGATATAAAATAGTAACAGTAATATCCTTAAGATGGGTGAATTAGGCACCACCTGTTGACCTTTGAGCCATTTTCAAAGTGAACAAGAGGTAAATAACTATACTTTGAAAACATCCCATACCTGGAGAGACTGCATCTCAGGGAGGAGGGGCTGAGCTCATCACTCTTTGGCTTTATCTTGACTTCCTAGTGGTCTCAGGAACAGTTCATGTATTTGAGTCATATGATAATAACATATTGTTTTCCCCATGCAGAAGATTATTCTCAGTTCTTCCTCAGAAGAGTACCAGAAGGTGTGGAACCTCTTCAATCGTACATTACCTTTCTACTTTGTTCAAAAGATCGAGCGAATCCAGAACCTGGGCCTGTGGGAAGTTTACCAGTGGTATGTGTGACTGAAGGCTGTCTTCCTTGCCCTGCTAGCTGCTCACCAGCATGCCTGCCTCTCCAGGACAGGCTGCATGCTTGCCCAGTGCTGCTGTATGCTAGGAACTGTCTCTGCTCTTTCTTTCTCTTCCTAAGGCTGTGTGACGTAGCAGCCCTTGTAAAGGTGAGGGAACTGAAGCTTCCCTAGCATATGTCCTGTTCTCATTGTGACTAGCAAAGCAAGACTCCACTCCTGTCCATTCTGACTTTCTGAAGGTCAGTGGGGCAGAGCAAGACAGTTCATTCACACTGTCAGCCTTAGGAACTCAAAGCTGTATCCCCAGAGCAGAGTGGCCCCGTTTCTTTGTTTGTTTATTCTTCCCGTGAGGACCAACATGCTCATGGTCACCCAGCTTTTCGCCACGTAGAGTAGAAATTCATCATGGCTCTCCACGGTGGCTGGAGCTTGCTGACTTGGCCTTGCATGGGTTTGGAACAGCATCAGGGTGCTCTGCAGTGCTGGAACCAGCCGTAGCAGAGAGGGAGGATGTTCCTGGGGTGAATGCCCACCCCAGACCTAACAGCTGTCTCTAGTTCCCAGCTTCCCCGCTTCACTTCCACTCAGGAGCTGTGGCAGAAGGACCCATGCCTGCTTCTAAGAGCTGTCCCGCTTCTGGAACCTTCTGCTGTGGGGGGGAGCTTCCTTTGCTCTTCTCTCCATTCTGCACTCTGGGGCTTAAGCCCCCAGGACTTGGCCAGCGGAGCCATAACCTCCTTCTGCTCTGTGCCTTTTTTTTTAATAATAAGAAAATGGGTCAGGAGACTGTCCTCTGGCCAACACCTTCTTCTTTCAGTAAGCATGCGTCTACCATTCTAGGCAAAAAGGGCAGATGCAGAAGCAGAACGGAGGGAAGGGAGTAGATGAGAGGCAGCTGTTCCATGGCACAAACACCAGCTTTGTGGATGCCATCTGCCAGCAGAACTTTGACTGGCGGGTCTGTGGTCTACATGGCACATCCTATGGCAAAGGTAAGGCCGGGGTAGCTGGGAAACTGCTTAAAGATGGCCTCACAGAGGCCACAGGAGGAGCCCGCCAGTCCATGTGCCTCTGTGGGGACAGCTCAACCCCGAGCTGGCAGTGCTCCGTTGTGTGCGATTGAGAGCTCAGTCAACGGATGGCGTGGCAGTCCTGCTCACTGGGCCTTGTTTCTGGCAGAATGGTGTCTCTGAGAGGTAGTGAGAGCAGGGAGTGGAGAGCATCGCCTTTCTAACCTGAGCACCCTGGACTATGCCTACTGACACCCTAGAATAGAAATCAGTCATTCCATCTGCCGCATGCGAATTCTCTAGGCATTTTTCTGTTATTTTAAAACATTACTTGATAGTAATTTCAAACTCAGAAAAGTTGCAAGCTACGTGTTTATAAGTGTATATACACATGTATGCATTATGATTCTTGCATAAATTTTATCCACATTCCTCAATTTTAACATGTTGCCATGTTGGCTTTATCTTTTTATTTTCTGAACCATTTTCAAGTAGCTGGCATCTGTGGTTCCCTCTCAGCCTTCATTAAGGAGGCAGCTTCTCGTGTGGTAACCAAATTTAGAAAATTCAAGAATCTGTTTTTTGTCCAGATGTGGTGGCACACACCTTTAATTCCAGTACTCAGAAATTGAGGCAGGTGGATCTCTGAGTTTGAAGTCATCCTGGTCTACATGTGTTCCCGGAGAGCCAGGGCTATGTAGAGAAATCCTGTCTCGAGAAACAAAACCCAAAAAGAACCTGTTTGCCTTACTTTAATGCGTGGACTACCTGATGATCAGTTTCAGTCTGATGGACACCTGTGGGATTGGAAACTGATGAAGACTTAGAGTGTGCAGCTTGTTTTAGGGCCCATTTGAGAAGAACCATTGTTTTGTATGTTGGGTTACTGGTGAGTGGTTCAGTAAGAGGAACGTTACTCATTTTTCATGCTACCTGAGCTGGGTGGGGCAGCCCCATTTTATAGGTGGGAAACTGAAGTCTAGACTAAGTTTTGACAGACTCTAGGCTTTCAGTGGATTCGGGACTGAGAATGGTTTGAGTAGGGGGCATCCTGGTGCCCCACCTCACAGATGTTGGCGTCCTCCTGGAGGACAAGGAAGGTAGAGAACTGGAGTGGCAGAGGGCTGTGGTGTTGAACGAGCACTCTGCTGAGGCTCATGGCCAGGGTGGGCTGTGCTCTTCCAATGCCCTGTGGAGCCTGTGTTATCGTTTCAGGAAGCTACTTTGCAAGAGATGCTGCCTATTCCCACCATTACAGCAAGTCCGACACACATTCCCACACGATGTTCCTGGCCCGGGTGCTGGTGGGAGACTTCGTCAGGGGCAGTGCTTCTTTCGTCCGCCCTCCAGCCAAGGAAGGCCAGAGCAATGCCTTCTATGACAGCTGCGTGAACAGCATGTCCGACCCAACCATCTTTGTCGTTTTTGAGAAGCATCAAGTCTACCCTGAGTACCTCATCCAATACTCCACTTCCTCCAAGCCCCCGGCTGCCCCCTCCATCTTCGTTGCGCTGGGCTCCTTGTTCACCAGCCGGCAATGAGCGTGGCCAGGATGCAGTAGGCCTTTGTGGAGCTGTTTGGAAAGTCTTTTTAACACAACTTTTAATGAACTCTTATTTAATGTGGCTTCTCAGTGAAGTTACATTCTTCTTTCCGGGTTGTTTTTCCTCTCCCCTAGTGCTGGGGATGGGCTTGCGCTTGCTAGGCCCTCTACCACTGAGCGACACTCCCCGCCTTTTAAATGGTTTTATTATGAGGCAGAGTTGTGCTAGATTGCATTCCGCCTCAGTCTCCTGAGCAGCTGGGATTACAGCCTATGTTGCCAGGCCTGACTTGAAGCTACTATCTTAATCCTTAGCTTTTAGGTCTTTTCAGGTTGGCTTATGATCTCACCAGTAGTGATTGTGAGCTCAAGTTTGTCTTTTAGTAATATTAGTATTATATTTTTAACTCTTTGCTGACTTTGATGTTTATTAACAATAAGCACAGAATTTCTACACGTTTTATGGATTTTAATTGTTTATGTCTGTATAACAATTCTGGTTTTGGAGGGTCTTGTGGCCCATCGTGTCAGAGTGGCATGGTGGCCTTTGGGGAAGGAGATTACACGGAGGGCCTCGGGCGTCACTGTCACTTCACTGCTCTGGCGCTAACCCAGGCAATTCTTGGTGTAAGAGAAGCACAATTCCCCCTGACAGGAGACATAGATGAGTGCCCCTGAGTCCTGGGCTTGGCCCATAAGTGCCTGTACCCAAATCCCATAAGCATTGCTGACAGTTTCCAGGTGTGGGTTTTATGTCCCAAAGAAACTGAATAACCTGTGCTGCAAATGTCACATAAGAGTATGGAAATAAAAGACTATCTGAAGCAGATGAAGGCTGGCGTTCATTTTTCAGTGTCTATTAATGAAGACAACTGGATAGGCAGCAGGCCCTTCCCTGGGTGTTGGGGTTATTTTAGTTCTGTAGGCTAATAAAGCAAACTGTTATAAACAGTGGTTTTAAAGAAGACACTAGGCATTGTTCAAGGTTCTGGAGACCAGGAAGTTCACAGTCAAGGTCTGTTAAGGGTCATTCCTCATAGCTGGCCATCTTCTCACAGTAACTTTGGAGGCAGAAGGGTCTCTATCTCATAATATGCATGTATGTATGCATACATATATACATATATAGTTTATATAATAAAAGCCCTTTATTATATAAGGATGTTAATCTCACTAATGAGGGTTTCCTTCTCTAAGCCTAATTACCTCCTAAAGAGCCCACATCCCCAGACCAAATTTAACATGGGTTGTGAGGGAGAAAAATTCATACCATAGCAAGAGTCTGGGTGCCTCACTTGTCACCTCTTCCAAGGTCCTAGGAGGGGCCCTAGCAATGTGGTCACATGTTCACATGTATATTTGTACTGTTTTTCTTTCCTACTGATTAGGAAGGTTTTGTCCCACAAAATCTAGAACATGTTCTCCACATGCTTTTGTGTCTGAACATATTTGTGTGGTTCAAGCTGGCAGGGAGGCCTCTTAAAGAGGTATGCTATTGGCATGTCCTGTGGTGATCAAATCTAAGGCAGTTTAACTAGTTTATCGTCTTTGGAGTGGCCTTACACAGGGCAATGTTACTAATCAGTCCAGAGAGAGCTAAGTTAAATGGCCAGAAAGCTAAGCCCCCACTTTAGGGTCTGCCCCAGAGCTGCAGACAGCGTGGTTTCCCTGAGTGCTCCGTGGCTCTATCACACCCTGACTGCTCCTAAAAGTGTGTCGTGTTTTGCTTGAGTTCTTGGTCCTGCTGTGGTAGTTTGGAGGGTGGGGCGGGCATTGTCTGGTCCTGTGAGTGCCGTAGAGGCCACTCTGCACTGGCAGTGCGTGGGAGGGCGTGGAGCCACAGGAGCAGTTGCCTGGTTGTGTGGGGTTGCGAGGAAAGGCTGTCCACGGATTCATCCACCTGCTGCGAACAGGGATCCCTGTTTTCAGACAGGACTGTTGGAATCACTGGACTTCCATCCCTTCTCGCAGTTGAGTCATCAGTTTCCTTCCCAGCCATGTTTACATCCTACTGTTCATGCCCAACACTAATAACACTTAGGCAGGAAACATGTTCACAAAATCTCCAGTTATATCCCAGCTAGCTCCCCACAGACCCTTCTAATCAGTTCCATCTACATGTTTTTGCCCTTCATCCAGACATCATTCTAACATGTTTCCTAAGATGCTCACCCCGCCTGTACCGGCCTTGGACTGTCCTTCAGCAGCTTCCTGCGTGTCTTGGTTGGGCCTCCTGCAGTGGCTAAGCGGTCAGAAACTGGGACGTAAGGGAGGCCTGTAGGTCTCCAAGAATGTTTGGCTTTCTCCAATGAGTCTGAACCCCTGGGCAAGCATCAAGAGAGCCAACAGTGTGCTCTTTAAAGAAAAAGATCCTTTAACCTGTGAAAATTTCCAGTAAATCTCTTCTGCCCTTACTAAGTCAAAGCATAATGAGGCTGAGTGACCATACACATTATTCTCTGAAACCCATTCATCATGAGAAGCTAAAAAAGCCCATGCCAGTGCCATCAGCACCTGTTCCAAGTGTCCCTGTACTGATACCTTGTTTATACTCTAACAAAGCTTGCCCGAAGGTTAGAGGGCGGAGCCAGCCACTAGTTAACCATAGAGGTCTGGAGGTCTGTACAGACAGACAGGAAGTGATAAGTTGGGAGGAGACAGGAACTCGATCTCTTTTTGGCTGGGAAGTTATCGAGGTAAGGTGTGGCTGTGGCTGCTCCTTCATCTCTCTGATCTTTCAGCATTTTCCCCTTTATCTGACTCTGAGCTATTTTTAAGACCTAGAATTCATGTAGAACTCATGCTACATGCCCCTGTTTCCCCTGCACCATCCCGAGGCCGGGACTTCCTTTGATGCCATACTCACATTTTAATCAAAATGACCTTTCTGTTTAACCTCAGTCCCAAGAAAACCATGTGTGGAACCCCACTGACAAAATGAAGCATGACAGACATTGAACATTCAGGAATTAGGACATAAATGACATGGTCGTGTGCAACGTACCCTTTTAATCACCCTAAGATGTCTATTTCTTTAAACAGTTTCATCTCCACAAGAGGCTTTTGTTTGAATCCTGGGTGCCCTCCAAACATTTGCAGATGTCGTCATCACAAGGTGTCTGTTTTCTTTTCCACTTGCCTTCTGTGTCAACGTGACACAATCTTGATGTAGACTCCGTTTTTGGGACTTAGGGCAGATTTGGATTCTAGCTGAAGTGGAGCCTGAAATAGAGTAAGTTAGAGTATTTGTCAGAGCCTAGCCTGAAGCACGGCTCGTGGAAATCGTTTTGTGGGCTGAGAGACGAGACCCCGGCTTCTGTAGGGAAAGCTGAGCGTCCCGAACCCTTTGGGGCAGCCGTGACAGCTTTATGTGCTGCTGTACCGGGGGGTGATGCTAATGAGGACACAATGAGCACAGCCTTCATCTGCCTCCCTCACGTGTGGGACGAGATGCAGGCTGCGGGCTTTCCTGTTGCTCTTATAATCTTTGATCGAGAGATGGGGCATCCCTCCCTCCCGAGGAGAGGGACCAACCCAACCCAAGCGGAGGCTGACCTACTCTGGGGCAGGGGAGCAGGGTGGCCCCCCCCCCCCCCCGGAACACCAGACCCTCACCTGAGTCTCAGAGCTGGCTTCAAAGCGGAACTTGTGTAGGACCTGGAGTAGTGTCAGCCTCACCAGCAGCAGCCCCAGCCGCACCCCGAGGCAGCTCCTGGGGCCAGCTCCGAAGGGCAGGTATGTGAAGGGTCTCTGCTGCAGCCGGGCCTCTGCTGTGAACCTATGGGTCAGGTGAAGGTTATGTAACGTCAGCCTGAGACACCTGCTCCTCTGGAGCAGCGGTTCTCGGCCTTCCTACGGCTGGGACCCTTTAATACAGTTCCTCATACTGTGGTGACCCCAACCGTAAACTCATTTCATTGCTACTTCACAAGTGTAACTTTGCTGCTGCTGTGAGTCGTAATGTAAACGTGTGATATAAAAGCCTCATTTCTGGCTGAGTGACCCCTTCATCTGGAATCCCCTCCATCAGTCCAGGACTGTCCTCAAGGTTCTGGGTAGCTGGTGGCCTGGGACCACCATGCTCTGGTCCCTCTTCTCAGCACTGTCCTGCCCAATCCCAGAAACTGCTCCATTCAATCAGGTGAGTGCACCCTAAACACCTCATTATCCATACATGTGTGTGTGCGTGCGTGCGTGCGTGCGTGCGTGTGTGTGTGCGTGCGTGTGTGTGTGTGTGTGTGTGTGTGTGTGTATGAAGCCAGAGATAATCCAGACTCCTAAGGCTTGACCAGCACACTCTGACCTGTCATGCCTCCCCTCCCCTCGGACCACAGAGCCTCTCATTTCTTCCTCAGCAAAGTTCCTAGGCACTTTGGCCGCATCCCAGGGGCCTTCCTGCTGCTACCTCCCCACCGCCCTGGCTTTGCTGGTCAGAATGTGGGACACTTGAGTCCTTGGGAGCCTCCAGATTTGGACTGAAGTTGGAATGGCTGGGCCTGCTTTTAGATCTCATCCCCAGCTCTGTGGAGGTGACAGTCACCAATCTGCAAATGGCCGGCTTGCTTCTTACCACCTCAGGCTGTCTTGCCACGAATGCTGTGAGCCCTCAGCTGCAGTTTCTGATTATGAACCTTCACCGTGTTTGCGGGACCTGCTGTGCTGTGGGTTGTTAGTTACCTGAGTCTCGCAGCCCATGGGCACGTTGTCGAGGTGGGCTGGGTTCAGATGGAGAACACAGTGACTCCTGACCAGCCTCCCCGGTGGGCCAGGAGGAGGAAAGTGACTCTGAAGGAGCAGGGTGTGAGGGCGCTTATACCCAGGTTTCTTATACCACATGGCCTAGAAACGAAGCCCGTAGCAGACCAGGTCCGTGTCCGAGCCCGTCAGATCTCTCTCACGGAGTTAGGGTTGCAGGCAGTTATGCTGATAGGAATGGACTGGATGGAAGCAATGTGTTCGCTGCTTTCTTGTGCACACACAGGATGTAACCCCGCAGGGTGGAGAGACGCTTCAGCGGTTAAGATCACGTACACTCTTGTAGAGGTCTCGGGTTTGGTTCCCAGTATGTATGTTGGGCAGCTCACACCTGACACTCCTCCGGACTCCATAGGTCCCCACATTCAGTGTGCACATGTTCACACACGCACCTCTCCCCACCCATAATTAGGAATGATCTCTTAAAAAAGTAAAACCAAAGCAAACAGAAACCAACCCTGCCTCCTGGGTCACGCTGATTCTTGTTTGCATCAGCGCCGCCATGCTAGATCTTTGGGTTCCATTTTTCCTTTGGAAATGGTACCTCACAGTCTGTCTGAGTTGCTGTGATCTTCATTTGAGGACGACTTTGCCCATAGCTGTTATCTCTATGGTAAAATTTCTATCCCATACACTCACATCCCTCAGGGACCCCTGTTTCTGGACAGTATTCACTCACCTTTCGGGGTCAAAGGTCTCAGGGTGTGGCCAGTGTTCTGGGTCATGGTGTAGGGCACCCACGGCTATCTCGAGCACTGTACCTGCGGGGATGAACTGTCCCCGTACCTCACAGTCCTGTGCTGCCTCCCGTGTGAATCTGTGGAAGACAGGCGGGAAAGCTTGCCAGTGTGCAGGTCGGGAGGGGCTTCAGGCATCCTGGGACCCAAGGTGGAATATGGAGCCAGGCTAGAGACAAGGGACCAAGCCCTCTAGCCAGGGTGAACCAGAGAGAAACCAAGGTTTTGTTCCATAACCCCATTCAGTCTCAAGGTCCTTGTGATGTGCAGGGCCTTTGGAGATAGTGCGTCATCCATGGGCTGAGCCCTGGGGAGTCCTCCATGTATCTGGGGATTTCGGAGGTGACTTCCGGGGGCTACATTCAGGCTAAGCTAAAGGTTTAGCTGTTGCCTCCTCTAATACCCATTTCCCTCTCCCTTCGTCCCCTCTCATTTGGTGGTGCAGCCGTATTGTCCGGCTTCTGTCCTCATCTCCCCATTCCAAGGATGAAAACATTGGGTGGCCCATCCTGCGGACCTGCAACCTACATCTTAGCCCTTATATGCCGTTGACTAATGGTGGGTCAGCCATTAATGGATAATCTTGGTTGCTAACTTGACTACATCTGGAGTTAACTAAAACTCAAGCAGCTGGGCACACTTGTGAGGGACTTTTCTTGGTTGGATTATTTGAGCTGGAGACCCACCCTGAATCTGGGCCGTACCTCCTGGTGGCAGTCCACATAAAAGGGCTTGGAAGAAGAAAAGCTTTTGCTTTTTGCCTGCTTGTCCCTAGTCGCATGGGCAAGGTAACCTATCCTGTTGATGAACCATTCCTTCACTGGTGTTAAAACCTGCTTCTTCAGGGTTCCAATGCAGATTGAAAAATCTTAAGCTAGGACTTCGCTGGGACTCCAGCACCAGACTGGGACTGCTGGGGCATCCATTCTCGTGGAGCGAACAACCCCAGATTCAGCCTTTCTCTCAGGAGACAGCCGTTGCTGGACCACTCGGACCACAGCCATAAGCTAAGCTAATAAGTTCCATATGTGTGTATTTGCATTCTGTCAACTGTTCTGTTGGAGAACCCTGAATAACACAGCTGTATCTCATGAAATAAAGCCGTGACTAGGAGAGGGCGGATCAGAAACCAGGAAGCCAGGAGCACTTTGGGAGGCACAGGCAGAGCTAGCTAGGGCCTAAGACCATGAGCAGGTGAGTGGAAGCAGTTCCTGCAGCGTGAGATGTTTGCCCACTCAGGCTGCGTGGTGAACGGAGCCAGGACCGAGACAGAGCCCAGTCTCTGAGCCGCCTTCACTGGCTTTCCACCATGAGCCTGTCTGATGATTCTTCCTGGCTCTGGGGTTGTAGGTCTTGTCTTACCACACAGTTTCTCACAGCAAACCGTGACTTAACGAACTCCATTTCTTACAACTTAACAAGCCCAAGCCTTGAGTTTTGCCTTATTGCCGTGGGTCAGGCATCTAATGTAAGAGCTGGCTGTACAATTCTACAGCCATATAATTCTACCCTTGGGACTGAGCACGGGGACTACCTGGATCAGGTACAGCTTCTTGACTCTTTTCAAGTTCTTGTCCAGTAAGGTAGGACTCAGAAGGAAAGCTACTGCTTCGTGTGTTAGCCAGGGTTCTCTAGAGTCTCAGAATTTGCAGAATGAACCTCTCTCTGGGAATTTATTGAAATGAGCAGGTGAGTGGAAGCCGTTCCTGCAGCGTGAGGTGTTTCCCTGCTCAGGCTGCAGGGTGTGTGGAGCCAGGGTGCAGATGGAAAGTCCAAAGAGCCCAGTACCGTTCAGTCCCACGAGGCTGGGTGTGTCTTCTGCACTGCAGGGATCCTGAAGAAGCAGACGCCAATGCCAGGGAAGGAATGGGTGTGCTGACAAGGCCAGGCCAAGCAGCAAAGAATGAATGAAGAAGCCTTTCTTCCATTGTCCTTATATTGGCTCCCAGCAGAAGGCGTGGCCCACATTAAAAGATCTGGATTAAGGGAGTGTGTCACCCTGCATCAAGATCCAGGTCAAAAGCCTGTGTCTTCCAGCCTCAAAATGTGGATCACACGTGTATCCCCCATTTCTGGATTGTAGTTCATTCTAGATATAGTCAAGTTGACAACACAATCATGTCTCCTTATGTCATGATTAGTTTCCAAATGAAAAACAATAACCAAGTCATAATAATGCCCAGATAGAATATCCCATGCACAATCACAAGTGCATTATATGTATGTAACCAGGTCATAATTATGCCTAACATGATATAACTATCTCTTGTATAATCACAAACACATTGTAAATTTAGAATAGTGGCATTGTCCCTTGGGGGACATCTTTCTAGTATCTCAAACTTACATATGATAACTATTGATGACACAAGTACTTCTGTTATATTTTGTTAAGAATGTGTTTGTATAGATATTTGTGTTTTCTTTCAATTTCTTTATCATATGTTGTAACATCAATTAAAACAGAAGCACTCATGTCAGTTATAATCCTCATTTCTGTGAGTGGTTGCACGGCCTTAGATGGTATTCATGACCACCTTCCTCCACTATCCATTCTCTATTTCCTCCCCCCTCTGCAAGCACCTCAGCAGGTCTTGGATCTTTCTGGAGGAGTGGCCCGTACCTCCATTCCTGAAGGGTCCTTTGTCATCCTGCCTGGGTTAGGCTGTTGTAGTTTCCCATTGACTTTAGTCACAGGGCTCAATGGCACCAAGAGACACCCTAAAGGATCTCCCGTACTCCAGACATAATCCTCACCTCCATTGAGGAGAGGCATTCTAGTTTCCCCATGGTCATCTTGGTATATCGCTCCTAACACTGCTATTCCTTTCCTAGCCTGTTGGTTTAAAGGTACTATGTTGGTGGATCAGGCATTCTGCAAGACCATGGATGGCAGTTTTCGCAGAAGCATTGCATGCAAAAAAGACAAATCTATAACCAGAATAAGAATAAGGACAAAGCGTTGTCCTTTCCATGGAGGAAGTGGTCCAGTGTAGTCAACCTGCCACCAGGTTGCTGGCTGGTCACCCCGAGGAATGGTGCCATGTCTGGGACTCAGTATTGGTCTTTGCTGTTGGAAGATCTGGCACTCAGCAGCAGCTGTAGCCAGGTCAGCCTTGGTGAGTGGAAGTCCAGGTTGTGAGCCCATGCATAACCACGATCTCTGCCCCCCGGGGCTATTTTGTTCATGGATCCATTGGGCAATGGCAGGAATGGGCGAGTGTCCACAGGAATGGGCCATCTTATCTACTTGATTATTGAATTCCTCCTCAGCTAAAGTCACCTTTTGGTGACCATTTACGTGGGACACAAGCGTCTTCACCTCCTTCACCCTTTTGGAGAGATCTATCCACACACTTCTTCCCCAGATGTCTTTCTCACTAATTTTTCAGCCATGTTCTTTCCAAGTCCCTGATCATCCAGCTAGTCCACTGGCTACGGCCCATGAATCATTGAACAATCACATCTGGCCATTTCTCCTTCCAAACAAACTAACACCTGTGTACTGCCCAGAGTTCTGCCCACTGTGAAGAGTTCCCTTCGCCAGTATCTTTCAGGGTTGTCCCAGAAAGGGGTTGTAATGCTGCAGCTTCCGCTTCCGGTGGTGCTGGTGTAACATACAGAACCATCGGGAAACCAGGCCCCAGTCCCCTCTTCACACTCCACGAGGCTATAGGTGCATGCTCAGCAGCAGAAGGTATTGTGACAGGAGTAGAAACCATAGCAGGCATTTTGGCGACTTCTTTATGTAACTTGCTTGTGCCTTTAGGACCTGCTTGGACCTGGTCTCACACATTGGATAACAGATTGCTGCTGTGCACATCCTACGTTATGACTTGGTGGGTCTGATAACACCCAGTTCATGATAGCTAATTCATGTTTTATGGCAACTTGGTGGCCCGTTGTCAAACATTCAGTTTCCACTAAAGTCTAAGAGCAGGCCAAAAACTGTCTTATCCCAGCTAGGAAGTGGTAGTATACACCTTTAATCCTAGGACTCAGGATTAAGAGGTAGACGGATCTCTCTGAGTCCAAGGTCATCCAGATCTACACAAGATTGATCCAATACTAAAGAGAAACAGCTCACACAAATTGGATCGCAGCACCTGGGACCACACGCCTTTAATCCCAGCACTAGAGGGGTATAAGAGATAGGAGCAGGGTCTTCAGTGGTCACTATGAGGCATTCATTCTCCAGCCACACTGGAGATAGGAGGACAATGAAGTCTCAGGATTCTCCAGTCATGCTGAGGAGAGGCTTCAGTTTGGGGTTTGGTGGAACCAGGACTGACTGTCATTCTGAGGTAGAGTAAGAGCTAGTGACCAGCTGCTTTGCTTTTCTGATCTTCAGCTTGAAGCTTTAATAAATCATAAATAATATATCACCACAGGGGCCTGCTAAAGGCTCCAAACAGCATCTATCTGCCACTGCATCCTCAAGTACCACAGAGTCTGTTGGATCATATGGCCCAAACGGTAGAAGCAGCCTGGACCTCTTGAAGAGCCTTCTGCTGTTACAGGCCCTGCTTGGTACATGGGGCAGAGCGACACACCCAGGCGAGGAATGTGCTGTGTCCAGAATCCAATCACTAAATGTGCCTCTTTCTTGGCAGTGGGAGCATCCAGTTCAATAACTTATCCTTCACCTTAGATAAATGTCTCCGCATGCCCCACACCATTGAAGTCCTAAGAGTTTCACTGACGTACAAGATCCTTGAATTTTGGTTGCATTTATTTCCCGTTCTCTGATATGCATATGTGTTACCAATTGAGTTCAAAACGGTTGCTACCTCCTGCTCAGGTGGTCCAATCAGCATAATGCCATCAATATGGTGCTACAGCGTGATGTTTTACAGAAGAGACAGATGATCAAGGTCCCTTATAGGCTATGACACAAGGCAGGAGAGTTAATGTATCCCTGAGGCTGACTGCTGGCCTTGCCAACTGACAGCCAATTGCTTCTGGTAGTCCTTATGGACAGGTACCAAGAAAAAGGCATTTATTAGCTGCATACCATGAACCAGGAAATGTATTAATCTGCTCAGGTAGAGGACACAGCATCTAGTAAGTGTTCCTCTGAATGGCTCCCATGTTTAAAGCCTGGTTCCCAATGCACTGTTCACAGTCGAGTCTTTGGGGGAAGTCATCCGACTTAATCAATTGGTGGAATTCATAATTTGGTGGGCATTATTGGGAAACAGTGGAAACTAGGGTTTGGGGCCAAACTAGAAGATGCAGGTTGGGGACCTGCTATAGAAGGATCTGTTTGTCCCCAGTTCCTTATTTCCCTTTTGTTCCTCTCCCTCTTCTCTCTCTCTCTCCCTCTGTCTTTTCTCTCTCCCTTTCCCTTTTTCTATCTCTCCCGCTCCTCCCGCTCCCTTTTCTTCTCCCCCTCTGTATTCTTCTTTTCTTTCTCTTTTCCATTTCTGCTCTTGGCTTTCACGAAGTGAGTAGTCTTTTACCACCATGCGCTTCATGCCACAGGCCTGAACACGATGGAGCATGGTAGCCTTGGATGAAGCCCCAGAAATCATGAGTCGGTGTAGTGATGGGCAACCGACTAACACAATGCCTAACCTACACTGGTCTCTCACAGTGTCACTGGGCAGGGCTGGAAGTCCATTTTCTTTGGCTCCTTCTATCTTTAAGGTTTGTTTTGTTTTTAAGTAGAAGCACATTACTTTTATAATTACTATAAATGTTTAAATAATCCTGGGTCTTGGGCACTGCTCAGTTGGTAAAGGGTGTGCCTTGCCAGCATGCACACCTGAGTTTGATAATGGGTGTGTGGTAGGCGTGTAATCCCACCCCTGGGAAAGCAGACGTGAGATCCCTGGGGAATCACTGGCCAGGAGTTAGCCGTATTGATGAACTTCAAGCCAGATAGAGACAATTTCTCAACGGTGAGGGATGGCCTCCCTGACGGTACCAGCTGTGATTGTCCAGTCTGCACACATGGCTTGCACACCTGCGCATGAGCAGCTCCCACGAACACACACATACACTGAAGACAATATGATGCTGGCAAGAGATAGACGTAAGCATCCCCAAATGCTTTAGAGGAAATAGTTATCAGACAAAGTGCGGTGGTATATTGCTCATAAAAAGAATTAAGAGCACTTGCCATGTGAAGAGAGAAGCCCAGAGCAGAATATACCAACCAAGATCATCTCCCAGACCAGGGCCAGGGCTCATGCTGTCCTATGCTAGACAGCCCAGGTACTAGATGCCCAAAACAATGCCTGCACCCATTAACTGTTTACAGTGGTCATTCGGAGGCTCTAGAACCTGTCCACATGTTGAAGTGTCTGTCCACCTGGGTTTTATTTTAGAGTCTGTTTATTTACTCTTTTATTGTGTTACCTAGATGCGATCTCAGGGGAGGATTTTTTTTTAATTTTTTGAGATCGGATCTTTGTGGGCTAGAGAGATGGCTCAGCCATTAAAGGCTAGGCTCACAATCAAAAATGTAAGATCTCTGTATGTAGCTCAAGTGGGCCTGCGAGTCATCATCTTCTGCCTCAGCTGCTCAAATGCTACCTAGGATTATAGGTGTGCCCCACCTTGTCTGGCCACGAGATGAATTCTTGATTAGGTTTAGATCTAAGAAACGATTTCTTCCCTTTAAAAAAAAAAAAGAGCCGGGCATTGGTGGCACACGCTTTTAATCCCAGCACTCGGGAGGCAGAGGCAGGCGGATCTCTGTGAGTTCGAGGCCAGCCTGGTCTACAGAGTGAGTTCCAGGACAGCCTCCAAAGCAATACAGAGAAACCTGTCTCGAAAAACCTATATATATGAGCTAAGGCCTCAATTATGCTGTCCTAGCTGCCTTGGAAGTCACAGAGTTGTATCTTCTGAGTGCTGGAATTAAAGGCATGCACCACAGCTGAAGTGATGTAATTTTGGCCAATTTACGTAATTTCTTCCTTCTGGGGAGATACAGTTGTTCAGCTCAGCCAGTTCCCTCTTTCCCAGGAATCTCAGCAGCTATGGGAAGACTCGACCCCCATTACCACCCATTCCCGGGACTTGGAGGTGGTCCTTAAAGTAGCCTCGTTCTCTTTTACTACTGAATGTTTAGTTTTGAGTTTCATTTGGAATTTGTACTTTGCAGTGCTAAGTCCATTGGGAGGAAAGCCGGATATAAATCATGAAGAAGAAAACAGGATTGGACATCAGGTCACTTGTGGCTTCTAAGAAAGCCATGGCAGGGCCATAGACTTGGGTCTTTTTGCCAGCATCAGAAGAGCAACAAGGAAGCCTTTGAATATATAGGTGGTGAATGAATGACGGCTGGATGAATGAATCAGTGGGCAGGGGTGATGGGAGACTCCATCGAAAGCTAAGGGGCCAAGGAGACAGGGTTGGGCCGAGTAGGGAAGGCTAGTGATGTTTGGTAAAGGTAGCTAACCTACAGGAGAATGAACCAGACTTTTCAGACTTGTGCCTGGTGCTCCAGGGGACACAGGGAAACCCAGGAACCCTTCAGGAATACATGCTATGACAGGTGGCCGCAGACTGAGGATCAGTAAAGGCCTCAAACAGTGATGTTCAAGGGGCCGTGGGCATACCTGAAAGCTGGTGGGTACATCCTCAGGGTTTCTGCGATCACCATGTCCAGATAGGGCAGGTCTTCCTGTAGGCTGCAGTACCCAGGGGCTGGCTGAGACAGGGAGAAAAGGGAGGTCGTGTTAGAAGGACTCAAGCTCTTGGTCTTTCTTCGTGAGCTCTTGCTCCAACTTCAGCAAACACTTCTGGGAAAGTCCCGCAAGATGGAAAGCAGATTCCATCCAGATGGCCTCTCGGTAGGTAGCCCCTCCCCCCATGCTCCGCTTGCTCCGTTTCATTAACAAAGATGACGAAGAGCAACCTGGGGACCTGGGGATCTCTGGGCGTAAAGTGGAGAGATGTGTGTGATGGTTGTGTTGTCCTCTTAACAGAAGGGAGAGTCATCTGGGAGATGGACTTGTAGTGTATATAATCTTGACAGGGTTAACTGAGGGGATAAGACCCACCCACTGTGGGTGACACCATTCCCTAGGCAGGGGATTCTGGCTGTGTATCCCGGGCAAGTGAGCCCGGGCACGCAGACATGCACTGCTCTCTTCTGACTGTGAACCCGTGGCCCTGGCTGCTGTGAGCTCCTGATGCGATGCCTTCTCCACCATGATGGGGCTGCAACCTGAAACTGTAAGCTAAAACAAACCATTTTCCCCTTAGGTTTTGTCAGTATTTTTATCACAGCACCAGGGAAAGCAGCGAAGGCAGACTCTAAAATAGTGACAGTCACATTTATTGGGAGCTGAGAGCAGGCTAAGTATGGGAAGCCCGCACACTTGTTTAATCCTCCCAGCAAACCAAGGTGGCAGCTGTTTCCTCTTTAAATGAGGAAGCCGAGGCTCAGAGTGGCTGTCACCTGCACAGTAATTGGTGTGGCACTAAAGCTAAGAGACACAGAGAGAGATAACAAAGAATAAGAGCTTGCAACAGTTAGCGAGGACGAACAGTTAACAAAATCCCCCAAAGCTATTATATAACAGCGAGGAAGAGACAGCTCAGACGAAAAGCTGTCAAAGGGTATGAAAAGGTAGAACCCAAGAGAAGGAGCAGGAGTCATGATGAAAAGAAAATGTGAAATAGTAATATTCTCACACATCAGGTTAGAAGTTGGAAGAGACTGGCTGAATTTTGGGAGTGCAGATGCCACGGTTCCTAACATCTGGTTAGGAGCAGGTACAGATTGGTGTGTGTACAGTCAGCAGGTTGTGAGAACCCCATGCGTGGGGGCGGGGTCTAACCCAAGCACTCCCAGCCTGCCACGGCACTCCCTGGGGAGGGGCGGGGATTTTTCCGCTTGGCGGGGGGTCACTGTCTGTCTGTGAGATGCTCCCACGGCTCATGTTTTGAAGGCTTGTTTCTTCAGATGGTGGCTTTATTTAGAGAGGTCAGGAGCCTATAGGAGGCGGGGCGGGGCTGCTTAATTAAGTAGGTAATTAGAGGCACGCCTTGAAGCGTTAGAACCCAGGTCCTGGTCTGTTTTCCCAGTCCTTACTATGAGCAAACCACAGCTCCTGCCACTCCACTGTGGGTGTCACCACCACGGTGACAGAGTGAACTCTCGGCAACAGTGAGTCAAAGTGGTCTTTTCCTTTGCTGCGTGTGGTTTCTGTCAGGGACCCTGTCATTGCAGCGAGGAAGGAAATGTAGTGGCTGACAGCCTCGCAGCGTTTGGTGAGTCACCCACAGCCATCCCAGCAGAATCCCTAATCTGGGGGAGTCTATCCTGCAGCTGTCACTCTCCACAGACCAGCCCCAGGTGGCTTCCCTCTACCTGGAGGAAAGAGGCTCACACAGCCAGGAGTGGCCACAAGGTCATACCGCTAGGTGGGGCACCGCTTGTCCCCCGTGAGCATACCGGAGCCACAGTGGTGTTCCCTGGGAAATTGCCATCACCGCAGAAAAGTTAGTGATGGGAGAGGAGTCAGGGTCAGGGCACCTGGAGTCTCGAAGTCCATAATAAATGATTTAGTTGATCTGTGATGGTTCAGCCCCTAAACCGAACACAGCTGGGGCGGCTGGGCCATCAAGAGTCAGGCTGCAGCACGTGTATGTCTGTGAATGTTCCTGTGTTCGGAAGGCAAGGGAGGTATGTGTACTTTCAATATAAAATGTCGACTGTCGCTTGATTTTTTTCCCCAGCCCTTTCCAACCTCTGCTTGGGGCACTGTTTCTGTCTGAGGCTCTTACTTGGCTTCGCACTACATCTCCACACTCAGCCGAGTGTGTGTGTGTATGTGTGTCTGCGTCTGCGTGGGCGCACGTGCGTACGCTCTGTGACGATGCTAATAGCTCCACTGTTAGGTTTGTGCTCTGAGGCAGAGCTGGATAGAACTGGGGTGGGTGTTCTAGAACTTGGATGGCCACTCCCTGGCCCCTGGGTTGCCTCCCCCAGATGAGTGCTCCGTTGCTGTCTCTGTCTTGTCTGCACACAGACACAGAGGGGGTGTGAATGGGGCTCACATATGTTGCAGCATTTTAGGGTGACCATGGCGGCCATCTTCGCTTCAAGCTGGAAGAGCATGGAATATGTGGTGGGGTTGGCCAAAGGGCGCAGAGATTCGAGGCTGCTGTGGGCTGTGGAAAGGGGAGACACCGGACCCAACTTTCCCACTCCCAGCCAGGTTTGGGACTCGGGCCCAGGGTGCCCGTGAAGGTCTGGACTCCCTCGGGGCAGCCTAGGCCTGAGGAGCTTGGGGTTCTGGGAACAATCTCTCTCCAGCTTCCTATCTCCGGGGGTTCTCTTTGTGTTTGTGTCCTCTGGCCACCGGGTTCACAGAACACGAGTTGTGTCATTTCAGTGGTCCTGCGTGTGACTCCATGGAGACCGGTGGAGGAATCCAGTAAATAATTGGAAATTGAGGTGTTTTCTCCTTTACTAAGAATAGCACTGAGTAGAGATGGAACGGCACCCTAACACATCCAGCAAGTGAGCACGGAGGAAAGGAAGCCGTGTTGCGCCTGCCTGGTTGGCACTTCCTCCTGCCTTTGAGTAAGGAGTCCCAAGTTTGCATTTTGCTTTAGGCCTCACAGACTGTATAGCTGGCTCTGCAGGATGTGGTTAGCTGGTCCAAGGGGACCAGTATAGAAATCTGGATTGGGGCAAAGGAGAAGGAGCCAGAGGTTGAGAGAGGGGACGTTGTGAGCTGTTGGTGGCCACCTTCTACTCCACGGATTAGTGAGCACGAAGCATGAAAGAAACCAATTGCATACGAAGAGAGAAGCAGGGGCGAAGGATGGAGACCTTTTCCGGTGCCCCGTATGGTTCCAGGTCCTGTCTGCTGCCTGTGGACAAAGTCAGTGGCGGTTTTAACCCTGCTATCTGGAACCGCAGGAGTCCTAACAAGTGAAAAAATGTGAAAGGAAGGAAGAAAGGGGGGATGGAAGAAGACAGGAGAGGAAGGGAGGGACATGGGGTTTACATCACCACGGTGCAGAGCTGTGTAGTATAGTGTAGTATAGAACTCTGTGTGTGTGTGTGTGTGTGTGTGTGTCTGTGAGAGAGAGAGGGGGGGGGATATCTAGGAGCTGTGTCTCTGATGGGTAAATGGCGCTGGTTCCCAGATAAACTTGTGTGGATTATAAACTGTCAGGATTTGTCAAACAAGGACAAGCCCACTAGGCAGGCTAAGCAACACCTCCATTATAAAGATGACACCTTCACTATAAAGCCGCCACCTCCGTTACAAAGCTAGCCCCTCCATCTGTTTGCCTCTGCAGGGCTTTTGCTGCCCCTAAGCTTTGACTCAAGCGTGTCTGTGAGCATCACCCCGGCCCAGTGTTATCGGTCTACTCTCTGGGGATTTGATGGTTTGTGGTGGGGTTTTCCAGAGCTGTCCTGGATCCTCATGCGCCCCCCACACAGGAAGAGTAGTCAACCGAGGCTAAGAGAAACTCACCAAACTCACCCTTCATCTAAGTTAAATCTAGGCCAGGCAACTGGACTCATCCCTATTTGTTCTGGCATCCCAGGGACACAAAGGTCCTGAGCTGAGCCGGCCAGCAGAGGGCAGCAAGTGTATGGCGAATGGGACTTGCTGGTTCCTGAAAGGACCTTAGAAATCATCGCCATCCGACCGCCTCTTCATGATAGAGGAGAAAAAGATGAGAGTCGGAGAGAGAGCCTGCCAGCCAGAGTCTTGCTGAGTGTGTTGAGCACGCCCATAGCCAACACTCTCACGGCGAACACCCCAGACTCTGCTGGGCTGGATGCCAGAGACCCAGGGAGACAAGGGAGCCACGCACCTAACAAATCACAACCCGGACTCAGTGGTGTAGAATAGGCTTGGCTGGGAGGGACAGAGAGCCCATTCGGCTTGAGAAGCCTTCCCTTTCTTCACCCAGGCCGTAAGCCCCATGCCAGGCACAGGAGAGGCACAGACACACAGCAGCTGCCCGTCCAGTCAAGGAGGGTCTAAGCAAGTGGATGAGGGCGGGATGGGAGAACGGAGGAGGCACACACACACACACACACACACACACACACACACACACACACACACACACACACACAGAGGAGACGCGCACACACACACATACGGAGGAGGCACGCACACACACATACATACGGAGGAGGCACACACACGCACACACACACACACACACAGAGGAGATGCGCACACACACACACATACAGAGGAGGCGCGCACACACACACACAGGTCCTTGGAAGAAAAGGCTAGAGGGTCATTCTATATGTTTAAAGTAGCAGTGGCATCTGTTGGCTGGGGAGAAGGCTCAGTGGGTAAAATACCTGCTGTACGAGCATGAGGACCTGAGTTCGGATCCCTGGCACCCACATAAAAACCAGGCACAGCAGCACTCTGTACCCCAACACTGGGGACAGAGACAGAGGATCCCAGGGCTCACTGACAAGCCGGTCTAGTGGACATGGCATGCTCTTAGTCTGATGAGAAGCCCTGTTTCAAAAAAGAAGCGGGGAGCTACCTAATGTCTGGCTTACACACGTGTAAACGTGAGTATGCAAATGTAGCACACACATGCACATATACACCACACACACACATGCGCACACACGTGCACACATGCACACACATGTCCGAATAGCCAGTGGGAGGGGCACGGAGCAACAGCAGCACTGAGCTCTCGCTGGCCCTCCACAGGCTCCAGTGAAACTTTGCTCCAGATTCTCAAAGTTGTTAATGTCCGTAGGAAGTGGGCAGCACTGGGTAGGAGGGTAGGGGGTAGTGAGGTGGGCTCTCCTCGGCCTGGAGGGCCAGGAAAACTGTGAGCTGAGTCGAATACTCTCTTACTTCAAGCCAGCAATGTGTCTCCAAGAGATAACGTTAAGAAGTCACCCTGATTCTGCAGTCTCTAGACTTAGAAGCAGAGTTGCTTCTAAGCAAGGACCCTGAAACCCACCTCTCTTCCATGAAGTAACCCCTTCTGTCCCTCTGTCCCTGGCCATTCCATGGAGAGCCACCATATTCCACAAGCGTAGGGCTTAGGCATGAACGGATCATCCAGTAGCTACGGCCTGGGCCCAGTTGTCAAGGCGCCACCAGCCAATCATCTTGACTGTCCCACCCCAAGTCACAGGAAGGGCAAATGGATGACGAAAATGGCAGGTTTCCGGAAATGGCAACAAAATGGTTGGCGCTTCTGTTGGGACACACCCAACAGAATAAGAGACATTCTGATAAGAGACATCCGTCCTCCACAAGGAGCGTTGGGAAGAAAGCGATTCCCAGGGCTCACCAAAGTCATTTCAGCTGAGATTTGTTTCATGAAATGGACTTCTGTGCCCTGAGAAAGGAGAACACTAAATATCAGGGAAAATGGAAATTAAGAATGCGAGTGAGACCTGCTGTGTTTAGAGTCTCACATTAGGCTTCCTTGATTTTCAGGAAGGATTTCATTTATGTTGGATCGTTACTAGGGTGTAAATTCAGTTTTATTTCTTGGATCTTTTTGGCCTCTTACTCTTTTACTTTCGACATTTATTTTATGTGTATGTTTTGCCTGCATGTATGTATGCGTTCTATGTATGTGCCTACTGCCCTAGGAGTTCAGAAAAAGGTGTCAGATCCCCTGGAACTGAAGGATGGTTGTGTGCTACCATGTGGGTACTGGGAATTGAACCCTGGTCCTCTACAATAGGTCTTCGGCAAGTGCGGATAACGGCTGAGCCATTTCGCTAGCTCCCTATGTTAAACTTCATTAAACACTTTTTGTTTTGTTTCCTTTTTTTTTTGAGAAAGGGTCCCTTGCTTTGTAGCCCTAGATGGCCATGAATTTGTGATCCTCCTGCCTCAGTTTCCCGAGTGCTGGGATTATAGGTATGTAACATCGAATCTAGGTTATTGATGTATCTTTTAAGTGGGAAATAGTGTTTCCCTGTCATAGTAGCCATACCATTCTAGATTTGTGTGTGTGTGTGTGTGTGTGTGTGTGTGTGTGTGTGTGTGTGTATGAATCGTGGTCTTTGAAAGCTGGACATACACTCACTTGCAGACCTACAAAAATCCACACACCAGGTGTGTGCGCAGATGTGACCTGGAGTGTAAATGGGAACAAGGACGGAAAAGTGGCTTTGATTTTTTTTCTTTCAGTTTTTTGAGACAGGGTTTCTCTGTGGCGCCTATCCTGGAACTCACTCTTGTAGACCGGGCTTGTCTAGAACTCACAGAGATCTAAATAGTAGCATTGATTAACAAAGATTTTTCCTCCTGGAGATTCAGAGACTTAATAGAGAAGTTAACGTTTTCTTGTTTTGTCAAAGCAACTAAAAGTGGCTGGCTCCACATTGTCCCTCCACAGCAGCATCACATGGCACTGACAGGGGACCCCACCCCACCCCCATGGCACTGACAGGGGACCCCACCCCACTGCTACCTCTGTGTCACACAGACAGAGCCCAGTGATGCCTCCTTTCTCTCTAGAAGCAGGGAATTAGAAATCTTTCAAGTGTAGGGACGGTGGGGGTGGGGCAGTGGGTGGGGTGGGGGTTGGGGTGTGGGGGGAGAAACACAGGCACCACAGATACAGGAAGAAAAAGGTTCCATGCACCCAGGTTCCCCAGGGAGCATAGGCCATAGCATGAAAGTTGTCTCTGGAAAATGTGATAACTTTAGCTTTGCCCTTTTGACCACAAACTCGGAAGCAAAGCCTTCCTTGAGGCACATGACCTGGGGTCTTGCTGCCTGTCTTAGGATCTCGATGCCTGCCCTGGGGTCTCGCTGGCTTCCTCACAAGCCAGGTCTCTGACTTCTCCCAACATTTCATCTCTGAGATTTCACAGGAGTTCAGTGGGTTCCTGTGAGCTGTTTCAGACTTTGAGTGGGAAGCCGCAAGGGCCTGGATGTGGTGTGCGTGCGTGCGTGCGTGCGTGCGTGTGTGTGTGCATGCGTGTGCGTGTATGTGTGTATGTATGTATGTTGTATACACAAGGGTGGGTGCATGCACACGCACGTGTGAGCGATCTTCTCTCAAGTTTCCTGGCTTACGTAGCAATGCTCCAAAAGTACTACAAGCTAGTTTTAGAGAATTTGGCAGCATTAGAGGCAGAAATACATTCATAGCTTAGAGGAAGCCACAAGGAGCGTGTACATGGCATCTATTTATATCCGCGTTAAAAAGAAAAGAGCCAGGATCCCTCTCACACAAACAAAGGGATTATTTTTCAGGTGTGCTTGGGCTCAGAGGCCCTGTTCATGCACGCACACACACTCACACACACACACTCTCTCTCTCTCTCTCTGTCTCTCTCTTCATCATCATCGTCGTCATCGTCAATCCTCGACGCCTAAGACCCCCGGTTGCCTGTCGCCAGCTGTGCTGACCCTCTGTCGGCGCCTGCCTTTAGTGAGTAAAGACTTTGGCTCTCGTCTTGTGCAGTCCGGGCCTGCTCACCAGGGCCTGCGTGTCTTTACACCGTCCAGTCCTCACAGCTGCTCTGAGTGGGGCGGGGCAGCTTTTGCTGTCCGTCTCATACTGGATCCCCTCCCTCCCCCACAGAGTCCCAGGTCACATGCTTGCTAAGAGGCAGCCTTGGAACCGAGTCCAGGTCTGCAAAGGACAAGCCTTTCCCGGCTGCCTTGCCAGCTACCCGGCTCTGCCTTCTTCCTCTCTCCCGTCCTTCCTGCTCTTCGTTCCTCCCCTCCTGTATATCTTATGGAAAAATAACATCCTACAGAAAACATAGCTCACCCGGATGTGTGGAGCTCAGTGACTTTTTTTCTTTTTTCTTTTTTTTTTACTGGTGTAAAAGTTTCCAGACTAAGATAGAACATTCCAGAACCCTGTAGGGCTCTGCGCCCCCATTCCTGTCGCAACTGCTTCAGAAGTAGTTGACAGCTAACCCGGGGGTGGCCCTGCCTTCCTCCTCTTAAGAGTTCACCAGCGGCCGGTGAGTAAGCAGGCTCGGCGCCTGCCTTCTCTTGCTCAGCGTGGTCTGAGATCTGCCCGCGAGTGCAGCTGTGGTTACGGTCCTTCCTCCTGTTTGCTGGTTTCCTTTCGTGCTCGGGATGGAACCCAGGGCGTTGCACACACTGGTCAGGGATCCTGTCACCAAGCACACTGTCACCTGTGATGACGTTACCACGGATAGAAAACCACGTGCCCATCCTTTCCAGTGTGGGTGGATATCATCTGTGTTGCTCCCAGCCGTCACGAGTAAAGCTGATGTCAATATTCCTGCCAGTGGTTTTGGGTGAGCTCGGACACAAGTTTCTCAGGTAGGAATAGAATTCAGGGTCCTAAGTTTTGTTCTGGCTCAGGTGTAGGAGATAATTTCAAACAGTTTTGCAAATTGTTTGTGATGCCTGAAACTTTTGGGATGACCCCATCAAAAAGCAGCAAGTTGACATCTTAGTTTTCTCTACTGACTCCAGCTGCAGGCTTTCCCCCATCCGTCTGCTATTCTGAAGTCCAGCAATTTTAACTATCCCAGAAAAGGGTTGAGGGAACAAACTTGGGTACTATTGGGGAGCTGAAATGTTTATTCAAATGGGGGGGGTGTATAGAGGTAGGGATGGGAACAAATAAGACATATCTAATTGCATAATTTTAAAAAATGTTCCAATTATCAGATGAGAGCACTCATAAAAAATGCATTCGGGCACCAAGCAAATTTACGTTTTTGAATTAGCTGCTGTTTTATAATATTCAGCATTCTGTCCTCTCCATTAGCATGAATCATTCGCAGTTGTTTGTATTTGATGCTTACAGAAACAGGCCTTTCATAAATGATAGTTAAATCACCCTGCCCGTGCTCTCTGTGCGGAGAGAGTGGACTGCATTTAATTTGCAGGGAAAATGTATTTATTCACTCATTCCACAGACAGACATTGCTTAGCAGTCTGCGGGACGTGGGGAGACAAGTTGCAATCCCAGAGCATATGGAATGCATTGTGTACCAGGGAAGCCATTCATTTGTTCATTCAGAGATTTATTGTTACGGCGGGGCCGCTGAGGGTTTCTGAAGAGAGCAGGTAGCATGGTGAAAATGGCATTTTTGTGATCTGACAATGACAGGGAGAATAGACGGGACAGGAGGAACTGGGGGACGAGGCAGGGGGTTATTGCAAAATGACGACCTCCACGCGCAGCCTGAGGAACTAAGCCACACGCCTCCATCTTGGTACTCCCGGCTGGTGCTAGGTGGGGTGGGGTTACCCCGAGATGTTTAAATTCATTTGGCTTGGATCGACTACAGGGATTGGTGTTGTTTCCCAAGCTCCCCTAGGGATTATCGTATGTAGCCTGGGTACCACAGTCACTATTATAAAGGAAGATTGGACGGGAGGGGAGGGGAGGCTGGGGATACGAGGGTCTAAGGGGAGGGAGATTGAAGTCAGCCCCAGGCTCCACTGCTGAAAAAGGATGGAAACAGGATCCACGCTATGGGAGAGGAGCTTGGTACCTGGAGCTCTGTGTTGGAGCCCGCCACCCCCACCCCCAAGAGCAACTCGTGCCTAGAAATGGGACAATGGGGCCCAGTCACCCAGAAGTGGCTGTGCCCTCAGGGATTGGGAGAAAGAAAAGTGCAGAGACTGAACCGGCACTGCTGCCCAGGGAAGATGGCTGGGTCACTGGAAAGTAAGGGACTCTGGACAACACCTCAGGCTGCTGTAACCTGACTCTGAAACATCTCCCACAGTTCATGGGTTAAAGGCTCATGCAGGAGGTACCGGCCCCGTGCTTTGGGGAAGCGGTGGACATTTAAGAGGTGGGGTTGGGGGAAGGGGTCATCTGGTCTTTGGAGAGGTTGACGTTGGGGGGTCTGGGTGGGACCCCCCCAGCCCATTCCTCTCTTGTTAGCATCTTAGTCATGAGCTGGAGGTGTCATTCATCCCACCACATCATGCCTGCCCTAGGCAACCGAAGCCCTTCAACCAAGACCGACACCTTCAAAGCTGTGAGCCCAAACACGCCTTTTCTCTTTGCTGGCTGATCACCGCGGGCATTCGCTAGAGGCGCAGGAAGTTGACCAACACATGGGCCAACCCTATCGAGGGCCGGGGCTTCAGGGTTCGGGAAGACCAGCGCACTGGCAGCTTGGGGGAGGGACAGGTCGGAACAGACAGCAGAGGGGCGAAGGGAGCACAGAGAGAATGACGGGTAATGTGAAACTCGCACATACCTCGTGTCCTGTGTCCTGGTAGGACTGGCAACAGACCAAACACAGGGACAATCAACAGTGTGCCACAATCCATAGGTAACACGAGTGACAGGGAAATGCCGTGTGCCCCCTGTGCACCTGTGAAGGTCACTTTAGGGTATTAGTGGATGTCTCCTCATCCATGGGTGGGTGATGTGGGTGACCCCAGCCACGCCTCATCTGCCTCAAGACAGCCTTGTGGACCTAGCACATTTCAGTCCCTCTGTCACACCAAGTAAATGCCATGGGAAGGCAGAGCGCTCCACGATTTACCCCCCCCCCCACTTCCTGTGTGGTTTTTGTTGATAATCTACCCTGAGAGTCAGAGTTCAGGTCACTCACTGTTTGGAAAAATGGTAAACAAAGATAAGAGCACTAAGCACTGGAATTTATTTTTTATCCACTTGGCCTAAAAGCCACTGCCTGTTAAATTTAGACAGCCGGTTTCAGACCCCTCCCTCCCTCTTGCTTCCTGCCCCTCTCTGCCACCATGCCTAGAGCGTGGTCTCTGCTGGTTGTGGGGTATGTAATGCATTCACAGAGCATGGCCAGAGTCAGCCTGTCTGGGTGTTTATCACAATGTATCATCGGAGGGCCTGGGAGACAAGAGCCATTTCCTCTGCTCTCCCGCTCAGTTCACCAGGGTAGCAGCAACAGCCAAAGGCTGCCCAAATATTTACCCAGACGTCCTCCCAGGCAGAGCTCCTGGGCTCCGGTCTCACACTGTCCTAGGTGGGCTTGCCCCACGGGACATCACAGCAGTTCAGCAGACCATCTTAGGTTTGTTTACAAGGTCACCTTCCACCTGCCTGGAATCTATCATCCAATGGCTCTTTTTTTTTTTTCTTCTATGTGGCATAAATCCCTTTGCAATCAACTCTAAGATCCAGAGAAATCCTTTTGTTGACCTGGAGTTCTGTTGTTTTAAATATTGCTTCAAACAAATGAGCCATTGTCTGGGCTCAGAATTTTCTGGAAGAAGATCTCCACTTTAATGCACTTTATCGAAGCAGGATTACCCCCCACACACACACACACACACACACACACACACACACACACACACACACACACATCTCCCTTCAAATCCCTATTGACTTCTCAGTCTGTTTTCAAAGCTCAGGATATAAGCGGAGAGCACCAAGCCCAAGCTGGGAAAAAAAATCCCTTTCCCCATTAAAAAAAAAATCCTCCTTTGTCCAAGAATGATGTCTAGAGGCCTAAACAGTTTGTGGTACCATAGTTTAAGGACTGTTGGAAATCGAGGAGCTTTTTATTTATTTATTTTGACTTTCTGTGTGTGAATGTCAACCTGCCTGTTCATCTGTATATAGCTCGCATGCAGGCAGTACCTATACAGGCTGAAGAGGGCATTAGATCCTCTGGGACTGAGGTTACATGTCACCATGTGTGTGCTGGGAGCTAAAGCCTGGCTCTCTGCAAAAACAGTAAGTGCTCTTAACTGCTGTCCCATCTCTCAAGTCCCTAGAGGTACTTTTATGCACCGGCTTGGGAGAAAAGAGTTAGGTGCCAGTGTTTTTGCTGGCACTAGTTATCAGTCATGGGACACTTCAAAGAAAAAAAATGACAGGAGATACCCAGGTTCTAGAAATGTAACCCTATCATTCACCAGAGAGGTGAAGTGACTCGATCAAATTACTATACAAACGGGGACAGAGGCAGCTTCAGACTGCAGACCAATAGACCAGGGTTCAGCAGTATGCTTTCTGCCAAAAACCAGGATGAGACCATCCAGAGCTACACTGTCGTGGAACATTAGTTAAAGATGGGCTACAATTGTTTATGCTGTGGAACATTTGTTTAATGATGCAAAGATATGTGTTGCACTCTTTGATGTTCCATTTGTTTAACTCTGCAAAACTCTGTTACTCTGCCTGTCTAAAACACCTGACTGGTCTAATAAAGAGCTGAACTCCAATAGCCAGGCAGGAGAAAGGATGGGCGGGGCTGGCAGGCAGAGAGAATAAATAGAAGAATTCTGGGAAGAAGGGATCAAAGGGCGAGAAAAGAAGGGGCTAGCCACACAGCCAGACATGGAATAAGAGGGAAAGAAAGATACAGAATAGAGAAAGATAAAGCCCCAAGGCAAAAGGTAGACAGAACAATTTAAGTTAAGAAGAGCTGACTGAAGAAAATAAGCCAAGCTAAGGCTGGGCATTCATAAGAAAGAATATGTTTTCATGTGATTATTTGGGAGCTGGGTGGTGCACCCGCCCCCCCACCCCCAAGAACTAAGAGTAAAAGAGTAAGAAAACAAAAGCAAAAAGAACTACACGGAACGTGCTTTCCCTGTTCCGCCCCCAACCCCCCAGCGTTAGAGAGTAAGATGCCCTGGGCCATTGCTCTGCCTCTGAGTCACACCTCCAGCTCTCAATGCTCCGGTGGGAGACTGTGCAGGCGCACATCCTTTAGTGAGGACCAAGGAAAGTCCCAAGAAGACAGCGTGCTTGAGGAGCCAGGTGGGGTCTGTTCTAGATCTAACAGGAGGTGAACTGGAGTGGTGCAATTTGCAAATTTGCATTTCTGAGCACCTTGCATTCACACTCCTGCTTCCAGTCGGGCAGTGCAGAGCTGTAGAAATAGGACAAAGCCCAGATGTTCCTGCCCTCCCACTCTCTGGGGGGGGGGGCATTGAGCAGAGCCATGTGAGTGCCAAGAGAGAAGGTATCCAGCACTTCCTGGCTCTCCTGGCAGGAGGATGGAGAGTGCTATCGGGTAAATCCTGCAAGGCAGGGTGGGGCTGCAGGCTCCAGTGTGCCAGACAGACCCAGGCCAAATCATTTCCCGGCTCTGGGTCAGTTGTCTGTCGGAAGATCTTCCCAGTGTTGCCCAGCTGGTGACCAGGTTCTGGTCCTGGGCTCCCTGCTGTCTCTAACTTCCTGAGGAGTGCCATGGCGCCCTCACGTCTTCCCGTGGCTCTTTATGACCTGCAGGGTCTGTGCAAGGCTAGCGACTTCTGTCTCGAAGATAACCACGGCCGTCATTGGTCTGAACGAGTGATGTCCCCCGTAGGTCACATACTTTGCGTACTTGGTTTCCCGTTAGTCATGTGTTTTGGGGGGTGTCACAGGGATTTAGGGGGTGCAGCCTTACAGGAGGAAGCACGTCACTGGGTATGGGGTGGGCTTTGGGGGTCACAGACTCCTCTCCACTTCCTGTGTGCGACTGAGATGTCATTTCATAGCCACCTGGTGTCACACCTCCTCCTCTGTGATGGGCATCCCCTCTGGAACTATAAGCCAGAATAAACAGGAGGATTCGTCACAGCAACAACAAACCCACAGCCTCCCAGGGGCAAACAGAGGCCCCAGAGCTTGGGTGGCGATGGGAAGGCTGGGGGCTGGACCTACACCTGTTTCCAGGACACTTGGGTCCTCTTGTGACCCCTTTCCACCTGGTGCTATTTTAGGCTTTCCTCCGTAGCTGGCGGCTCCCATGGGGAGGACTTCTTGCCAAGAGTGGCCTCTGCAATGACAGACTAAGCACAGAAGGCCCGGCTAGAAGGATGACACGCCCCTTCTCCAGCTGGGAGCGAAGCTGAGCGAGGATGCTTATGGTGAGGAAGAGGGTGGCAAGCTTAATCAGGGACAGCACCTGCCTCCGAGTGGAGTCTTGTTTTCCACAGAGTGTAGTTCGCTCCGTGAATTCTGACTCCCCACTCTGGCCAAGCCTCAGCGAAGGGGGCTGCCAGCAGCTCTGCAGGGAGACCCCCCAGGCCTGTCCAGAGGGACTGCGGGTCCCCTTACTCCCCAGAGAAGATGTGGAGGTCACAGTGGGCTCTGGGGAGACACAGGCTCTCTCTCTCTCTCTCTCTCTCTCTCTCTCTCTCTCTCTCTCTCTCTCTCTCTCTCTCACACACACACACACCACACCACACCACACCACAGGTGGAGCAGACGCCCCAGCTTTCCGCATCCTTCATGGAATGGGGAGGGTCTCCCCTCTCTCTTTCCTAAGTTCCCCACAAAAAGCCCTCCCTCATTTTCGGAGTCAGCTGGGCCTAAACACACCAAGGCTTCCCACAAAGGCCACCTCACAGGTTCTCTTTACAGCTTCCTGACGTAGGACTCCACCAGCCCCATCCCTGCGTCCTGCCCTGGGAGCCTTCTTTTGGCTTTCTTACCTCTATGATTGGGTTGTTCTAAAAGGGGGTGACCACGCCCCGTGAGAACAAGTCACCCCACGGTCCCACACGACAAATGACTCTTACTTCATGTGTTTATTTCAGTGGTGGATTCCTTCAGAAATAAACCCTTTTTTTTTCTTCCCTAGTAAGAATTTTCTCTGCCTCACAAGGATCCCCTTAGCTACCCACGGGACCCCTCCAGGCCTGTGCCCTGCCTTTCCTGGGGCAGAGTGCCACCTGTGCCCGCTCTGCGCCCAGCTCTGTGTACACATGGGCAGAGATGGCCAATTCACAGTCCCTGGGGTCAAGGGCGCGGGGACATTCGCGTGGATTGCTGCAAGCGAGGGCCCTGTGGCTTTCATGGGGACACTGCGAAGGTCAGGGTCTGCCTTGGGTGGGGGTGGGGACACCGCGAAGCCTTCCCCGGAGAACAGGAGCCCGATGCTGAAGCAATTTTCCAGATATATTTGCGCTCTTTCACACAGAAACAATAAAAGCAGTTAAACAAGGTTTTGGAGCAGCGCTGAGCCGTGCTCCATCGCGGCTGCGCGTTCATTGCCGTTTTACTGGCACACGCGCTCCTGTGGTCTCTGCCTCGCTCCAGCCTGGTCTCAGCCCGGAGACGGTGGCTGAGGCCTGCGTTAATGAGGGCAATTTGTTTTGGCTGGGGGTCTTAGAGTCGTGGGTTTCTGTTGTCTCTGTGCCTGCTGCCCCTGTTCGGGGCCTCATGCATGCGTGGATGCCCCCAGTCTCAGAGCTCCCTACCCTACACGGGCAAGGCTTCTCGAAGGGACTTAGTGTGAAGGTCAGAGCAGCTGAGAAGCTAAGTCCCGCTAGGTATCAGAGGTGACATTCCGGGTCACTCCAGGGAGGACTTACGGGACGGACAGCTGGCTGTAGGTTGTTTTTTTGTTTTCCCATCAGGACCATATGTCCAGGAAGCCAAAAGCAGAGGTCAAGTCTATGGCCTCACACGGAGAGACTGAGAAGGTAAAGAGGACAAGAAGGGAAGCCTGGTGTGTGGGGTGGTGGGTGAGAGAAGCCAGAGCAGCAGTCCTGAGGGGTGGGCACCTGGATCCAAGGGACCAAGACAGGGGTCAGAACCAGGATGGATTCTCAGAGGACGCAAGAGTCATCTGTCACTGACAGGACGCAGGTCTCGGGACTGCAGTTGCATGGGCGAGCTGGGGTGAACCTCTAAGCCTGGGCGGCTGTGGTGAGTCGATGAAGCAGGAGTATCAGGCAGAGACAAGCACACCTCACACCCCAGACTCCACAAGCTGGGAAACCCTTACAGGCATTTCCAGGCTCACCCTTGGGTCACCCCTGGCAACCTTGTTCCTGAATGAGGGGCCGGGAGACATGACTATTAACAAGGGCAGGGTCGGGATGGAGAGATGCCTAGCCTTGTGGAGGGGTGGGAACAGAACCAATGGCATCATTTATGAGAAAGGAAAGTTCTGGGTGCATGGAGGATCGTTGCCGTGCTCTGTGGGTGACTTTCACCTGAGCTGTGTGCAAACTGAGTTGTAGCTTACAGATGAGGGTACTGAGGTTCGGGATTTGTGTGGAAGGTCAGGAGGGACAGACGGGGGCAACTGGCAAAGGGAGGGGTGGGGCTTATAGCACCCTGGGGTGAATAAAAACCAAACTTTGACTCCAAGGTCTGTGACCGGAGATGCTTCATGGAATGGACCATACAGCAGGCCAGCAAAGTAAGGAGCCCTCTTGGGTCCAGGGTCTTTGGGGTCAGGGAGGTTGAAGGTGAGTGGGAGAGAGCAGGATGATGGTCTCGAATGTGGACCCTGGCCAAGAGAAGGGAAGATGCTGTGGATTCTCTGCTCCCTCAGTCGTAGAAGCCACTGCAAAGACGACGTAGGACCGCCCTCTTTGGACCTGATGCCAGCTGCTCTGGCTGGTCAGGGCTGGCCCCAGTTGGCACAGGGTGTCAGCTCTCTTGGAAGGGACAGGATGCCATTCGGGAATCCTGCTGCCCTTGCTTACAGTGTGACTAGCCACATAGAATTTTGGCTATGGTTTTCTTAGCCTTGAACTTCAACCCTCAGTGGGTATCAGTGGAGTCCTCTGGCATGGAGTTCATATGAGTGGTAATTACCTACCCTATTGTCTTCACAGGGTTGGGACACCCCAATCCAATTTGTTTATCCTCTCTGTGACCTCAGCTAACATAGCTTCTTCTCAAAGAACTGTCCCAACCCTTGAGAAGTTTGGCAGGCTTGTGAATCTCTTTGGAAAGTAGTGAAAATAGCATACCGTCTACTGTCTTTATTTCTGCTAAGTGCCTGCAGGACCAGAGGAAACGAACCCAAACTGGAGCAGGAGAGGGACATCAGTGGCCTGCTCTAAAGGTTCCTCCACTCATTGGTGTGCTCTCTCTTCTTATAGGCCACCAAGCATGACTAACTGGTCCTGCTTTGATGGGCATACTGCCCTGGAGCGGATGGCTGAGCAAACTCAATTCTCCCTGCCAGGCAGACAAGCAAGGACAGCCACCAAAGGCTGTCTTCATACACCCCTGAGCAAAGACATCCCTGTTCCTGCCACACCATGCCGCCCAGCCCCCTGCCCTCCGGTCTGTACCCTAGGTTTACAAGCTCATGAGCCGGAGTCTAGAGTTCTCTAGAATTCCTTGTAAATCACGCCAGTGACACAAGCATTCTAGAGGCCGACGTAAGCTGTGCTAAGGTCCAGAGAAAGCTTTGGAGGTGGTAGGAGGGCAAAGGAAGCAGAGGTGTTTCGTCTGTGCCAGGAGGAGGCTGGGTTCGGAGCAGACAAGGAGCTGATCCTGGGAGTCAAAGTGCAGAGGAAGGAGCAAGATGACGTAGCTCGGATTGTGATGCAAACCCAGATGCCCATGGAGCCAGGAGGCACCCGGACTCTGTCAGCTTGCGCCCAGAGGGCACCGGTGTGGTATGGAAGGGCTGGGGGTGCACCCTTGTCTGATGCTCCTGGAAGGGACAGGCTAAAGGTGGTCTAAGCTCCTGCTGCTTCAAGGAAAAGCCAGGATCTAGGCTTCTGCAGAATCCTAATTTCTTAAATTCAGCAGTTAGTACATATTTGAAAGCTAAGACAATACCTCTGTAGTTGCACTCAGTTTCTGGGCTTCGTGCGCTGACCCCTGGCCTCCACAAGCTGCTATGACTGGATTCTGTGGGCTGGGCAGCCCCCTGCCTCAGCATTTGATGTCTGCCCACTTTTGGCTCAGTCCCTAGGATGCTGTGGGATTTGTCCCCACACTTGGCTAAGAAAATAGCATTCTTTCCCCAAACTTAGACTTGGCAGGTGGGTGGATTTCTGGTTTGGGTGTTGAATCTTAAAAAAATGAAGAACACACCTGATATGGAAATGCCATTTCTCCTCACGCATGTTGCCACTCTTTGGAGTCTAGGAGGGCCTCACGATGCTCAGAGTCTTTTAGGTCAAGGCAAGGGTGACCTTGTCAACCTGCTCTCATTTCGGGGCCCACAGATGAGCGTTCAGTAGTAGGGTTTTGTTGTTTTTGTTTGTAAAAGTCGCACAGACCGAAGACAAACCTGCCTGGAACTAATGTCAGCATGTTCCTTATATCCCTGGGACTGCCTTTCTTTCTAGTGAGTGGTCTCAATTGAAACCATTCGCCATCATCAGACACGTTTTATAACTGCATGATCGCTCTAGGCTCAGGGGCCCCAGACACAGGGATGCAGCTGGGAATGTGCAGTGAGATTGAATGGGGTGATGTCAGAGAGGGGACTGTGGGAGTGGGACTTCCGCTCAGGGTACCACTGAGTGCTGAGCTCTGATGGACAGGAAGGGACAGATTCCCCCATGTTCTGATTCCCATCCTTGGGTGTGCCCGGAGAGGCCGGAGAGTTGGGGGGGGATGCACCTGTACACAGGCCGGTTTCTAGAAAAGGAAGCTCCAGGGAGCCATAGGCAACAGGCTTCCCCAGGGCGAGTCCGGGCTGTAGCCAAGGATGGGAAACCTTTTGTGAGGCTTGCTGGAGTGTGAGTGTTGGCTCAAGATGGTGGCCTCTGGGACACCAGACCACGACTGGCTCTTACAGATCGCTAGGGGAATTCGCCCAGGCTTTCCTGCACTGGGCTTCAAGTTCCACCTCAGGAGCCAGCACTGAACACCAGAAGCGCACACGGAGTTTAAGTCTGTTTTGCGGCTCGCCAGCTGTGCGGCCCGAGTCGACTTTGGCAGCTGCAGTTTCTCACCCAGCGAAAGAGAGACGCGCGCTGGCCTTGTGCTGCACGGAGCTGCGTCAGCACAAACCTCCATTCGAGGGTGGCTCAGACAGTAGCGTCTGCATAAGAAAACTCAGTGGACATTCACTGCTTCCCCGCTGTCCTCCCTCAGGCAGCCATTGTAGATGGACCTGCCCAAATCTTGGATTTGCTCTCTTTCTGAAGAGGCTCACCAAATGCTCACTGTACACCCTCGCTGCAAGTGGGGGTGGGCTTCTACGAGACTACTGTGGGAACAAGGTCCTAGAAAGTAGGCCAACCAGCAGCTGGAATAGAGGACCCCTCCTGCCCTGCACACGGAAAGAGAGTGATGCTGGATGAGGAGAGACACGGATACAGGCGATGGATGGTCTGCCAGGATGCCCGTGATGCCCCAAACACTGCTAGGCACTGGGGATGCTTGTGTAGGTACCACCCCCCCCACCTCCACAACATGGAGGATGGTTCCGTCCCATCAGCAAATGTGAAGGCACAGAATGAGATGTTTTAAAGAGAGAATCTGAGGGAGGTACAGGAGAAACTGTTCAGAAAAATACCAGAATATCTGAAAGACTTAATTCAGGGAGAGAATAAAGGAAGTGCCTTTTTCGCCTGCTCTATCATAAACATACAGGGCTTCTCATGATACGGGCTCACAATAATTGCTATAAGCCTAGACAAATTCAATGGTGACTTGACAATGGGTCAGTGAGGGGGCCACGCTGGCCTTTAGGAAATGAGTATCATGGGAGCAGCCTCCAGCATCTGCACCACACCATCTCATATGGGGTCTGCTGCTTCTTCCAGAGGGACACAGATAGACAGTCACGGGGACACAGGTGGGCAGGAAACATGAGACCTTGCTACTCTGGGAGAGATCGTCTATACCAGAAGGTGCAGGCACCTCTTGAGGGGAGTTTGATGGGTGGAAGAATATTGTTCTGGTCCAGCCACAAGCCCCCGCTCCCTGGTGATGTTATTCCTGGTATAGTGAGCAGGGATGAACAGGACAATTTCCAGGAGAGACCTAGGAGGGGTTCTGAACCCCCAGTGGCTGGGATTCACCCATGCTCTCTGATTTGAGCATTGTTCTGCTGGCCTCCAGAAGGAAATCATGTCCTGGGAAAATGAAGTGTCAGGTGTAAATTTAGAGCAAGAGAGTAGAAAAAGTTCCCAGCAATAAGGAGGGTATGACATGCAGTGGCAGGGGAGGGACTCTGGTTACTCGTGTGTGTGTGTGTGTGTGTGTGTGTGTGTGTGTGTGTCTGTATCTGTCTGTCTCTCCCTCCCTCTGTGTGTGTATGTCTGACTCTCTTTCCCTCTCTGTGTGTCTGTCTCTCACTCTCTGTTAGAGTGTGTGTGTGTGTGTGTGTGTGTGTGTGTGTGTGTGTGTGTGTGTGTGTTGCTGTCCCCTTTAACAGATGAAGACACAGGCTATGGAGGACCTGTATTGTCCTCAGGGTACTATGGCTGGGTAAGGGGCCTTTCAGCAGGGAGTTGGGTGTAGCATGAATTCTAATTGGTATTATTAATAAAAACCATCAGGGTCAACTATCAGAGGATGAAACTTGAAGATCAGAGAAGCAGAGTGGCCAGCCACTAGGGAGTCCTTACTTCTACCAATGCTCTGACCAAAGGGGCGATCCTGTCCTCAGACTGACTCCCCAGATGGCATCCTCAGACTGCACTTCTCCTCAGACTGCCCTGAGCTCCTATCTCCTCCCACCTTATATTCCCTCTCCATCCAGTCATACCCCTTCCTGTCCACCTCCTCAGTGCTGGGATCAAGTGCTGAGCTCACTTTTGTGTGAGCTCTGTTTCTCTTTTAGACTGGACCAATTTTGTGTCACACAGGGTGGCCTTGGAGTAACAGAGATCTGGGGGAAGTCCTTCTGTGTATATGTTTGTCTTATTGGTTGACAAATGAAGCACTGTTTGCCAATAGGGAAGCAAGATAAGTAGGAATAGGAATCAAGGAGGAGTCTGGGAAATGTAGTCAGGAGTAGAGAGTTGCCATGTGATCCTGGGAAGAAAGGATGCATGAGGCCTGTGCCCTTGGTAAGATAAGACCATATATATAGTAGTTATGGGTTAATACTTAAGACAGAAGTAGCCAATGAGAAGCCCTGGATATTGGCCAACAGCATTGTAACTAATAGAGTCTCTGTGTGTTATTTGGGGTTGACGTGGCTCAGGGACCAGGCTGGCGGGAAGAATGCTCGTTACAGAGATCCATCTGCCTCTGTCTCCCGAGTGCTGGGTGTGTGCCACTATGCATGGCCTCCATGGCTGACTGGTGTGGCTAGCTTTGCACTCTGATCTTCAGGCAAGCACTGAGACCTAGAGTTTGGTATCCCAGGCTGCTTGAGGATGACATTGGTGGCAGACTGGGGCTCCAAGACAATGCAGGGTGAGTCTCCATGTTAGCTTCCTGGTCCTGCTTGGGCTTCCATGGAGTTGTCTAGCAGCTCACGAAGCAGATGCCAGGGCCAAGAGGGATGGAGTGGGAAGTATCTCCCGCAGAATGGAAGGAGAGGGCTAACCTGCTTCTCTGTGTACACTGGTCATTGAGCTAATAAAAAATGTCAGAAGGAACATTGCGTTTGGATCCTGGGGGCAAGGTGGCAGTCACTACAGAGGCATGGGAAAGTGTCCTGGAGACAAGAGTTTCCTTGGGACTTGCCAGCCATAACCAAAAAGAAAAATGTGCATGGAAATGAGGGGTCCATGAAGAGATCCCAGGGCATTCCAGAGGAGGGGGGGAGTAGAAGCATTCTGGGTAGGAACAGGAAGAAAACAGACAGTGTACATGGGATTCCTTGGCCCGCTGGCTTTGCCTATCAGTTGGTTTATTTGCAAGACTCAACTCAGTATAAGAGTCGGGGAAGGGTGGATTCTAGGTTTGCATCATAACCTTGAGAAAAATATCTGGAGCCCTCTAAATCTCTACTTTCTCAACCCTAAAAGGGAATGTTTACAACAGACATCATTGCTACCACGTAGGTGATGGAGAGCATGTGGTACCATGTACTAGTTACTATTACTGCATTTTCCTTATGTCATTGACGGTGACAGTCCTAGCAGGGACATGCAGGAGACTCGCTATCAAGCTCTCCGGAGGCACAGAGACAGCGAGATGGGTTTATCACTAAGCCTGGTGAAGACAGAATGGCAGAACAGGATGAAAGAGTTTTAATGCTACTGAAGTCAAGTAGACGCTGTAGCCGTGAGGCTACCAACTGAGACACGGTGCAGAGTTTGGAAATTTGAGGAGATGACATGGTAAGACAGCGATGTCACGTAGTGACGGCAGGTGCAGGAGAGGGTCCCCGGGTGTGCATTACAACTCAGAGACCAGGCAAAGGTTAGGAAGAAGAGGACATGAGACTCAAAAGTTGGGTTCTGAAGTTTTAGCCTCCCCCCGCTTTTTTGTCATAAATGAACATAATGGGAAAAAACTCAACTAGAAATGATATATTTCCTCATTTGTAAAGTGGATTTGTGTGTGTGTGTGTGTGTGTACATGTACTTGTGCCTGCAGAGAGCAGAGAAGGACATCTGATGTCTTGCCTAATTCGTCTGAGACAGAATCTCTCACTGAACAGGGAGCTAGGCTGGCAACAAGCCAGCCTCAGTGATTCTTGTATCTCTGTCCCCCGCAGAACTGGGTTACAGATGCACATGACTGTGTCCCGTCACCCACACCCGGTTCCCCATGCTTACACAGAAGCCGCTAGCTCAGGGAGCCGTCATCTCTCCACCTCATGGGTTCTTTCTTAATCCCCCGTTCACTATGGGCTATGATCTGTCATGAGTTTATAAATTCATTTTAAGGGGTTAAGACAAAAATTTAGATTGTCCTCATAGCCAGGCATGATGGCACACACTTGTAATCCTGTCACTAGGGTATGAGGTGGGGCAGTCAGGAGGACCAAATCTAAGGTCGGCCTGATCCTACATAGTCCATTCTAGAACACTCAAGGATATGTGTTCTGAAACATAACAAAATAATGCTGAACCACAGCAGAAAAATATAAAACCTAAATAAATGAATAAATGAAGACATGCAGGGCATGGCATGCGAGCGTGCACGCACACAAACACACACATGAGCACACACGTACACATACGCATAGTAGACCAGAGCAGACTACATATAGACAGCTATGTGATCTTTTGCGAATTGTTTCTGTTCTGTGGTGTGCTCCCGGAAATGAACACTGAGCTGGATTATACATTGGGTTTCTCATGATGGGAACTAACGTTTGAAAACCAGAGCTGTAACACCTTGGTGCTGCCAGGAATGCCCACATGTGTTGTTGCCTCGGTTTCCCCATTTTCACAGGCCTCCCTGTATAGCTGGAGTCGCTTGACTCTGTAAATGTTCCTCAGAGGACCTGTCTCCCTCACAGCATAAAGGCACAAGTCCCCCACTGTGGGCACTGTCCCTGCCTACAGTCCCTTCTGCTGTGGCAGCAAGCTCTTGGGGGTTAAGTCATCTCTGAGCTAAGTGCAGGAACCCCCCAATTTAGAATAGAAACAGAAGCATCCAGTTAACTAAATATCAGAATACAACACCTACATTTTTAGTATAAGTATATTCCAAATACTGAATGAGATACACTAAAAAATTTGTCATGGTTTATGTGGAATTCAAATTCAACCAGACACCTGTATTTTTTTCTGACAGCTTTAAGTAAGTAATAAACAGAGACCAAACAGGAGGGAAAGTTAGAAGATTAAGACTTTAAAATGCCTCCAACTAAAAATCTTTGGGCTTTAATATGATCATAAATTAACAGCTGTATTGCATTATGCAAATTTATGTTAAATTATTCTCTCTGTCATCACGCCCCAGTAAAAATTGTATATATGACATTTAGGGGGAAAATGACATCTTCTGATAAGAGATTTGCTCTACATCTTGGCACAGCTGATTACCTGTGCCTGAACGCTGTGGCCACCCCTCCCAAGAGGTCCTGTGTTAGTGACTCTTGGAGTTCCTTCTGGTCTAAGTCCCTGGAGAACAGCCCAGGAGTGGCGATTTCTACTGTCAGGTGACGCACAGCCCTGCCCTTTGCCTAAGAATGGTACCTCCTGGCAGTGAGCACAGGGGCTCGAGGGGCATGCCACGAGGAGGTTTATCTGTGAGCTCTGTCACTCTGTCTTGGAGCAGCCAAGGAGAAGGACATCTCTAATCTGATGTCCCACCAGCTGGCTAATTCAATGTTCAAGCAGACACAGGTACATGCTATTAGTTTCTCAGACAGATGTGCTTGAGTGGATCATTTAGAGTTGCAGCCTTCCTGAAGGTTCCTGGTATATCCCACTGTTTTTTAAATAATTTTTCTTCCATTCCACCTCTGTCTGCCTGCCTGCCTGTCTGTCTCCTTGAGACAGGATGTCAGATAGCCTAGGCTGGATTTGAATGAGCTATGAAACTCTTGCTCCTCTTGCCTCTCCTGGGTGCTTGGATTACAGGTGTGTCTCTACACTTGGAGGACAGTTTCTTAAAGTCGAGGCCCTGCTCGTGGAAGAGGTGCCCATGTCTGTTCTGGAAGGGAGAGTCGAGCATTACAAACAGAATATGACCTCCATTAACCTGGTACCCAGCAAAGCCTGGAGGACAGGAAGCCAGATGGCTGTCAGCAGACTGCAGAATGCCAGGTCTGCTTGGAAATGGTTGTGGGCAGGAGTAAGTGACAGGAAGGAAGGCCACAAAGAGGGCCTAGAACGATCTGGAACAGGAAGCAGTGGTGTTGAGGAGCAGTCGCAGGGATTCTCAGGGGTGCCGGTGCTTGCCATCCCACAGACACAGGCCCTCACTGCTCGAAAGCTGTGTGGGCTCGGAAGGACGAGGCAGGCTCCAGTGGCCTTCTCAGAGACGGTGCTGGTGTCTCAGAGCTCACATGCAAGTGTGCAAGGGCCTTAGGCCAGGAAGCTACAGTACAGTGTGATTCTGGGCAGCATCCTATGCCTTTCCCCATTTGCTGATTTACAAACAAAGGGGTGTAGCTCAGTAGTGGAGTATGCCTCGCCATGTGTGAAACCCTGAATTCAGTTCTCAGTCACATACACACACAGACACACGGACACACACACACAGGCACACGCACAGAGGCGCACACACACAGACACACCCACAGGCACACAGACACATACACAGAGACACACACACAGACACACACATACACACACAGGCACACACACACACAGACACACAGACACACACACAGACAGACATACAGACACACACACAGGCACACACAAGCAGACACACACACATAGACACATACACAGAGACACAGACACATACAGAGACACACACACACAGAGGCACACACACAGGCACACAGACACACACAGACAGACAGACACACAGAGACACACACACACAGACACACACAGACATACATATACAGACACACACACAGGCACACACATACACACACAGGCATACACACTGGCACACACAGACACACACACAGACAGACATACAGACACACACACAGGCACACACAAGCAGACACACACACATAGACACAGACACACACAGAGACACACACACACAGGCACACAGACACATACACAGAGACACACACACAGGCACACACATACACACACAGGCATACACACTGGCACACACAGACACACACACAGACAGACATACAGACACACACACAGGCACACACAAGCAGACACACACACATAGACACATACACAGAGACACAGACACATACAGAGACACACACACACAGAGGCACACACACAGGCACACAGACACACACAGACAGACAGACACACAGAGACACACACACACAGACACACACAGACATACATATACAGACACACACACAGGCACACACATACACACACAGGCATACACACTGGCACACACAGACACACACACACATACACACACATACACACACATAGGCGGGCACGTTCAAAGGGGGATTAGAGTGAATGATCTCTGTTTTGACCTTTAATCACCACCTACTCACCTGGCACTGACCACTGCTGAGCACCCATGTCTGATGAGGTGCTGCAGACAAGCACAGGGAATGGCTTAGCAGCCGGAGCCTCTGTTTGGTTTGGGCCAAGCACGCGTACCCCTTTCCTAACAATGCACCTTGTAACCAACCTATCAGGCTGCATGCCCACCTCACTCCAAACAAAGGAATGAGCTCCCCTCCCCTGGGCAGGGATCGAAACCTCCCCTTTCACGAACGACTTCTAATGAAATGCGTACCCGAATGTGTCTGGGTGTGGAAGGCAGTGGTCCTGATGTGTTTCACATTGCTTTTAAGTGCATGTGCGTTCAGGCAAATTGTATCCTCTGAGTGAACATTCAGGGAGACCTCCCTGCTCACTGTCCATGCCTATGCATAGTTGGGCACACGAAGGACTTGAATCAGATGCATCATGGGAAGGGGCATACTAAATGAGCAGAGGTTAACCGAATTCTTCCTTCTGGTAAACCCCGCAGAAGGAGGTCTCAAACAGTTCCCTCTCTCATGTGGTCTGCTGTCACTGTCGAAGGTGCATGTCCTCCTGACTTGATCTAATGCATTGCTTTGAATAAAGTTCCCTTGCTACTTTGCAGCCTGGGAGCACCTTTATTTCAATTATCCGATTAAGATGCCAAGAACCCGGCAAAACCTGGCCCAGACCCTGACCACTGTGAGACACTTGACGGACCCTGCACTTGTGAGACAGTCAGGTTCGCCCAGGGCAGACAAGCAGAAGAGGCCCCTGCCCTTGAGAAGGTGTTCAGGAAGGGGAGGGGAGAAGGGCAGGGGAGAGAGGGGATGAGCTGTGAAACTGCCAAGGCTTCTTGCCTTCCTGAAATGATGGAGGCAGGTATGTTTCATGGGTGGGTAAGGTCTGTGGCTTGCTTGGTCACCGGCTGTGCCAGCTGAAAGGGTAAGAGGGTCCAAGGCCTGAGCATGGACCAAGGGGAAGGTGCTGGTTTCTGGAAACGTGGACCCCAGATGCCTCATCAGCAAGGACAGGCTGCACTCATTGACCTCTTCTGTCTAAGGCTGGTCCATGTGCAAAGAAAAGACAGTCTGAAGGAGACTCGAGAAGCCTTTGAAATCTGACCTAGGAGGCCAGGAGCAGGAACAGGGGGTGACTGTCACATGTCTTCCACAGAAGGAAGATAAGCAAGGAAGGAAAGGTCATAGGCTACTGCGTAGGTGCAGACCGCGTTTGTTTAGCTGAGTTGGGGTCTATATCAGCCTAGCATTTCACAGAACTCCAGACAGATACCATGGGCCCTATTAAGTAGGATTTAAGGAAAAATTTGAGGGACAGAGAGAAAAATGCAACTAGATACAGTGACAACTGACAGGCTTAACACATAAATTATTCCCAGGGAAAGAAACTGTCTACCTAAAACCCAAAGGACAGGATGAATAGAGGAATTTTTGATGGTGGAGATTTTGTGTAGGAATAAAAGCTAATAACACATGGAGATATCTATAGAGATTAGTTTTAAGAGACCCAAGGGTAGACAAGGAGAATGTAAATTTGCCAAATGTTAAGTTAAAAAAAAAGAACCCATTTCTAATCAGCTCAGGCTTGCTTTTAAAGATCTATTTATTTATTTTTATTGTGTATATATGTGCTAAGTTTATATGACCAAGTATGCAGGTGTCCCTGGAGGCCAAAGGGCATTGGTTCTCCTGTGACAGACAGTTGTGAGCTATTTGATGCAGGTACTGGGAACAGAGTTCTTAATAGCTGATCCATCTCCCCAGCACTCCTTTTTATTTCTTTTATAAAGATTTATTTATTTATTAATTATATATACAGTATCTTGCCAGCATGTATGCCTGCATGCTAGAAGAGGGCACCAGATCTCACAGTAGATGGTTGTGAGCCACCATGTGGGTGCTGGGAATTGAACTCAGGACTGATGGAAGAGCAGCCAGTGCTCTTAACCTCTGAGCCATCTCTCCTGCCCCTCCTTTTTCTTTCTATTGCTGTGTTTTTTAAAAAATCTTGTTTGATTAGTTTGTTAATTACGGAACAAAATTTATTCTTTTACTGGTGAAGACAAATGCATCTTCACTTACTGAAATTTCCTTGTTGCCAGGTAAAGAATGATCTTTTTTTCTGATGGTGCCTTTTGAGACTGGGTGGCAGCAGAAAGGGGACGTCCCGGGCAGAGGAGGAATCATCTCTGGGAACTCTCCAACACCCTGTTATGAACTTGGCTGCCATAGTGGAAATAGAAGCCACATCCCCTACTTTTGACATCTGCTCTCACAGGACAATGTCCCCCAGACTTGCTGGCTATTCCCAAGATGGCACCAGGGAATTGTTCTGGGTTCAAATTAAGTCTCTGTCTCTCACTTAGTTAGCTACTTCATGCCCAAGCTTCCATTTCATTTAGTCTTTACAATGAATCAAAACATAGAGTTGGTTGTTAGGATTGCCTGGTACTAGTACTCTTGAATGAGAGCATCTGCCATTAGATGCTTCTAGGAGACTTCATTTTACCCAGGATTCTTGGCTAGCAGGGTCGACTTCTTTACAGCAAGGTCAGATTTATTTAGCACATAAAAGTGATTATGAATAATTATAATGCTCTGTAAATGTTTACTGTTACTCAGGAGGTAAGAACCATCATTCGCATCTTCCAGGTCTACAAATCTCTCATTTGCAGCTAAGCTGGGGACTCATCGAACCAGATTTACAGCGAAAGGAGTAAAGACAAGAGGGTGGGAGAGAGACAAGGAGCCGGCTCACCCCTCCACCCCACTCCAGAACACCCTGTCCTCACTCCTAGCCAAGGTAGGGACCTGTGATGGGACACCCCTGGGCTCCAGTTGTCATGCCGACAAGAGGGAGAAATGGGCCCATAGTCCTTGAGTTGGTCACAGACCAGGTGACCTTCCAGCCTTGCGTTTGGCGTGACTTTTGTGAGATGCTTTCAGATGGGGGCAACTTCCAGCCCTGTCAGAGCAACCGTTTCTAAGGCCTCGATAGACTAGTAGCTAGCGAGATGAACTGGGTGTGACCACCACACAATCTCAGAAAGCTTGCTGCTTCCCAACAACCTGGCCTGGGCCTTTCTTAAAATGCCACGAGCATCTCCAACCACCAGAGGGTGTTTATAAAATCATTCCTGTCATTGACAGTGACTCTGTGTCATACAATAAATCTTTTGGCACAGATCTTCACCCTAGCTGCATCTTAGATCACCAGGGACTTTTCAGAAACCCAGGTGATGGGGAATATCCTTCTGCGTGCTGTGAATATATGTCTCTCTTATTGGCTGATGAATAAAAATGCTTCAGCCAATGGGGCAGGCAGGATGTAGCCAGGCAGGAAGGATAGATGAGGCTACCAGACCAGGAGAATTCTGGAAAGAGGACTGCAGAGAGGAGTCACCAGGGGTATGCCATGTAGCTTCTGAGAAAGCAAGAGGTCCAGGCATCATGAGGTAAGCCAAGAGCTTGTGGAAATACATAGATTAATAGTTATGGGTTAATAACTAAGAGAGAGCTAGCCAGTAAGAAGCCTGAGCCATCGGCCAACCAGTTTATAATTAACATAAGCCTCTGTGTGCTCACTTGGGACTGAAGGGCGATGGGACCAGGCAGGACAGAAACCCCGTCTACACCCAGGACTCACTCTGGACCAACCAAGTCAGAAGTGGATCCAAGCCACTGCCATTTCTCACAGCTCTCGGGGATGTAGACGTCTCTGGCTATTCTGGGGTCTTGATTTGCATTCGGGGCTCAGTGACAGCTGCCTGTAAGGCGTGGTAGGGCATGGCAGAGGAAAGCTACTCAGAGGTAGCCGTGAAGGTAGAACAGGAGGAGGCTGTTGACTTGTTCTCAACGGCACGCCTCCTCCAAACCAAACAGGCTTCACTTTCTGCTTTGTGACATGTGTCCAAACTGTGGGTCCATCAGAGGCCTCATGGTCCAGCCACCTTCAAGCAGCATCACTGGCTATAAAGCAAACCTTCAGCACACAAGCCTTTCGGGGGCCACTTCATTGCCAAACTGTAACAAACACCAGATTTTGGTTTGCTCTGGCCAGAGAATCTAGAGACTTGGTGAGGCCTGGAGGACCTGTGTCCTTTCGGGTACAAGGACGGGGAACACAGGCTCAGGATTCTGGGCCACCCTTCTCTTCCCTAGCGTTTTCCAGGCCTTGTCTACACTGAGATAAGCAGGATTCAGCAGCAGTCAAGGGCAGGCTGGACAGTGAGAATGTGGCCTTGGCCCGGTAACCAGGAGGGAGGATGGAGAGAGCCTTCCGGCCGAGCAGCACAGATGACTGGACCATGAGGCCTCTGGGTCCCCAGGAGTGTGTACGGAGCCAAGTGTCTCTTGTATAAGGGTAATATATTTAACAGCAAACACAGTGAAATTCAACCATAGTGTGGTGAGGAGGATTACCATACACGGGATAGGGATGTCTCGTGTGCTATTTCATTAGGGAGAAATCACTTGCGTGGGAAACCGACAACTGAGGTCAGCACTCTGCTGGCCTCCGACCTCGACCCCAAGAAAGCCCTCTCCCTTTCCACCTAGCTCTTAATCTCCCAGCCTTCGCCCACGTACCCGTGGCCACGCCCAGATGGGTGTGGTTAGGGCTCCAGGTACGGGATCTCTCCCTACCATAGTGTTAACTTCCCGCGAGACAGACCCCAAAGAGAAGCGGGAGGAGAGCCGGAGACCTTTCCATAAAGAATGAAGCAATGCCATCCTGGAATGAGAGTTAGAGAGGGGTCCACGGTGTTGCAGAGGCGGCTCAGTGGCTGAGACAGGAGTCCACAAGACGGCTGAGCCAGCACCTTCGCTGAGTGACGCCCCACCCCGAGCACGCTCCACAAACAAGCCGAAGGAGAGATAGATACTACGAAGATACACGTATAATATGATGATGATGGCCATGAAGAGGATAGTGACGACCAAGAGAGGCTTCAAGCTTCCGGAATGTTTTTGTGGGTGTGGGTGAAGCACCCAGGTTCCCAGGGGCAGAAGGGTGAAGCCGCCTGAGTGCTGTCGTTTCAGCCACTCAAAAGGAGAATCCGGAAGCTCAGAGAGTGGACCACTGCGACAGGAAAAGCACAGCAAACCTTCTGTGGTGCTGAGAAGCAGGAGGACAGGTAGGGCGGTGCTAGTGGAGTGTCTGGGGAGGGTGGGGCTCCTCGCCGTAGACCAGCGTGGGCAGGGCTGCCCCTTCTGCCTGGACAACTGGCTTTTCCATGGCTCCGTGACACTGAGGCACATGCCGCCCCAAGCTCCACCCCTTGAAGTCCCTCTTTTCCAGTAGGTGTAGAGCCACCGCCACCTGAGTAGTCACCAGAAACACCGGAGCCTGGAGGAGCAGCCGCGGAACCCGAACGTTAGACACTGTGTTGGTAGGTGCAGGCTGAGAGAAAGCCAGAAGGACCCTGTGACTGGGTCCTTCCCAATGGAACCCTTCTCTTTGGATGCTGTCTGTCTTCTGTCATGACAGCCTTTTGAAACCTTGGTTAGGATGTAGTAAGTACATCTACGGGATGTACTGCCCCACAGGGCTAGCGTCTATACTATAGTGTTAGCGTCTATACCATATTAAATAAAGGACTTGACCTTGGATCGGGTGGTTGACCCTCATCCATTCAGCTGAGGGCAGAAGAGTGAACATTGCTGTTTCCTGGAGAAGCAACCCTGTCTCCAGATGGTGGCATCAACTCCTTTGTGAGTTTCCAACTGCCAGCCTGCCCCACAGACTTCAGACTTGCCAGCCCCCACACGGCGTGAGCCAACTCCTTAAAATAAACCTCGCTCCCTTCTTGGTTCTCTCTCTCTCTCTCTCTCTCTCTCTCTCTCTCTCTCTCTCTCTCTCTCTCTCTCTCTCTCTCTCTCTCTCTCTCTCTCACTCTCTCTCTCTCTGGAGCTTTTCTTTCCCTGCCAATGCCACAGGCACCGTGACAGTACTGACTTTGAGAAGTTCTTGTAAGGACCAGGCTAACGCTTGTTTGCAAAGTAAGGAGCCTGAGACTGGCATTGGCAGCAGAGACGGCGTCTATTCCAATCCCTCCCTTTCTGCAGATAAGGAAAACGGGTGGTAACAGCTGATGTGTATGTTGTTGATGCTGTCCCAAGTGTGACACGTGTGTTAACCGAGTCTATGCGACAATCCGTGAGCTACGGAATGCACCCTATTCCCATTTTACAGAGAGGAAAACCAAGTAACAAAAAGGCGTGTCATGTCAGGGATCCGGTGACGGTCACTCGGTGTCCTCCATGTGTTCTCCTGGACATGTGGGACCAGTATCTGGCTCCTGGCGCTCCCTCCTGCTTGGAAGGTCTGCTCTTTGCTCTGGTCCAGTTTGATGGAATGTTACCAGCCAAGAGTCCCAGAGAGACGAAATGATTGATGCTGCACCCCAAGCTCCAGAAGGGTGGGGCTGCAAACCCAGTGACTGATGGGAGGGAGGGCCAGGATCCCAAGCCATGCATTTTCAGGAAAAAAGTTTTTTTCTGTTTTTGTTTTCTGTTGTTGTTGTTGTTTTTTGAAAGGGCTACAATCCTGGACCATCTCTGTTGGTTGACTCTGGTTTTGTGTGTTTTGGGGACAAGTTCGCACTGCTTAGCCCAGGCTGGCTTCGAATTCAAGATCCTCCTGCCTTAGCATCTAGAGCTCTGGGGTCCCAGGTATCCATCGCCGCCACTGCCGACCCTGCTCACCCCCTTGTCAGCCCCTGGAGTCAGTTACTCACTCAGTTCAAACCCTCGGAGAAGGCAGGGGTGTCTCCCCTCCAGTCCTTAATGACTAATTATAGTGTCATTGAGGAAGAGGAGAGGAAGCCACTAGGTAACAAGAGTCTGGGAGGCTCTGGGTGGCTCTCCACCCCTTCTTGTTCATAGCGTGGGGGAAACGTGTTCCCTTCTCCATAACAAGAGGTCTCAGCAGGGGGTCTGCACTGTGCTCCCTACAGATCCTGCCCCAGTTTGGTCCCAGCAGGAGGAGGCCAGTGGAGTTTAATTACATTCTTCCTATAGGGAACATTCAAGAAATGAGCCTTTGAGAAACAACTTGTGCTACCAAAGGAGTGGGGGGGGGGGTCAAATTAAGCAAGTGAAGAGCAGGCATTGCCTCCTGTGTCCTAGAGAGCCAATCTAAATATTTAAACGTAAAAGACAGATTCCTAAACACCCGGCTTCACAAACCTCCCGCACTGCGTGCGCTGGAGTCAAGCATCCCTCTGATCTGGAATATTCATAGGCCTGGACGGGCAAGCTCATCTAGTTGGAGTTTTCACACATGCCATGTTCAGTTATGAAACATCTAAAACAGACAACACCACAACATGCAAAACATAATGCTGCTCACAGACCCGGGGTGGAACAGACTTATCAGAAAGTCTGGAACACAGACAGTATGGAAAGACTCCTCATTCTGTGGTGATCCCCTGCCACCACGTGCCCCCCTTCTGCCGCCCCTCACCCCGCTCTCAAGTACTGGAGGACTGGATGGAGCCCCAGGCCAAAACTACGAATGTGTTAGCTTCCAGGGGAGTCATACCACACAGAAAGTCTCTTGTTCTGGAACCATCAAGCCTGACCGTACGACATTCCTGTCATATACCTGTCCTCCTGGGTGCGTGACTGCCACAGATAGCCCAAGTTCCCCTCCTTTCCTTGTTTGGAAGGCTCTAGCCATCACCTGGCAGGTCTGTGTGACACTCTGCAGGAGCCTGTGAGAGCATAGCTGTGTGACTGTGGGGACCACCCTGTGCAGCCTCTTCAGTCCCCTCCTGCATCGGCGGCCCTTTGTCCTGGCCTGAGTAGCTCCGTCCTCCCCGGAAGTGTTCCTCCCTGCCAACCCCAGCCCAGCTCTGCCCTCAGATCTGCCTGCAGCTGGAGGAGGAGGGCATCCGTGCATGGTACCTCTCTGCATCCGTGCATGGCATCTCTCTGCATCCGTGCATGGCATCTCTCTGCATCCGTGCATGGTACCTCTCTGCATCCGTGCATGGTACCTCTCTGCATCCGTGCATGGTACCTCTCTGCATCCGTGCATGGCATCTCTCTGCATCCATGCATGGCACCTGCATCTCACGGAGGGCACTGCATCTGTGCATGGTACCTCTCTGCATCCGTGCATGGCATCTCTCAGCATCCGTGCATGGTACCTCTCTGCATCCGTGCATGGTACCTCTCTGCATCCGTGCATGGTACCTCTCTGCATCCGTGCATGGTACCTCTCTGCATCCGTGCATGGCATCTCTCTGCATCCATGCATGGCACCTGCATCTCACGGAGGGCACTGCATCCGTGCATGGTACCTCTCTGCATCTGTGCATGGCATCTCTCTGCATCCATGCATGGCACCTGCATCTCACGGAGGGCACTGCATCCATACATGGCATCTCTCAGCATCCGTGCATGGCATCTCTCTGCATCCGTGCATGGTACCTCTCTGCATCCATGCATGGCATCTCTCCACATCCATGCATGGTACCTCTCAGCCCTGCATCTCACAGGCCTGGCGTGCACCCGGTGCTCTTGTGGGATCTGGGCTGGACCAGTGGGCCTGGCAGATGCAGTTCCCTATTCCCACGGGGCTGGCGTCCTGCTGGGGCTTGATTCTGGTGCCTCTGCCAGAGAAGCGCCGGCTGACAGTGGATAATGTGTCCAGACAAAAATGGTGGCACTCTATGAGTCTAGTGGTTGACAGAGGGTCTTTTGAGGACCACGGGTTTTCAAATTCTCACTGGACTTGGCTGTTTGGAAACTTCTGTGTAGAGCAGCATTTGTCAGAGGTGTCCGGGGAAGTCAAAACATGAAGTTTCCGTTTATTCTTTTATTTCCAAAGCTAATGGTAGGGAACAAAATCCGTTCTTTTGAGGTGCACCATAATTAAATAGAAGAACCACTTGGTGTAACTCAAGGCCAAGTGGAGCACTGAGCTCCACCTGTGGCTTTAACTGGCTCACATTTATTTTTAATTCCCGTTTTTCTGGGTTGCTGTGAACCAACCCTGCCTACCATCTTAGACTCTTAACAATGCCCGGCTCCCCTGGAGCCCCAGGTAGTGAATACACAACACTCTAAATTGTCATGGGAAAGGAACGTGGCCAGGCTGACCGGTGTGCCGCGGTCCTGGGCGGGGGGACTGTTTCTTTACAGGTCACTTCTCCCTGTGCTCTGCAGGGACACAGCAGGGGCGGGGTGGGGGGTGGACTTGGAGCATTCATTGCTAAACATCCAAAGAGCAGAAGAGCTACATTTTCTGAGGCGTTGCAGCTCACAGCTCGCAAAAGCTGCTCCTAAACCCTTCCTGTCCTTTAACCTGCCTCCTTCCTGTCTTGCTGGCCTTACAGTGCCCAATTACAGGGTCTCTGGAGGCTTGGGGTCCCTAGTGGGCAGTGAGCCAGGAAGTGAAGCAGGGGGATTCTAGATCTCTCTAGACCTGGGGAACAGAGCTAACTAGGACAGGAATGAAGGGGGAAAAGGAGAGGAGGAGAGAAGACAGTGATGTGGGCTCCAAAGGAGAAGGGACAGGAGATGGCGGTGGGCGGAGGGGAGGAGCAGGGGAAGGGGAGGCTGGAGGAGGTCACAGTCAGGGTGGGTGGTTCTCCCAGGGGCTACTGTAGGGGTAGGCACTGGGCATCTGTAGCGGCTATGAAGGATTTAGGAGCCCTGGATAGTGACAGAGAGAGGCTGCGGGCATTCACAGGCCAGACAGGCCCGAGAGGGGCCATCCACCCTCCCCTTCTGTTTGTGTAAAAGCCACGGGGACAGTGTCTCTGGCACCTGGTCCAGGTTTGCTGGCCACTCTGCTCTATGGAGTCATGAATTGCCCACACAGAAGTGCCTGCAGTCTGTTTTCCGTCCCTCCAGAAACTGTCATGTTGGTAGCAGGGGCTCCAGAGCATAACTTCTAAGACAGAGCCCCAGGCACACTCCCAGAGACCCCTGTTCTCTGTATATATGAAGACTCCCCGCCCAGCATTCATTGTCGGGGCGCCTTGTTCTTGGGTCAGAAGCTCCCAGAAAGGACAGGAAAGCAGGCAAGCTGAGGCTCACTTCTAAGCAGCCCCCTCCCGGAGGTTCATGTGACAAGGGGAAGTTCCCGTTGTTGACAACGCTTTTCGGGGTAGGACCTCAGGCAGCCAGGACTACTGGTTACAATGATCAATTCCTGGGCAAGTTTCAGGGCCACACAGAGCACCCTGCTTAAGGGGGACAACACAGTGGGTACGTGTTGAATGTGACAGGCCTCCAGTTTATACAAGCAGACTGCATTCTGCTTACCAGCTTTGTTTTGAATATAGCTTTAAATCAACCAGAAGCCTGCCCTCACTTCCCATCAGAGAACTGCTTAAGGAGGCAAGAAGACTGTGGGATAAATTCAGTACTAACAGACTTTCCAAGATGTATTAGGATGGAATGAATTCCTCGACACTTTATCTCCCATCCATAAAGTGACTGGCATCATCACTGGAGTAATCTAGAAACCATTAAAATGTATTCACAAAAGGCAAGCCATAGCAGAACCCCGAGGCCTTCATTATCATTAGGAATAAACACACTGACTCCAGGCACGTCACGCCGGAGCAGGATTTACAGTTGAAGGGTCCGGCTCTTACCATGTGAGCTGCTGACAGACATCAGGGTCCAGAGTTCTCCCCTGGAAACCGTAAGGAATGCAGATGCTCAGGCCCCACCTGATGTGTGAGTGTGAGTGTGTGTGTGTGTGAATGTGTGCATCTGTGTGTATGCGCGCATGTGTGGAGGTCAGAGGGTGACATTTATGTATCCGTTATTCCTTTGTAGGAACCCCTGCTTACTGAGAACCCCATTCCCAGTTTCAGCCCCATTCTATTTCCTGGATGTGATCCTAGCTGGGAGACACTTTTTCCCCCATAGTAGAGACAAATTTATGTTAGTCTATCTAAATAGTTTCCAACCCAGTGCCCCCCCCCCGTGACAAAAGGACACGTGTATTTATGAAAGAGCTGCTTGTGGATAACCGCTATTTTATTTTTGTAACCATGGGATATGTTTGGCTTTTTGAGATCCACTGACTGCTTCAAGGAGCAAACCCCCAACTTTGCCCACATTAAGCAGCATGAGCTAATCAGCTGGAAAAGCCAGCGTGGAATGTTCTTTGATCCTTAAGAGAAATAGGAAGACGAAGATGTGTTTTAATTAGATCTTTATAATGTGACGAAGTAGCTGTTGGAGAGTTTTAGGGAGTTGATCGTCCTTCTAAGTCATGACTGTGTTCAAACTCCCCTGAACAGAGGCTGTATATCAGTGTCGTCCAGTTTGTGATAAATTTATAACTGGGTTCTGCAGAGCAGATTTATATCAACAATTAAGCAGAAGGAAAAGGGCTCATAAATTTTGGCTGGCACAGACCAGCACCGAAGAGGAGGAAGGAGAATGGTTTCAGCCAGGTCAGAAAATTCAACACATAAGTGCTAAAGCTATAGCAAAACAATAGAAGAGGAAAGAACTATATTTTCTCTCTTATCCTTTAAAAATTACATATTGGAGTAGGCAATGACACATCCTCATGACCAAAGCCTGATTAGAAAGCTGAAGCGCTTTTCAAAGTCTCCTAAGAAGGTGAACGGAATAAGCCTTCCCCTGGTCCTCTGCTACCAGCTTAACAAACGTCCACCCGCTCCGTCTGACCAAGACATGGGGGAAAAGATGAGTTCACCAAAAAGCCCAGTGACTTGAGAAGGACAATGCTGTGGTCTGAGTGTTCAGCCACCAGAATTTGCGTCTTGGGATTTGGTCCCTCATCTTATGTATCGATGCTACTGGAAGGTAGAGCCTTTGTGGACTTAGGCTTGCATGATGTAATGGGGGCTGGGACCCTACAATGCTACGAGTGGCTTTGTGACAAAAGGGACAGAGGAGCTAGGAAGTGGTTCATCTGATAAAGTGCTTGCCATCCTAGCGCCAAGATCTGGGTGCGGATGCCTGGCACTGACCTAAGGGGCTGGGGCCAGCGGCATGTACAAGTCTTCCCCAAGTGGAAAGGTGGAGACAGGCGGGTCCCCAGGGCTCACTGGCCACAGGCTGGCTGAACCGACCTCTAAGCTCAATGAAAGACTCTGCATCAAAAAGATAAAGCTGAGAGAGATGGAGAGAGACACCCAACACTGACTTTTGGCCTCCATAGGGGTATGTTTGTGCGTGCGTGCGTGCGTGCGTGTGCGTGTGCGTGTGTGTGTGTGTGTGTGTGTGTACACATGCAGGCAAATATGCACAAAAACAAGAGGAAAGGAACAGAGAGCAAACTAGCATGCCTGCTGTTTCAGCATGCAATACTCTCTGCCATGTCACGAAGCAACAGGACGCCCTTGTCACCTGACCAGCAGACCCTGGTACCCTGCTTCTAGAATGACAGTGAAATGAACTTCTCTTTGTTTGTTTGTTTTTTTAACTTGTCTGTTCTCAAGTCTTTTGTTATAGCAACAGACTGAGAGAAGGTTCTAAGCAAAAGGAACAAAATCCTCAAGACAGTTGATTTGGAAGAAAATATGTGTGTCTAGAAAGGAGGCTGGAGACATGGACCATCAGGCAGATTATGACTTATATTTACACTGGAACACAAATCCAACCCCTGTAAGGAGAGAGGCAGCTGAAGCCAAATGGGCCGGAGTAGGGAGCACAAGACGGAGCATCACTAGGTAGAGAAGTTGGGGGCTGAAAAACATAGACATTCCCCAACAGCAGTGGGGGTCGGGGCAGCTGTGTTAAGTTGTTTTCACTAAAAGTGAAACTTTGGGACTCTTGACTTACATCACTTCTAGACTGGTAAAGGATGCACTATTGCAACCTGCTAGCCTGGGCTTCACTGTAAGCAGCAGGAAGCATCGAGTACCCCGAGGAAGTCACAGGAGGCAGCCACACCGTGTATAAGAAATACACAGAAGGCATGTGGCCGAGGCTCTACTGGGGTCACTGTCCTGACTTCCCAGAGCCAGTCTGAAAACTTCTTAGGGAAGGAAAGCATGGTCTCCCAAACAGAAATTGCAAAGTAGGAACTTCCAATCTTGAGGACCATGGATTTTTTTTTAACTTTTCATTGATTCTTTGTGGATTTCATTCATGCATCTGGATGTCACTCATCTCTCCATCACCTGCTTCTATCCTCTGCCCTTGCAACCCCCCTAAACTAAATTTAAACGCAAGACCAGACAAACAAACAAATAAAACAAATCTCAGCATGGAAGCTGTAATGCGGCCCACTGAATCATATAGTTTACCCTTTAGTTGATATATCTTTACTAATAAGTGTTCATCACAATGAGTCATTGGTCTGGTTTGAGGTCTCTGGCTTCTGCTACACCCTCAATACTGGGCCCTCCCTGGGGCTCTTCTTGGATATCCTATTGTTCCCTTGTATCATGGAGATCCTGCAGCTCTGGATTTGTAGGTTTGGAGGACCATGGATTCTAGGCCCAACACTGGACAAGCTTTTTTTTTTTGGCTACCTAGCAATCATTAATCCCACTTCCAGTAACAGGGTCTTAGGGATCTACCCTTCCACCCATTGACAGGCTACGAGGACTGGGGGAGGCCTACCTTCTTTAATTACAGAGATGGACAGGTGACCTAGGCCTCAGACAGAGCAGGGCCTCGTGTTCTCATTGCCAGGGGTTGCTTAAGGGATCTGTCCGAGAAGCAGTGAGACTTCTGTGTGAGCACTGCAGAAAGAAAACCGTGCTTCCCCATGCTGGGCTTGTTCCTGCTTTCTGCCGTCCCCATCTTCCTACTATAGAGGTCAGAGTGGCTGCAGATGCAGCGGCTCAGTGCTAGAGGGATTTAACGGTAGCTCACTGGGTCAAGAATCAGCAGACCAGAGATGGATACTCACTACGTCACAGTTCTATCTCAAGGCTGGAGTCTTCCTACTGAAACTCTCAGCCAGGGGCTGTGGAGGTGTCTTGGTCAGTCAAGAACCTGCGGTACAAGCAATGGACTTGAGCTTGGCTCCCTAACACCTATCTGTAAGTAAGGTGTAGCAGCTCATCGAAGAGGTGTGAAGATCAAAGCCCAGATCCCAGAACCCAAGAGATGCTGAGTGGGTGTGGCAGCTTACCTATAATTCCAGCATTCAGAAGGTGGAGATAGGGAATCCTCAGAGCAAACTGGCTAGACCGACTAGCTATGCAGAAACTCTGTGTTCAACTCAGAGATGCCTCCTCAATGGATAGGATGGAGAGCAATGGAGGGAGATGCCCAATGCCTATCTCGGGCCTTCACACGTATGTGAACACATATACATACATGCACACGCATACAACACACGCTCGAGGAAAAACTGAAGAGTACATTTAAAGTAATAATGGAAGAAAACACAAAAGCCCTCATGTACCCCATTTAATTCACTGTTCAAAATCCAGGTGGCACAGGACCCTGAAATCATGGTAGAGACTGAGGATCATGAGTATGTCCAGAGGCACTGAAACCCAGAGAGCAATGGGGCACAGGGTTGGAACGCTTGCATCAGTCATTCCTGATGGGAGCCAGCCTCTGGAGCTCACTGTGCCCCGGAGAATACCTGGCGTTGTTGTTTATATTTATTTATGTGTGAGTGTGTGTGTGTGTGTGTCCCCGCTAGAGTGTGGCTGTCAGGTGGTAATGTGACAGCTGTTTTCCTCATTCCATAGCATAGGTTGCTGGAGGAAGACTGAGCCAGCGCATGAAGCTTGGCTGGAGGTGGCTTTACCAGCTGGACCATCTCGACTGCCTATTCGGTGACACTTGCTACCATTGCCCGCAGCAGTCCCAGATGACACCGTTTTATTTTATTGTAGATGAGGACAGTGACTCTTACCACATTCCCAAAGGGCTTTACTGGAGGAGAGAAGGTGTAGGGAGAAGGGACAAGAGCCAGGATCCAGCCACATGGACGATGACAGGTCACCCAGGGGCCCTGCTCTCTAGGCCCAGCACCCCGTACACAGGGAAGTCAGCAGCCACAGACACTGGCATTAACTGGCACTCAGCAGGTATTTGTTGAATGGAAACCAGCAGGAAAGTTATAACAAATCATACTTTACATGCACATTTTCGGGAATATTTTCAGGAAAATGCTTAATGTGTGAACAGCTAATCTGCATTTTCATGTCCTGACAGATGGCCCATATTAACAGAGTTCTGAGCATGGTTAAAAAAAACTAAATAAATAAATAAGAGAAGAAAGAAAGGGAAGAAAAGAAAAAGAAAACCTGCAAGTATTCATCGAGTGGGTACCATGTACAGTGTGTCCTCCGACTATCTCATTTATTGTTAGAAAGAAAAAGAGATAGCCTGGAGACATTTCCATTTGTCAAAACGTCCCTAAATATTGTCCATAGGAAGGAAATGACCCTCAGGACTTGCATAGGTAGAGAAGAGCATTTTTCTCTTGGGAGATGGCTCTAGGTCCCAAATGTCTCAAGACAAACTGCATCAGCACCTAGGGGACTGCTGGTCAAAAGTGCAGTCCCCCAGCTGGGCAGCGGTGGCGCATGCCTTTAATCCCAGCACTCGGAAGGCAAAGGCAGGCAGTGAGTTCGAGGCCAGCCTGGTCTACAAAGCTACACAGAGAAACCCTGTCTCAACGTCCTCTCCCCCGCCCCCCCCCAAAAAAGTGCAGTCCCCTCCCAGCCTACTCTTGCAAAATCAAAACTTCTATAGCAGGGTCCCAGAATCTGCATTCAAATCGTCTTTCAGAGGGTTGAAAAGCTGTGCCTGGTACAATCAGTTTGTTCACCCATGGATCTCTCCAGTGCTTGGGGACATGGAGTACAGCCCCATGGGAATTGGCCTTTTGGGGAAAGAAGCCCTGACCCTAGGCTCAGAGGCTGAAGGAGGCCAGGGTCTGGTGAATCGGCATCATCGTCCTTGAGGTCAGGGCCAGTTCAGGCTGTGGTAGAGGTGAGGGCGTGTCACCAGATTTTGCGTGGGAGCTTGCTGCGCCCATAGCTTCATACCCATACCTAATGCAGGTTGTAGCTGATGAACCTGGCAGGCTCCCTGGGGCTTTTCTACTGTCTAGATGGAACAACGGTCTAAAACTAATCATATCCATCTTATGCGGCCCTTGAGGGTCTTCTTTGGAAGGGATATTGCTTAACAGACTATTGGCTGGAAATCCCCCTTGGGGTGAAGATAATGACCCCCATCTCTTGCAACATTTGCACATTTCCCAAGCCTCTGTCATATGTCCCACACCACAGGGCACCCTTCAGATGCTTCTATGTCCACTTCTTCATTTAACTTGGCTTGAGACTGAGGACTTGCCGTCTCTCTGCCCGTTTCCCCAGGAAGGCATCCTCCCTAGGCCTCAGTCATTGATCTTCAGCACACTTGATCTTGGGGCTAGAGTCAATTTGCTTAGGCACACTGGTGTCCCTATGCCCTGACCACAATGATTGGCCCATGGGTGGACAGCGATTTCAGCATTCTGATCGGAGTGACCTTTGTGACTTTCAGTCATAGCTCCTATTTGGTGGTGAGGCGTGAGGAAGCCTGTGGTCCCAGGTGCTCTTGGCAGGCTTCCTATGGTTTCCCAAGGACAGCGTGACTAAGCACGGGGCCAACAAGAGGAAAGAGCCAAAAACCAAGGGCAGAAAAACTAAGGCCTGAGGGTGTCTTTGAGGCGTCATTAATATTTTCCTGGAGTCTCATTCACTCCCGAACTGAGCAAGGTTTTGTACCTATAGATACAAATGCTTGTTTTCGCTAAAAATCAGTTTGACTCAGAGTTCTGTTGCCTGGCACTAGAGATGTCATAAGACACGCTGTAATGTACCCTATCATGTTTGACCCCTCTTCTCCCCTGCTCCTCAACTGGAACCAAATATTAAATAACTGCTATAAAGCACACTGGGGCAGGTGGCAGGACTATCTGGATTCATGGCTTGTTGAGACTCCATGCCCAAAGGATATTGATTAATGGATCAATGTCAGTAGGAGGAAACCCTGTCAATGACTTGGATGAAATGGGAGACATGGTTAGCAAGTCTCAGATGACACAAGCTGGAGGAAACACTAATATGACAGATGGCAGAATCAAGCTTCAAAATTATTTTGACTGAGTGGAACAGTAATAAGGAGAAACACAAACTCTTGCATTCAGGCTCAGAAGACCAGTCTGCATGAGTAGGGTGCTGGGGAGACCCGGCTTGACAGTTGTCATAATGTCAAAGAACTTGAAGTTGGCTATGTGGACTCACACAGAGCTAAACACTGGGGTAATTAGCAGTTATTCAGGTTTAAAATGTTTATAAAGTGACTTGGAGAAGAAGGACTCTAACTTTGCCTCTACTTCCCCAGTAGGACCTAGGACAAAGAAGTAGACTTTTCCAGGAAGTAGTTTCTAGGTCCTAATGCTTCCAATAGCAGAATAAGCTACATTCCAAAACTGTTGGCTAATGGCATCAGAATGTAATGGACAAGATTCCATTGTGGGAATTTTCTTATTTAAAGTACATCGTTTTAAAGTGATTCAAGACAATGCACATAGTAGCATCCTGGGAAAACCACCAGGTTGATCATGCAGCCCAGCTCAACACCCTTAGAAGGTTGCTGCAACCTGCTACAGAGGGACCTCGTCTCCAAGGAATCCCCAGACTCCATCTGCGCTTGGGGCTCCCAGCCCATTCCACCTTCTTGTCCGGGTTGTGCCTCCTCTCCTGCTCGCTCCTTCCTGCTTCATCTGGCATCTATGCCTGCCTCTGGACTGGACGCGGCTACCATTGCTGACTTCCCTCTCCTATCTTCCTCAGGGAGCCCCCCCCCCAGTCAGAGCACGCCAGACTCCTTCCCTGTGGCTGCCCTTTGGTCCCCCACTCCTCCCTGGGTCTCTGCAGGTCCCCAGAACCAGTCTCCTGGGCTCTTTACTTTCCTCTGAACACCCCGTTTTACTTGCTAGCCCAGAGAGATGGCAAAGGTGGACGTGACCTCCTTTCGTCTTACACACTTAAGGATGAGATTTTACTAAGCTGTTACGCGGGAGCTTCGCCTAGTCCAGCGCTATGTCGACGCACATGGATGCCTGGACCCCGCTGTACTCACATGTTTCTCCATGAAGAGGTCCACCTCTTTCAGGAGCCTCTCCTGGCAGTCAGGGTGGGTAGCCAGCAGGTAGGTGATGAAGGAGAGGGTGTTAGTGATGATCTCGTGGCCAGCAATGAGGAAGAGGAAGGCCTGACCCACAACTTCATCCGTGGTTAAAGGCTTAGACATGGATGCAGGGTGGCCTCTTCTTTGGGGACGGTCCACTGTGCACTCGGCGGAGGACAGGGCTTCTGTGACCATGTCAAAGTCTTCCACGCCCACTGAGCCTGTGGCGTGCCGGGCATCCAGCACCATCTGCAAGAAGTCTCTCCGCCTCTGAGGACGAGAGAAAAAGGCGCATCAGAAACACGGGACGGGGCTGGAGGATGAGGCGGGAGGCTTCTAGACAGCTCATTAGGAGCAGGGTCTCGTCACCGGGTCATGTGAGATGGTGAGAGCCTGGTGGCCACCTGAATGACCCTCCGGACAGTGGGGAGGGGCAGACAGACACACCGGAGAAAAGATGAGGTTATTGTCTTCTTTGCCATTGCACAGACTTACGGAGCAGCAGTGGGACGATTTAACACATGCAATTTAATACTCGATGGCGAGAGTAGAGTCTTTCCTAACCCACCCTGTGTGTGTTGTATGTGTCTGGAGCCTTCAAACTCTCCTTTTGTAGTAGTTTGTAGGACAGTCACCTAGCTGTGAATATAGTCACCCTGCTGAGCTGGGGGACATCAGAATATAGCCCTCTTACTCATCGGGGTCTGGGGACCTAGCCACCTCCTCTGCCTTCCCCTCTCCCTCATCCTCCCAGCTTCCAGCGACAATCTTTTTCTGTTTCTGCGATCAGATTTTCAGCTCCCACACATGAGCATGCTGTGTTTGTCTTTCTGTTCCTGGCTTATTGCACTTAACAGAATGTCCTCCAGTTTCTATCCATGTAGCTGAAGACCAGCAGATTCCATTCTTTTTATGAGGCCAGATAGTATTCTATTGTGTGTATTACCATACTCCCTTCTCTACTCTGGGAAAGGCCATCCACCCGGGCTGATTCCTACCTGACCCCCAAATGTGCTTAAAATACAGCAAGTTTTAGAGCAGTAGAAACAGTGGGATCTCATTCTTTAAAAACAGTAAGTGTATAATCGAGAGAACTATGTGCATTCTCCATGTGAAGCAAACATAGGTCACATCTGTATTCAGCAGGTCTCTAGAGCAGGAGGAGATGGGAAAACCAAGGTCCTTTAGTTCTGATTAGCACTTTCTACACGTTTGTACCATGGGCTGAATTTACAATGGGAAAACACCTGACAGATTTAAGTCGGAGCACATGCCTACTGTTTACCATGCAAGGATGTGGTGGGCGGCTCTAAGTTTTCTCACACAGTACAAAGTCAACAGGATGGGATGGGGCATGGAGCAGGGAGCTGGCTCGCCTTCAAAGTCCCCAGACTTGGCAGCCTGCTTCCACGGAATCCCTTTTTTCTCTCCAGTAATCCCCAATCTCCTTTGAGCGGTTAAAGCCTTCTTATCATTTCCCCTACCTTCCTTATCAGTGATTTGCATATCCTTTACATTTTGGCTACCACTAATTCCAACTACAGGAGTGTTTACCCACTGCTTTGGCATTCGCAAAGTATATTCCCAGCACATCCTTCTTTGAAATGTCCTTTAATGTGATGAATGACAACCGGGATGTTGCTCTTTCCTGAAGTTTATGGGATTAAAACAGCAAGAGGAGAGAGTATCAGAACCTCCGACAGGAAAATATTATAATTTCAAAGTACTTTCCTAGTTGCAGCGTTTTCTCAATTCATTGGCTTCCGAGTTTCCATTGCATGAATAATCTATGCTCCACACATCAGCATGTGATTCCGTCTTTTAAGTCTGTCGGCATTTCATGTGTGGTTACTTTTCCTGCTCCATGAGATGAGAAGTAGCTCCAGGGTGAGGCCCGCCCCTCTCCCCCGACCCGTGCCAAGTGTTGTACTGAGCGCATATTAAATGCGAATTTGAATCTTCTACAAATCAGAGTGCAAAGCAACAGATGCCCTTGGGGACGGTGCATTGGGTTTGGCTTCAACCGTTCAGCCGCTGTTTGGAGCAAGAAGCCTTTGCTGATGAACAGGCAGTGGCACTCAAAGGTGTCTGCTGGGAGCCTGGCAGGGCTTACCACCAACGGTTACACATGCTCAGGCCAAGGAGGCACGCTCTCCGTTTCCCATCTCAACAGCAGAGAAAAGGCTGACCCTGCTCATTTTGCTGTTCAGACTTCCTGTTATTGGACAGCACCTGGGTGGCGGTTGCGGTGCCATGGCTGCAATGTCACGGGGTGAGGGCTTGGGGGGGGGGCGGAATACGGTGACACAGGGGGAATGTGACACCTGAGACTCTCTGAGTGCCTGGATCTGACTGGAGAAGCAGAGTGTACTCCTCACGGCACAGTTTAGTCCCTAAGGCCTGACTGTAGCTTTTCTTGGGTGCAGTGCGGATGACAAGACGGCTCACAGCCATAAGCACACCGTGTATTTTTCCAGAAGCAGCATGGTGGTTGGCATTCCTTCCTTTTATCCCAGCCCAGCCGGACTGCTGAAAGGGCTGGTGAAGTCTTGCAGAAATGTGTCTTAACTGCCAGCTAATGAGGCCAGGGGAAAGTCCTCTCCCTAGGGCTCCTGCCCTAGAGCGGGACATTCGTGTGGATGGGATTCTTTCATTCGCAGGGCATCATGGAGGCCGTGGGAACACTGCCCATTTAGGAGGGAATCAGGGCTGGTTTATGGTTGTATCCAAGAAAGCTACATGCCCTGATAGATGTAGGTGTCTAATCCGCCCATCGGCTAGAGCTTAGAAAAATATTTACCTTTTAACATCTGTGTGGCATTTTCGCTGTGCAAACACACATCTGTTTGATGGAATGTATACAGAGTTCAGATGGGTTCTAAGTGAGTTTTCTTAGTAACTGTATAGCTCTGACTTGACACGGGCAGCCCTGGATTTGTGGTTGGGAGGTTTTTCTCAGATCAACTCATTGTTTGAAACAAATAGCTGTAAAGTTTATAAAAGGAAAAGCTTCAGGCAATCCCAGTAATTGGCTCTTTAATAACCTCTCACCTCTTAGTCACTCAGTGCAGCAGTTTTTGAATTTTCAGCCTGGCTCTACAGCCAGTAAGTGGGTTTCAGGCATGTGTGTGTGTGTGTGTGTGTGTGTGTGTGTGTGTGTGTGTGTGTGTGTGTGTGTAAGCTTTCACAGGGCAGCCCTTTTCAGCAATGAGGAGGCTTGAAAATGGTTCTTTATCTCATGTCCTTTAGGCCTCTTCCTCATGGCCCAGAAACATATATTTGAATGAAATTGCCCTGTCTTTTCTGTCTGCTTCAGAGTGGGGCTGGGTATACCAGTTGGCCCATTTTCCCCCACCTCTAAGGGCATTCAAGTGGAGCTGATGGTGGTGTGGGTCAAGGGTTGAGAGCTTGTATGTACTTCTCTACACCTTCCCTATCTAGAAAAAGTTGCTACACAGTCCCCAGGGTGTGTAGCTGAGTAGGACAAGCTGCTGCCCAGGGCTGCTAAGTGCATCAAGCTACTAATTGACTCAGATTTCATTCTAGGCCAATGCCTTAACCATTAGGCCTTATGAATCCCTCTGAGCCACTGCCTTTGAGAAACCCCTTTTAAAGCTTCATCTTGCTCAAGGCAGTTAAGGGAAAGTCCCTTTAGTCCATTGTTTTTTCAATTTAGTAACTGTCTCTTATGCAATGAGACCATTAATAGACAGCTTTAACATGGGCAGGGGTATCTCCTGATGCTGAAGGATTATTTCTTACATTGAAAACGTCATCTACTTAGAGTCAAGTTCAACCAGTATCTACTTATCTCTACTGTGTGCCAAGCAGAGTGCAAGCCTGTACGGGAAAGAGGAAATGGGGAGCATGCTAAGCAGAGCAGGGCCCTCAACCACAGATTTTCCAGCAAGAATCTCTGTGTTGAAAGAGAGTGTGGGATTGATTGACAGTTGCCCAAACTTCTTGCTAATATTTATGCTATTCATGCTATGAATCCCCATCCTGCTACTTTTCAGCAGAAAGACTATGCTCATGAAAATTGCATGAGATACTTACTTAGAAAATTTGGGGATGGGGTGGGGCTGTTGCAACCCGTGCTTGGGTGTAATATCCAGGTTGTGTGAGACATTAAATTCTAAAGCTCACATCAGGAATAGACACATTGATGGGGACCTTCCCTTCCCTCCATCCTATTGCTTTCCATTGGCCCTAGAAAGCTCAGAACGGGAGACTCGTAGGACAGCCCCATGTGATGAGAGGGTTTGGGAGGGTGGAGAAAAGAAAGAGAGAGTGATGCCAAATTAGGTTCCATTCTGTTTCCAGGCTGCATCCTATTAAAATAGTTACCTCCTCCGCTGCTTGCTGGTCCCGTAAGGCAATCACATTCCTAATGAGTTTGTTAAAAAAGCCATTCAGTTCATCGCGGTTCTTATTGGGCAGAATCCGGGCCAATGGGACCATTATGGATGGGAATGATACTTGAAAGAGAAAAACAAAAGTGGCATTGAAGGGGGGAGTGATAATGAACCAGGGCTATTAGATTCCTGTTACTAGGAAGCAAGTGCCAGTCTTGAATCGGAGCCGCTGGGGAGGCCCATCTTCCCTCCGGACACGGGCGAGCTTCTCACGGCAGAGTGTGATCTCACTTGAGCCCAGCTCTCCATCCTGTTTCCCTGCCCACCGTAAGCCCTCATTATCTGCCTGTGCAATAAAGTGAGTCCTCTGTGTACCTGGCCTTGCAAACCCGACTTCACGCTTAGGAACCCCTATCTCCAATCTCAGATGGGGGGGGTCTTTGCAGTTCATCAGGACAGACTAGGTGGCTGGCGGTGTGTTAAGGCTTCACAAAGAAGTACATCTACTCCAACTTTCTGGCCATTTGTATCTGTCTTTCTCTGGAATAAATGTCCCCACAGCAGTCACCTGAATTGCCCCTAAGACATACTGCTGCTGACCAGGATACTGGTTCCATTCACTATGGATACTCCCCTGTCTTGCAACATGCAGCCTGGGTCAAGACACTTAATCAAATCTCCCTAAGAGAGGCTCTGGGCCCAGGGGTGAGGCCTTGCCACAGAGGCATGTGACCATTCAGACTCTCAGCCTGCCAAGGAGGCTGCACACGACCCTCTGCGTTGAGTCAAGCTGGGCTGGTAGATCCCAACGCTCACACTCAGTCCTCAGCCTGTTTAGAAGTACAGAGAGCAGGGGCCTTGCTAATGGAACCCCTTGCCTCATAGGACAGGGTGTCTGATGGCTGAAGGTGCATGGGAGGGGCAGCCTTAGCCCCAGCAGACCTCCTGGACACAAAGAAAAAGGCCGGCTGACCCCCCCACAGATGCCTACAGTTTCACTGTGCTGATGACAGAGGTGATGAGACTTCCCGCAGAAGCTGGCTCAGAAACGAGAGGGGAAACTGGTGAATGGTCTGTAATTCTGACACGCAGGAGGGTGAGGCAAGGGAGTGTTAGTTGGAGACCAGACAAGACTGTATAAACAAGACCCTGTCTCAAAAGAGGAAGAGGAGACGAGGAAGAGGAGGAGATGAAGAGATGGAGGGGGGAATGAAAAAGAATTAAGAAGGAAGCTGGCCCGGGAGTGTCTGGACTACGCCAGTATGGCACAGTGGCCGACAATTGTAGGGCTTACTCACACACACTCCAATGTTTCCATAGAAGCAGGAAGATACCGGAAGTGGCCAGAAGGAAAAGACTCCCTTGTAAAAATCAATGGACCAGTGATCAAACTGGGTGGTTTCTAGTTTAGCAGTCACTGGCTTCTGGTAGAGAAGTCCCCAGAAAAGGATTTTGAGGGAACAAAAACAAACAAGCAAACAAAAAAGCCTTAGGACATGAGAGACTTTGGGGTTCTAGTTTTGACTTTGCCTTTCCATGCGCCATTTTTCTGGTGTGACAGAGGTCAGGGTTACCTGTGTTGGTGATAAGTCACCCCAGATTGTGACAAGGAGATTCTGGCGGCTCTAGGAAGATAAAGTCTTTGCAGATCAACCCCCAGAGACCCCCGAGGGTTGATCTCTCTTTCCTAGTGGGAGGGACTCGGCCCTGCAGGCTGTCCCATGGGTGATGGTCTGGTCTCACCACCCTGGGTAGGGGATGCACTTACAGATGAAAGTCAGGAGGAGCCTCGGGACACGGAGAGCAAAGAAACACCGGCAGTGTCGCACAAAGGGATCTTCCGGCGTGCTCTGGGAGTCCACCTGGGTGCCGAAGGCCACACTGGCCACCACATTTGTGGTGTAACAGCAGTAACACCTGTGGCGGGAGAAACACTGGACTCTGAAAGACACCGTATTGACTTCCGCACAGTGCGTCCCTCCTAGTCTACATGGCTGGTCTTGGCACCACAGGGCTGGTGCGGCAGATCTGAGTTGGGCAGTGATAGGGAAGCTTCCTGAATGAGTACGAGCAGAAGCCTTCCGGGAGCCATGGGAGAGAGGCCAAGGGCATGGCATCACTGACTCAAGTTTTAGAACAGAGTTGGAACACCCAGGTGCACATCTTCGGAGGGGACTCTCTGTGAGGAGCAAAGCAGGAGCCCAAAAGTCTAGGGGCTTCAGCCCCATGCAGCACAGCCCTCCTCAGAAGCTAATGATTAACGGCAGCTGTCAAACCGGCATTGATGAACGAACCTAATTAGTTCATTTTATTAACTTCCCTCCCTTCTTCCTTCTCACGATTTGGAAGACTTTTTTGTTCTCTCTCTCTCTCTCTCTCTCTCTCTCTCTCTCTCTCTCTCTCTCTCTCTCTCTCTCTCTCTCTCCCTCCCTCCCTCTCTCTCTCTCTCTCTCTCTCTCTCTCTCTCCCTCCCTCCCTCACTCCCTCCCTCCTCTTTTTCTTTCTTTCTTAAGATGCATGTAATGCTGGCTAGCCTCTGCGTTTCCAGTGCTGGGACTAAAGGCAAGTTCTACAACACCTGGCGACTTTGCGGTTTTTGAAAGTGCAACAAACACTTGAACAGACAGCAGACAAACTTTGGGGCAGTCTTCCAGGATCCACTTACTACTGAAAACACCCATTGCCCCTGTCAAACAAACAAAAGTAAATGTGTCTTCCAATAGCCGGAGAAAATTCAACCTGAGGATAGGAAGCCTGTCCCTCCCAAAGGCCATTTTAAACTAGCGTTATTCTTTCATAAAATGTTATATACTTATTACTATTGTGTACGTTTGCACGGCGTGTGTGTGTGTGTGTGTGTGTGTGAGAGAGTGTGAGTGTGTGTCTGTGTGTGTGAGTGTGTGTGTGAGAGAGTGTGTGAGTGTGTGTGAGTATGAGTGTGTGAGTGGTGAGTGTGTGTGAGTGTGTGAGTGTGTGAGTGTGAGTGTATGAGTTTGTGTGAGTATGTGTGAATGTGAGTGTGTGAGTGTGATATGGGGGCATGGTGCCACCATGCACCTCACATGTGACAGTCAGAGGACAACTTTGCAGAGTCTGTTATTTCCTCCCGTCTTCCACACCCTGCCGTCTCCACTGTCAGCAGATTGAAACTGCACACATTTGTGTGGGTCAGTCGGCCTCTTTCTCTGTGTCATTTCTGAGGATCAAACTTCGATCACTGAGCTTCTCACAATTCCCTCTGACCTCTGAGCCACCTCACCAGTCCTTAAGACAGAAGAGGGCAGCAGATCTCATTACAGATGGTTGTGAGCCACCATGTGGTTGCTGGGAATTGAACTCAGGACCTCTGGAGGAGGAGCCAGTGCTCTTAACCGCTGAGCCATCTCTCCAGCCATCTTTTTTGTTTTCTTAAAGGCACTGCCATCTTAAGGTCTTTTAAAGGAGGCTAATAAACGAGTTGTTACTATCCGTCTATAATTGTGAGTCTGTGTTTGTCATGGATACAGCCACGTTCAGTTCCTCTTCTGCTTGAGTTCTGCAGCCCCAGCTTGTCAGTGGAGAAGGAATGCCGTGACTCGGTGGCTCTAAAATTCTGACTGCTTTTACTGAAGACGTTTCTACAGTTGACCACAGGCTTCCCTATTGAAGCAAAAGCTATGCGTGACTACTGGATGCGATTCCACCAGACCCTCGTGCCTAACGACTCCAGGCACTGAGGAGCCATTTGCTTTGCTTCACTAGTTGAGGAGGTCCTTCTCCTCCTCCACCTTCTATACAGTCCGAGAATGTGGACTAGAAGCCCTGTCAACAGTTGGGCACACCGTGAATGCTGGTGTTGACTGTGGATTTATTAGCAGTGATAACTGAGTTAGCTGTGGGTGACCTTCAGTCACTCTGGTCCCAGTCTGCTGCCAGCCAGCCACACTTTAGTGTAAAACATCTAACGGTTGCCAGGAGAAGAATCAGTCGCTTGCGTTGCCAGCTGTATATACCTAACATCACCCTCCTACCCACCATGGAACTTTAGCCCAGGCAGGCCTTGATCTTGTGGTCCTCCTGCCTTTGTTTCCTGAACAGGGCAGACCATATGCCTTGCTTATATGATTTTTTTTGTAATTTCTGATTTTTGCAGGTATCCCAGACAGGCCTTGAATTCCCCATGTACCCAATATCCAGAACACAGAGCTACAGGTGTATAGTGACATACCAGGTTTCACGCGGTGTTAGGGGTTAATTCCGGGGTTTTGTACACACCAACTAAATATTCTACCAACTGAACTGTAGCCTCAGCCTCATGACAGAGTCTCACTGTGCTGTCCTAACCTGGAACTCACTCTGTAGACCAGGCTACCTTCAGATTCACAGAGATCTGCCTGCCCCCGTTTCCCAAGTACTGGGGTGAAAGGTGTGTGCCACCACATATGACCTCACAATTTTTCTTGATATGAAAGTTTAGGGACTTTGCCCAAAGTCCCTGTCCTTCCTGCTAGGGCATGACTTGCCCATTACGTCCACGGAGGTCGGAGGATAGGTCTCTTCAGGGACTAACCATTGCGTATTTGAATTTCCTCAGCGGGCGGCATCTCTGGTTGCTTTGTATCATGGTTCAAGTGGGTTTCTTCTCATTAGTTAGTTCGTCTGTGCTGTTGGGAGCATCTGGCATTTTCAGTTGGCTACTCCCAAGGTAACTGTCCAGCAATTATGTACAGTCACAAGAATCAGCCACTCAGGGCTGTGGCTTCTCCCCTGTAATGGGGCAGCCTTACCTCTGGATGTCGAATGCGTCTCTTGATGCTGCGTAGAGTTTTAAGTGAGCCAGGAGACGTTCACAGGCTTGGCTGATGAGAGGTGTCATCTGATAATAGACAACAGAGGTGTAATTAGGGCATTGTGCCTGAATCGGCTGCAGATGATGGACAAGGTTGCACGTAATGCGTTCTGGAAAAGAAGATTGTATTTCCAAGGCACTTTCAATGAGGCTAAGATTAAGGGAGTATGCACAGTATCTGTAAATACAGTGTCTATAAATACCTATTTGAAGCTTAAGTAAGCTTTCTGTGGCAGAAGCACAAAAGAAAAAAGGATGAAAAGTAAATCTGGTGAAATAATTACGAAAGTGATCATTAAGTTTAGGCAAAACTTCAAATCAGTACCCGGCTTCCTTGACATGTGGTTAGCATTAGTGAGCTACTAGACCACACTCCGTATGTCCTGGCCCTGGAACTACCCCAAGTCCATGCATGCCTGCTCCAATTAAGCTTTCAGACCTCCCACCACAGCATAGAATCTAGTATCCAGAGGAACTGAGGGTCAGCCGTTCCAACTTTTAATTAACCCAGAAGTTATCTTGATGGTATTTCTGAGAGATGGATTTTCATTTGTTTCAGCAGCTTAAGCCTTCCAAGACGCGGTTACTCTTGACCTGCACAAGGCAACTGTTGGCTTCTTAGTATTAAAATACTTTATTGTGGAAAATGTTCTAACACCATGAGAAAGGTCTAGAGAGCGGTGCTATGCGCACCTACGTGGTGACAGCTATACACCTGCGTGGTGACAGCTGGCTCCAGCACATTTAGATGGCACGCTTGGCTGCGATCACGTTGACTTCCAACAGGATCGCTCAGATGGGTAGAATTCCTTATGGCCTTTTATTCTCTCCTACATATTTGAGAGGCAAAGCTCAAACTGTCAAGGGGGATCATTTGGACTAGGGTACATTCTAGAATAGCATCGTAGCTGAGCCAACATGTTATTGTAGGTTCTTCTGTGCATTTATGAAAATCATACTTTGAAACGGTGCCTGGTGTTTAGTTTCCATTATTATTATTTAAAACTGTATTTAAAATTAAAAAATTTTAGGTTTATTATGTGAACGGGTGTTTTGCCTATATGTGTGTGCGGTCACATGCTTGCCTGGTCCCGCAGAGGTCAGAAGAGGGCAGCAGATCTCCTGGAACTGGAGTCACAGGTGGTCGTGAGCCACTGTGTGGGAGCTGGGACCCAGATCCTGTGCAGGAGTGACAAAAGTTCTTAACCTCTGCCGGCCCGCCCACCCCCATTTTACTTTTAAGATTACGTGTGTGCTTGTCAATGGAGAGGCCTTGGGGAATCCTGGAGCTGGTGTTACAAGTGGTCGTAAGCCACACAACACAGACACTGGTAACTGAAACTGAGTTCTCTACAAGAGCAATATTCTTCTTACCCACTAGGACATCTCTCCAGCACCTGGTTCTTGTTGTTTTGATGTTAAAATATGGAGGGCCTGAAGCCAGAGGAGGCTTCTGTCTGTCTGTTCTACTCTTTTATTTATTTATTTATTTATTTATTTATTTATTTATTTGGTTTTTTGAGACAGGGTTTCTCTGTATTGTTTTGGAGGCTGTCCTGGAACTCGCTCTGTAGACCAGGCTGGCCTCGAACTCACAGAGATCCGCCTGCCTCTGCCTCCTGAGTGCTGGAGGCATGCACCACCAACGCCCGGCTCTACTCTTTTTTAATCTCAAGAATCTGAAACAGAACCCGGCACATGTAATTATGAGTTGGATGGATGGATGGGCAGATAGATGAATTTCAGTGATTATGCAATATCTGCTTTTTGCTCTTCAAATCTTAAGACACTGGGAAAAAAGTATAAAATGCTAATCTACTTGTCAGAGATACGCTATTGTATAGAGGCAAATTCCTCTTCCCTCTACTACAGTTTGGATGTAATGGATCCCCTTAGGATTGTGTAACCGAGGGGGTGGTGAGCCCTTAGGAGGCCAGGCCTAGCGGAAGGTCTCTAAGCTACTGGGAATGTGTCCTTCAGTGGACTATGGGCCCTAGTCTTTCCTAGTTCTCTCTTTCACTTTTGGCCTTGAGGTGAGAGGTTTTCTCTGCATGTGCCGCCATCATGAACCACACAACAATGGGTCCAACCAGCCACACGCTGAAACCTTTAAAACTGTGAGCCATAGCGTAGCACCTTTCCTTTTTCTAAGTGTTTGTTACCGTGATGGGGAGCGGACTGATATATATTACAGCAGCTTCCCTGGTTTCATAGTTTGTACACCTTTCTCTATTCTTATTTCTCCTCTTAAAAAAAGTTAGTCCCGAACAGTAGCCCATAGGTAGAACACAGTCCTGTTCCAGACACTATCTAGTAAATAGTAAATTAATCACATTCTGTGATCTTCACACCGTAAGCCAGCAGCAAGGTCAGGTTTACGTTGACTGCTACAGAAGACGCACCACAAACAAATATCAAGGTCAATGAAAAATTCAGGTCAATGAAAGCCATGCAGTCTTTTCCCATGAATCATAACTGTATGCAACCAATTCTTTAACTCTATGGGTCCATTCATTAGAAAGGTTTTGTGTTTGTTTTTTTTTAAATTTTTCTATATTTTAAAAAAGTTTTATCTGTATGGGTATTTTACCTGCATGTAATGTTATGAATGAATCACGATGTGCAGTACCTGTGGAGTCCAGATCCCCTGTGACTGGGGTTACAGACAGTTACGAGCTGCCATGTGGGTGCTGGGAACCAAACCCAGGTCCCCTGGAAGAGCAACTGGCCTACTGCTCCATCTCTCTAGCCCTGGGCTTTGCGTTTCTTTTTCTTTTTTTTTGTTTTTTTTTTTTTTGTTTTTTTTTTTTTTGAGACAGGGTTTCTCTGTATAGCTTTGGAGCCTATCCTGGCACTTGCTCTGTAGACCAGGCTGGCCTCGAACTCACAGAGATCTGCCTGCCTCTGCCTCCCAAGTGCTGGGATTAAATGTGTGTGCCACCAACGCCTGGCAAATTTTTAGAAATGTGTTGCTTTCTCTTTTTGGTTTAGTTTTTGTCTTTTGAGACAGGGTTTTTCTGTGTAACTTTGGAGCCTGCCCTGGAACCCGCTCTATAGACCAGTCTGACCTGGAACTCACAGAGATCCGCCTGCCTTTATCTCCCGAGTCTTGGGATTAATGGAGTGTACCACCACTGCCTGGCTGGGCTTTGCATTTCTATTGCTTTTATTTCCACAGAAAGCTGTCTTCAGCTGTTCTGGGAAGAACAACCCCCTAAACTACCCTAAAATCCTGGACATGTATGAACAGTCTGGTCAGCTGTTGAGATGTCGGGGGATGTGTGGCTGTGTTGGGGCCCTCCCTTCACAGCTTTCTGTCAGCTGTCCCCATATGCCCTATGGGGACACACTTATGACATCGGGGCTTCATTACCTGCACCGGTGTGAGAGCCTTGTAGGAGGGAGCTGGTCTGAGAAGCCCAAGGGCATTCCTATGACTCAAAGTGGAACAGTAACCATTCCTTCTTTGTTCCATGCCTTCTTGGTAATGTGCCTTCTAAATTATCATTCACCTCATGATTATGCAAACTGGCCTAAGCACAGACCTGTGACCCCTCACTGGACAGTTACTTTAGGTGTCTGCAGAAAAGTTCAAAATCTTTTGGCCAGTCCGAACGAACCCAAGTAAAAAATCAGCCTGGTACCACCTTCCCAAGGAGGAGACCTTGTCAGGGATTGGCTGAAGCAGGAGAGTCATTGACCCAGCTGTCTATCCTGAAGTCCATTCAGGACAGAAATGCTTAGGGTGAGTCCGGCTTGGTTTTGGTGACTGCATCAATTCTTCACGGCAGAGGCATTCTCTTCTAAATTCTCACAAACCATCCACTGAATAATTCATCATACAAGAATGCGTGTAGATGGATCCCTTAAAATGTCTCCCAGACCATCATTCCGAAGAAATCTGACTTTCTTAATACTTGGAAAACTCAATACTATCTAAATTATATCTCAATAGCTAGCTTCTCTGGTTGCCATTCTCAAGTTATTTTCTGGAACTTATTTATTTACTCAGTATGTATGTGTGCGTATGCATGTACCATGGTGACATGCGGCTGTCAGAGGACAACTTGCCGGTTGGCGTTCTCCTTGTACCTTGGGGCTTCCAGAGAAGAAACTAGTCAGTTTGGCAATAAGAGCCTTTACCTGCTAATCCCTTCAATTGTCCTAATAACAGTAGTTTTTCAAGTAAATCTTATTTTAATAAAATATTGAAAATGGAAGCTTTTTAAAAATGTATGCAAACATATTTCAGAAGAGCATTTAAAAACAAGCTAGGAAACAAGGAGGACCCTTGGATGCATGGTCCCCCGGAGAAGGGGAAAGGGACAAGATCTCCTGAGCATGGGGGGGAGGGGTGAGAGGGAGTTAGGAGAAAGAGAAGGGGAGAAGAAGAGGGGGGGAGGAGGACAGGAGAGAGCAGGAAGATTGAGTTGGGGGAAGAATAGAGGAGAGAAAGTTAAGAGATACCTTAATAGAGGGAGCCATTATAGGTTTAAAGAGAAATCTGGCACTAGGGAAATGTCCAGAGATCCACAAGGATGACCCCAACTAAGAATCTAAGCAATAGTGGAGAGACTACCTTAAATGCCCTTCCCTTATAATGGGATTGATGACTGCCATATATGCCATCCTAGAGCCTTCATCCAGTAGCTGATGGAAGCAGAAGCAGACACCCACAGCTAAACACTGAGCTGAACTCCAGGAATCCAGTTGTAGAGAGTGAGGAGGGATGAGCAAAGGGGTCAAGAGAAACCCAAAGAAACAACTGACCTGACCAAGTGAGAACGCACAGACCCCAGTTGTAAAGCTGGGGAACCAGCCTTGGACTGAACCAAGCCTGCTGAATGTGGGTGCCAGCTAGGAGGCCTGGGCAGTCTATGGGGGTCTGACAGTGGAACCAGTATTTATCCCTAGTGCACAAATGGACTTTGGGAGCCCACTCCCCATGGAGGGATGCTCTCTCAGTCCAGATACAGGGAGGAGGGCCTAGGCCCTCCCCCAAATGATGTGACAGACTTTGACGATCCCTCAATAGAAGGCCTCACCCTCCCTGGGGAGTGGATGGGAGGTGGGATAGGGGGTTTGGTGGGGGGCATGGGAGGATGGGAAGGAGAGGGAACTGGGATTGATACGTAAAATGAGATTGTTTCTAAATTAAATAAATTACAAAAACAAACACACAAACCTCAAACCACCACCATCAAAAACCTGTTGGAATGAAAGTCTCCCTAGACATCAAGCGTAAGTATCCATACGCTAGTAAGAGAGATGCGGTATGCAATTTGACTTACACAAACATCTCAGGAGCTAGAAGCATGGCCTGTGCATTAGCAGAGTTCTCCTGGGTGGAATCCAATGCAAACCTGGGCAATTCCGTCGAGCCAGGACCAGCTGCCTACGTGGCTTCTCCCACGTGCACGGGACCGAACTTGCTTTGCTGCTGACCATGTGACTGCAGCTCTCTATCCCACGCCTGCTAACTGTCACGACTGAACGGATAATGGCGTTTCTGTCTGGGCTAATATGACATGAGACGGGGCATGTAATATGAAGATGTTTTAAGAAGTAATGCAGAGAAAATACCCACAAGACAAAGGAGCCTGATCTGAGTGGTGGTCAGTGGCCGCCGTCTCCGTTCTCTGTTTCTTGTGTTGTGTACCACTGTTATAGAAGACCCCCTCTTGCATGAGCTGCATACAAGCGAAGGCTCTCTGGGTTGGCTGTGTGGAAAGAGCCATGCAGCCCCCTCCCTGTGTTTCCCGACAAGCAGCTGGATACGGCATAAGTGTGGACAGGAGACCAGAAGAACCCCAGTGTTCCTCCATCCGGCTCTTAAGGCAGGCTTCATTTTGTTGTGTCTCATCTCTGTAGGACAATGAGGGAATTTTTATTTTTGTCTCACCCAACATTTTCAAGATGCACATATGTTGTGCTTCTAATCACATAAAATATTGATACCATTTGGTTTTCAAAAATGGATTTCTTCTGGGGCTGTTGTGGACTGCGTGCTTGTGTCCTCCTGAAACCCATATGTTGTTGATCTAATTCCCCGTGTAGCTGGATTGGAGATGTGACCTCCCAGGAAACCAGTAACATTAGATGAAATCTGAAGACTAGGGCCTTGATCTGGGGATGATGGCGTGTGCCTGTAATTACAACACCCAGAAGGCTGAGGTAGGAGAATTTTGGCTTCTAGGCTAGCCTGGGCCACATATAGTGAGTTTGAGGCCAGCCTGAGCTACACAATGAGACACTGTCTCCAGAGGGGGATCTTGTGAGCACCTAGCAAGATCGGTGGCTCCCTGGAAACCACAAAAGAGAAGCCACCAAAAGCCACAATTCCAGGACCCCTTCTCCAGTTTCAGCCTCTATAACTGAGAGCAAACAGGTAGGTACCTATTGTTTAAAGCACCCAGTCTATAGTACAGCCTATTACAGTCTGAGTTGGCTAAGGCCTGGGTGACAGTCTAGCAGCCAAGCCTGGCTTGTCCCTAGAGGGGACAGAACATGGGATTGGGTGACTGCTGGTGAGTAGGCACAGTTACTAAGCTTGGGAAGAAAATTCCCCAAGAAAGGAAGTTCTTGCTCAGCCTGGACATTATTATGTAAATCATCACCCAGTGTTTTTCAAAGGGTTTGACCAGTATAGACAGTATAGACAGAGGCAGGTGTGTGAGTTCTAATTCTTACAGGGAGATGGCCAAGAAGGGGAGAGGCATTCCCCTGCTCAGAGGCGCAGTCTCCAACCCCTGCTGATGCTCTCCCACATCCCACCCTTGGCGTTCTTCTTGAGAGGGAAGACTTTGACTTGGGTAATTCACACTGGCTCCAAGCAGAGAAAACACCCAAGGTTATCTCCAGTGACTAGGACTCCATTCCCTGGAACTTCACCGTTTCTTGTCAGAGGCCAAACTTGGTGAGTTTATTTCTTCACCCGAGGAATGGGGTTAATAATACCTCCTTGGAAGTGCTCTAACTACAATTATAAATAAAACATGCAAACCCGTAGCACAGCCAGGAGGGTCTGAGCACGGCACCTGTCCCATGGAGGACCTCTCTATCTCCAGGCTGGGGTGAACGCCAGGAATCCTCTGAACTATCTTCTTCCCCACGGCGTCCCCCCATTGGGTTCACGGGCTTGGTCTCATTGTGTAAATGCTGCTCTGACATTTCATCTTTTTTTTTTTCCTGGTTTTTCGAGACAGGGTATTACTGTCCTAGAACTCATCCAATAGACCAGGCTGGCCTCAAATTCACAGAGATCCGCCAGCCTCTCCCTCCCAAGTGCTGGGATTAAAGGCGTGCGCCACCAATGCCCAGCAGGCTTTTATGTCTTAACACTTGGTCCCCAGATGGAGATGCTGTACCGGGAAGCTGTAGACCCTTTAGGAAGTAGGATCTTGGAGGAGATAGGTCACTGGGGGGTCTGGAGGCTGGTCTCACTTCTTACCTACTCTCTGTCTGCTATCTGCAGGTGCAACGTAACCAGCTGTCTCTGGCTCCTGCCTCTGTGCCTTCTATGCTGTGATGGACTGCTTCCCTTAAACTGTGTGCAAGGGTCGACCCTTCACCCCTAGAGTTGCCGTTGTCTGCAGTTTGGTTACATCAATGCAAAACATAGCTAACACGCTATGAAATATCAGGTTAACAATTTGCTGGGGACCCAGGGGGGAGGGGAAGCAGTCATCTTCTAAATTTGGGTTCTTAGAGGGCCATATCATTAACCCGGTCTACTTGAAGTGACACATTTGTAGGGAGAGATCTATGTACGTACCCGTAGCGCCGGCTACGCCCTATTTCCGCATTACGCATCCAATCTAAAAGGAACTTCATTGGCATCTCTGACTTTAGAATTTTGTGTTTAAATAATTTCATGAACACGAGAAAAAAGAAGGTCAGGCCGTCTGACTCCTGTGGCTTTCTCACCAAAATCAGGTCCCATGTTCCCTTTGCCCCTCAATATATCTACTGTTAGGTTATAATTTCACTCTCTGCAGATCTGATACTACGCACTCAAGGAAGAAAGGAAGGAAGAAAGAAAGAAAGGAAGGAGAAGGAGGGAGGGAGGAAGAAAAAGAATAAAGAAAGACCTCAGCATTTTAAAGTCTTTGGAAGTCTGGAAGTTTGGGGAATGGCATCTCACTGAGTATTGGGGAGTATTTCCCATTTGGGGAGTAGGAAACAAAGGGTCTTGAGTTATGACATTGCTAAAGTGATTTGAGCCCCGCACATTGATGGTGTATAGTAGCTAGGTCAGTCATTTACCCATGTGTGGAGAAAGACTAGGAATCAGAGTAGAGGCTTGTACCTGATCCCACACCCAGACCCTGGGAACCTGATCCCACACCCGGACCCCGGGAAGCTGCCCACACCCAGACCCCGGGAACCTGCCCACACCGCTTGGCTGGGCACTGTAGAAGAGATTCCAGATGTACCATTTACAGTTCTCATTTGCTCCAGAAGGATCTGCCTGAGATGTCTGGGGACATCTGGCATCTTGAGGGCTAAAAAGCAAAACGGAGTACTTTCTCTTGCCAGAGAATTCTGAAGTTCTGAGCAATCACTCCTCTACTTCCAAGCTCCTGACCCCCCCCCGTACAGGGCAGTGGGCTCTGCATGCCTCAATCCACTTTTACAATTCTTTCTCCCCTGGTCTCTTTCTTGAACAATGTGTCCCAGCCTGAGGGAAGTTCCCTGTCTCTGAGCAAGCCCTGTACTGCTCTGTCCAGATGCCCTGGGCCTACCTCATAACCTTCTCCCTAATGTCGATTTTGGGGGTCCCAGTAGCAAGACTGTTCCCTGCACCCCTCCCCCAAAGTAGTTTGTGGTCCTCAAAATAGGACCAGGGCTCTGTCACCACCCTCCGAGACTTGGTCATTATGTGGTAACTTATGTCTCTTGCTGCTCTTCTACACTATAGATTTCTTTCTTCCTTCCTTCCTTCCTTCCTTTCTTTCTCTCTCTCTCCCTTCCTTCCTTCCTTCCTTCCTTCCTTCCTTCCTTCCTTCCTTCCTTCCTTCCTTCCTTTTCTGGTTTTTTGAGACAGGGTTTCTCTGTGGCTTTGGAGCCTGTCCTGGAACTTGCTCTTGTAGACCAGGCTGGCCTCTAACTCACAGAGATCCGCCTGCCTCTGCCTCCCGAGTGCTGGGATTAAAGGCATGCGCCACCAACGCCCGGCCACTATAGATTTCTTAAAGATCGAAATCAACAAAGGTGAGACGCTAACCTTCCGCCCTGTTTGGCGCCACAGTTTGAATCTGGAACAGTCCCCGAAGGTCCCCGTGTTAATGGTGTTGTCTGGGGCACTATTGGTAAGTGGCGGACCGTGGAGAGGCGGGGCCTGCAAAGAGCTCTCAGGATTATCGGGGCTGTGACCTTGAAGGGAGCCCCGTGTCCTCTGCCCCTTCCCTTTCTTCTCATTCACTTCCGGGCCTCCGGTGGAGAGGTGTGCCCCTGCCTGTGCCCCCTCTCCTGAGCAGAGACTTAAAAGCAGCATAGTGTGTCCACCAGTTGAGGACTGGAATCCCCAGAACTCTGAGTCAGAATACTTTTTGTGTGTGTATGATGATTATCCCGGCATTTGCTATAGTAACTCTCCATTGACCAACACCGCAGGCCCCAGGGCGTCTATGTTTAAGAACTGAAGTTAGGGGGGAACCATCAGTAAGGGTGAGCTACCGAAGGGGGCTTTAAAAATGAAAACCTTGGAGTCTCTAACTGTTGACTAACAAATGAAAATTCTAGCTAATGAAACTTATCACTTCCTTCATCCACTACACCACTGTTAAAAAGCCACCCAGATATTAAAAACATCCATGTGACTCATTTTTATGCAAAATTCCCTGCTGATACGCATCCGCTCTGGCCACCGAGATGAATAATCAAGTGTCGTTTCCAATAAGTCAGAGGCTCCTGTCAAGGAGTTGTGGCCAATTAGAACTTACTCCAGTGAGGAGGTGGTTGCTGATGTTGCCAAGCAACCGCCAAGCTGTAAAGCACATTTAGATGCTCCTTTCCATTTAACCAGCGGCAAGTTGGGAGTGACATTATGATTCCAGCAAAAGAAAGACGAATTATAACCCAGGATGGGGTATCGGTGATGAGGAGTGTTTTCTTTTAAATGCAAATGGAAAAGGAACATTTTTAAGTAGAATTTAAACAGTCCATCATTATTCTGATTTTAATTAGAAGATTAGGTGTCAGTAGGATACAACCGTGTCTCAGGATAATGGTCTCATGCTGCTAGAAAGATACCCAGACATCCTGGAAAATGGGCAACTGGTCAGACAGGGACAATGCATTTTTGGACTCTGACGTATTTATTACCACAGCTACTCTGGTTTATAACGACTTTTATTTTTATTGTTCGGAAAGATTAAGAAATAAAAGCAAATATTAAAAGTAAACCGCCGGTAGGGATGCCACCAAGAGAAAGCTGCTTGATCCAGGGTTAGCGGGAAAACCCCTTCCGCCGTAGAAGTCCCGTACTGACTGCCTGAAGAGTTTATGTAGGGAATTTAAGCACCAAACAAAGCCCAAAGCCATGATGATGGCTGTAATTGTGCAAAAAGACGTTCACACTGAAATGGTCCGAGCCATGCATCACTCATAAGCCGGCTGTATCAACTTGAATTTTTAAAAATTGGAGGCGCTCCTGAGCCATACGTCTTCTCCCGGGCAGGAAAGGCCTATGGGGAGTAAAGGGCACACATGCCTCTGTCTGCAAGCCTCATACATTATTGACTGCACCTTCCCGACAGGAAACATCTGGATGAAAGTGAAAAATGGGGCAGAGAGCTGCAGCCCTCGGTGCTGCGCAAGATGCCAGCCCTCCTTGTTTGTCTCACGCTGCGGAAACAAACCGGCGGCCATACACTGCTGTGTGAGTGGCTCGTTCCCTTTGGGGTGACACCCGCATCCTCAGGGCCCCCACTTGTGAAGTGGCCTGGTCCCTTGTACCTGCCCAGTCCTGGGTTATCTGGGCGAGGGGAGCCTGGAGGCCAGCAGAGACGATTGAGTTTAGACTTTGACTCTGCTAAACTGCAAGCTAACTAGACCTTTTATCTTGATAGGTTGTCTGCCTCGGGTACTTTATCGTGGCCATGCAAAGTTGACTAACACGTTGCCACGTTGGGTTGTTGTCCTGGAAGCGTTCAAAGATGAGCTCCCCATGGGAGCTGCAGGGACCCGCTAGCCGACAGCCCCGTTTCCACTAGCCGACAGCCCCGTTTCCGCTAGCCAACAGCCCCGTTTGCTCAGTAACAAATGGTGGCAGGGACTCCCCAGGCTTTGGCCTTTTTAAAACTGTGAGTGCAGAATAAACAAAGCTAAACTGATAACCCAATGTCGTTTTAACGTGTTGAAGTGCACGGTGAGTTGTTCGACCACGGAGGCCTTTTCATCCTCCGTGGTTTCAGATCCCTTTCCTCGGCAGTTGTAATGATCGGCTTTCCGCCACTATGAAAGCACACCGGAGACGACCAGTTTTATAGAGGGAGTATGTTTCTCTTGGCTCACATTTTTGGAGGGTCTGGTCCATGATTGGGCGGACCTGTGGTGAGGCGGCGCATTACGGCTAGGGTTGGCCAGGGCAAAACCTCCGACTGCACAGCCAGGAAGCAAGAGAAGGAATCTGAGATGTTTGGGATGCCACGGCCCCCTTTCAGGGATGTGCTTCTTATCAACTCCCAGCAGAGCTGCACTAGGGACCCAGCCTTTCATACACAGGCATTCAGGAGGCACTCAGACCTCAGGCCTGAAGCTCACCTGCCACCCTCCTGCTCACTGTCTTACAAGAGTCTGTGAAAGCTAGTCCTTCGAGTTGGAAGAGTTTAGAGGGAAACACAGGTTCCACCAAATCGTCCCTCTTCCCGATGAGTTATGACATTTAAAAATAAAACAAGCACTAACCCGCCCCGAGGGCATCCCATTATTTATGTGTTTCCGTTGGAGAAGTATGGATTTAGTTTCAATTTTGTTTCCTGAAATTAAACCCATTTACTTCCTGGTTCACAATAAAATTGCACACGATTCCAGGATTACTCACAGTCTTTGGTAAGGAATCTAGTGAAAGACTGTCAAGACCTAAATAAATCTCCCGGCTGCCCTTTTAAAAAGCACAAATGTTTTTGGAGGATGGGTGGAAAATCTGGCAGGTTAACCAGGCAAGATTTTTCTCTAGCAACAACAGAAATCAGTTATGTTCTAAGCAATACTCAGCAATCCATTCTATAAATCCTAACACTAGTCTGTCACCATACTATGATGCTGTCCCTTCTTCCTGGGGCGGGAGGTATCAATCACATTTGCTCTGGCTTTACCTCTGCATATTATCCCCACTAAGACTAAAGCCAAAAGCAATTTATTTTTAAATGAAAATGTGGCCTCACTTGACTCCCAGCTTTTCCCAACAAACAAGCAAAAGTCACACAAACAGGCATGCGTGTGTGTGTGTGTGTGTGTGTGTGTGCATGAACACATACAATGCTGGACATAAAATAATCCTAAGTACTGTTGACTGAGGCAGCCTAACCTAAGGGAGATGAAGCCGATGGGTGGTTCAGTCTAAGGCCTCCAGAAATCCACAGGGCGCTAGGGAAGGGGGCTGCAGGTGGGGGAGCGCCATAGCTGTCAAGGTGCCAAAGGAAAAGCCTCGCAATTCCAAGCAGAAGCAGACTTTTGATTTATTTATTTAGAACAAACCCTGGGTACGGGGGTGGTAAACCCTGAAGTTTGGTGACGAAAGTCCAAAAGCCCCTTATTCATGAATGCTGCGGTTTCTCCGTTCTCTCTGTGTGTCTGTGTGCCTGGGCTCAGCATGCCAGCACTGCCTCGATTTCCTTTGTCTCTGCTGTTTCTACTCACAGGTGCTGCTTGTGAGTCCGTAAGGAGAAAGCCAACAATTCCCAACATCCGCTTACTTAGCCTTTTCTTTTCCAATTGTGTGTGTGTGTGTGCGTGTGCATGTGTGCGTGTGTGTGCATGTGAGTGTGGCTACCCAAAGAGGTCAGAAGCATCAGATTCCTTGGAGCTGAAGTTACAGGTGGTTGTGAGCACCCTGATGTGATGCCGGGAACCAAACTTGGGTCCTCCGTGAGAGCAATGTGGACTCTTAACAATGGAGCCAATCTCTCCAGTCCCTTAATTTTTTTCTTGATAAAATGACTTCCCTTTCATTTTTTTCTTATCACAGCATTCATTAGAACAGACAGAAAGGTTTTTTTTTGTTCTTTGAGCCACCATTACTGAGTGCCATTACCCACACCTGGTGTATGCAGCTAAAAGTTTAAAAAGATAACAGGAAAAAGGAAAAACTTTGTCCCTTGAGGCATCCACGTAGCAGGGTGAGACACAACGAAAAACAGTAAATATATAAACTGAATGGACCCTTAGAGTCACAGAGAGAAACAAGCCAGAGAAGGCAGGGCCTGGGAAAGCAACAGATGAGGTAAACTGAGATGGGGGGACCAAGCAGAACTCTCACCCTGGGGCTGCCCCATTCAGGGTCAGCAGGATCATGGGGGGACCCTCAGGAACCTTTGAGATTTTGATTCCATGGGACTTGGAGTAGCCAAGAGGAATTAGTTTTTTAGTTAATTAGTTTTTTTTTTGAGATGAGGTCTAATTATGTAGTCTAGGCTGACTTCAAACTTGTAACCCACCCTCCTCCACTTCATGAATGCTGGGATTACAGGCAACAAATTGCAATCTGCCTCTAGTCCCATAGTGAGAACCAATGAGCTAGAGGTGAAAGGCCAAGGAAGCATCTAGAAGCCATCAGGGTCACATGTGCTGGGGAGGAAGGTAGTCAAGACACACTTCTTGGGCAACCTGTCCTGTCTGTTATCTCCACCAGCAGTTGGGAATGGATGATAGGGAATGGAGGGCCATTGTGTTGAGGAAGGAGAATGCTCAGAGTCTTCAAGAATTTGTGACATCTCGTGGAGCCTGACGGAGCCTCTGAATTTGTCTGAAGGATGACTGTGGCCTGGCTGCCCTCCTAGCGTACCTCAGGGAGAGCATCATTTCTTCCGAGTCACTCACGGCCAACCCTTCTATACCTGAGGCATGATGCAGCCTTGGAAAGGGCTTCACCAGCCTGCAAACGGCCTCGCGCCAACAGGTAGTTTGAAGTTCACAATCTCAGACCAGGCCAGGACCACCTGGGTGGGATTTTGCATTTGAGCAGGCTCCCCAATCAATTATACACCAAAGCATGAGAAAACCGTTCCATTTTCCTCCTGAGCGCCTCCAGCAGTGTCCTGGGACAGAGCCAGACATGCAGTGTGAACCATTGATTGATGATACCTGGGCATGTGGGGCGCCAGAGAGGTGGAAGACACTTTGCTTTCTTGTAATGGATGGGCTGAGGGTGTCTGCAGATGAGACACTTTGATGTACCACCCTGGCAAGCCATTGCAGCTGGTCTAGTTCTTCACCTCACTTTGGAGAAGCCTGTTCCTTCAGGGAAAGAATCGGCGCTCCCTGCCTCTTACCTCATTCAACTTTTCAGGACTGAAGGCAGACATCAAGGCACCTCTGACTTCTTCCCATCTCTTGCTGCGTAGAAACAGGACGCTGTCTGCTACCGGCTTGGGTTCCAGACCGGAGGCCTGAAGGAAAGTGCCAAGCAGAGGGTTAGCACGGAGGGAGCCAGAGCCACCTTAGTGGCTCTCCTAGTTAGCTTTAACTGTCAATCAAGTCATCTGAGAAGGGAGTCTCAATCGAGGGACTGGGTCAGATGGGCCTGTGGGCGTGTCTGTGGGGGGTTATCTTGTTTGTTAACTGATGGAGGACCCAGCTCACTGTGGGTAGCATTATTCCCTGAACAAGCGGTCCTGGGATGTGTAAAAAAAACTAAGCATGAGCCTAGGAGTGAGCCAGCAACCAGCATTCTTCCATGGCTTCTGCTTCAAGATCTTGCTTGGGTTCCTGACCTCCTTCAGTGATGAACTGTGCTCTGTCTGGAAGTACAACCCAAATAGACCCTTTCTCCCCAGAGCTACTTTTGGTCAGAGTAGTTCTTCATAGTGACAGAAAGAAACCAGGACAGTGGTAATTGAAGGGCATGATAAACACCGGTGTTAAACTCCACCAATAACCCAGATCGAGATTTCTCTTGCAATGACACAGAAAAGCATTATAATATTCATGGACAAGGCTCTAAGACCCGTGGCTGGGGCCAACAGGGGACAGATCTGCTAGCCCTGTCACAGTGTGGACATTATCAAAATATCACAGTGGCCCCTGTGTGCCCTGAGGCCCCTTGTGAGGCCCTTTGATGATGACCAAAGTGGGTTTCCTAGGGTTGAAGGACACATCGGGATTTTGTGGCAAGAGATTTGGGGTGTTTGGATTGATCGGGTTTGGCTCAGAGATGACAAAGTCGTGTATTCTTGTCCTTAGAAAGTGAGAGAAAGGATTGCTGAACAAGTGGCCTTCAGAGGCACCCAGGAGAGAGGCTTCTAAGTCTTATCTGCTGTGGTGGCTCTATGTTCTAGCATCCGTTGGGCTTTCCTTTTCTTTTTTAATGTTAATCTTGAAAATTCCATATACGAGTACTGTGTTCATATCATCTCCCGCCCCCATGCCCATCCCTACTGACTTCTCAAATTCATGATCTCTTATTTTTTAATTACAGACACACACACATAAGTTTATAAGTACAATCTGCCGAGTTCATTTAGTATTGCTCATGCATTCAGAGTGGCCCGTTTGTGATTGGATAATGTACTGGGGGTCTGCCTCGTCCTTGGAGAAGACTAATTCTCATTCTCTCTCTCTCTGCAACTATTATCTGCCTGTAGCTCTGCATCTAGGAATGGAATCTTGTGAGATTTCCCCACATATGTTGTTGGTATGTCAACTGGTGCTATCATTTTTCCTTTTATTGAAAAAAATTGTTTTCACATAATATGTTCTGATTATGATTTTCCCTCCTGGTACTCATCCCAAGGTCTTGGCATTTTTCAAGCCTTGTTTAGGCCGCAGCGTTATTGAGAGTCCCTGAATGCAGCTTTGCTGTCATGTAGAAGGCGCTATTTTGAAGAAGGTAGGGCCCCTGGCTCTTACAGTCTTTCTGCCCCCCCTTATCTGATGTTCTCTGAGCCTTAAGTGCAGGGGTTTGTGTTACAGATGTGTCAGCTGGGACAGATGTGTCAGCTGGGACAGGTTACCCCACAGTCACGGGTGTTCTTTGAGTTTTTGTAATGGTCTCTGTTGACTGCAGAGAGAAACCATTTTGATGAAGGGTGAGATACATTTATCAAGCAGAGGATGAGATCTACATTTGCATATATGTCAATCAAGTTTTGGGAGGTTGGCCTGTGAGTGTGCATACGGCATGGGGTGGATGGGAGCTGGGGGACCCAGCAGCTACAGTAAGCCTTGAGTCTGGAGGGAGGCCTATGAGTGCCGTACCTTTATTCTTAATCAGCACAGATTTGTTAAATGTCCAATATGGGCATTGTGGCTTAAATCATATTCCTGAAATGTCATACATTGAAATCCTGATCCCTAGAGCTCCATATTTGGCCATGGGGATTTTAAAAGGTACCTAAAATAAATAAAGCCTTTATGGTGAGCCCTAGTCCAGTGTGCCTGGTATCTGTATATTCTTATAAGATTAGGATGCAAGCATGCAGACAGAGGACCACAGGAATGGAAAAGACAATCATTTAAGCCAAGAAGACAGGTCACAGATGATATGAACCCTGACCCAACTCATACTTCCAGCCTGCCCAGGCGCATTTCTGTGTGCGAGTCCCTCAGCTCATACGATGTTCAAAAGCTCATTATAGAGCGCATTGGACAGGAAAGACTTGGCTTTGGCCCTTACATTGGTTTGCTTTCTATTGTTATGATAAAGACCGAGCATCTTGAGGAGGAGAGGGCTTATTTTGACTTACAGGTCATACTCCATCACGGAGGGAAGTCAGGGAAGGAGCCTGGAGGCAAGACCTGAGGCAGAGACCACGGAGGAGCACTGCTGACTGACTTGCTCCTAATAGTTTGCTCAGCTTGCTTTCCGACACAACCCAGGGTGAGCTGCCTAGGAGGGGCACCGCCCGCAGTGGGCTGGGCCCTCCCACGCCAGTCATTCATAATAGTGAAGAGGAGAAGCAGCGGGCACTGAGTATCATTGCAGATCATGAGAAAGAAAGCGGGTTTTCTCAAGGGGAAGCCGGGCGTGGGGCAGGTGGTGGGTTACATGGTCAGGAGGCCTCTGAAGATAAGCCAAGAAACACGCAAAGGAGTTCCTCCTGGCCCTTCCCCTCCTGCCCCTTCCCCTCCTGCCCCTTCCCCTCCTGCCCCAGTCCATTCTCTTCCATCCTAAAAGCAGCTGTGCCAGCTGTGGTTACAAACGGTGACCTCACTGTTCGTCAGTGTGGCCCCCCAGGCCCGTGGATGCAGGGGGATCTGGGACCAGGCACTCCGCAGGGTCATGTGTGCCACGGGGCTCCGTTATTTCCTTTCACTGTTTTAATTATAGCTGAAGCACGAAGCCAGCCGTCATAACTCAAATGCCTTGTAAAAACTCCTATTTAGAGGAAAATTATAATTTTCTGATAAAATATGAACACTCAAAATAAGCCATAAAACATAACTGCAAAGTATCTAGAGGATTTAATTATATATTAGAACCCAGTTGCTGGGACATTTTCCTGCGGAGGAACACCTCTCTATATTTAGAACGAGATTCTTTAGGAGTGCCATGGCCACTAAATTATGGTTTTATGGAATTTTTGGAACATAATCTGTTTATTTAGGTTCGAGTCAAAGGAGGAAATCATACATTATGGATATTTATAGAGTGAAGAATCCCCAGCCTGTGCCACACTGCTAAGACTTTTCACTTGGGAAAAAAGTGAGACACCAGTTTGTACAGTCCTGCTAACACAGACTCAATTGTTGAGTCAGGGTCAAGATTGACTGGATTGGAGCCATCCCTAAGACTTAAGAAATAGGAGGCTGGGAAGCTAGTGGAATGCTCACTGTACATTGAGGTCCTGAGTTCAACCCTCAAACCCATGTAAAAAAAGTTGGATGTGGTAATCTTAGCACTGGGGAATGTGGAGACGGGCAGATCTCTGGAGTTTGCTGGCTATCCAGCCCAGCATACTCTGCAAGCAAGCTCAAGGCAATAAGAGATCCTGTCTCAAAACAAACAAACTAACAAACAAAACAAAAATCCACGAAGGATGGCACCTGAGAAACGTCACCCGTGTCTGACCTCTGGCCTCCACACTCACACACCTGTGCACCCGTACACAGACACAAAAGACCTAACCATTGGGTTCCTGCTACCTTTTACCTTATGTTTAAAGAGGGGCCTCACTCTCCAGGCAGTATGTTGTTAGACTCTCAACCCACCCCCTTACCCTGCTATTATCTTCAGACTAGAAGTCCTCCAGGGCTTTGCTTTCCGGGTTGTCTGTTTGTTTCTGACCGTCAAAGTCAGGGATAGCACTCACATGATTATTTCATGTCTAAGCATGTATTAGAACAAAAAGAACAGCAAAAGATGGCAAGAAGGTATTAATGTCAGCCGTATCTGCTACTTTTCTCGTGGCTGTGGCTAAATACCCGGCCAGGAACAACTTGAGAGGAGTGGTTTATTTGGGCTTGTGGCTTGAGGGGACACAGTTCTCCACGGTGGGGGAGGCCTGCAATGGGTGTCTCTGTGGTAGCAGGGCGAGTGTGTGACATCTCAGTGCATCAGGAAGTGGGGGAGGGATGGAAAGTAGGCCATGTCTCCCGGTGACCCAGTTCTCCTAGGGGGGCCTTTTGTTCTAAAGGCTCCCCCACCTCCCCAAATAGCACGGCCGGCTGAGACTAAGTGTTCAGACACCTGAACTTGAGGAAGAGACTGTGCATCCAGACCTTCAGCCTCTGGCCACCGTAGGACGGACGCAGTCTAGCTGCCAAGGTTTCCCCAGCCTCACTGAGTTCTAACTGTTCAAAAGTCCCAAAGTTTCTTCTGAGACGTGAGGAGCTGCACGCCTCCAGCACACAGAGTAAGCAGCCCCCCCCCCCAAGTGGAGAAACTAGAGCACAGCAGACAAAGGCCGGCTCTACGCAATCCCCAGACCTAGCAAGGCAATCACTACGCACCACAGCTCCGTGTCTCCCATCAGGGGCTGCTGATGGTGTCATCAGTGCTCCAAAGGGCTTGAGGAGTCCTGCCTCTTAGCCGTGTTGCCTGTGATACGTGCGGTCTCTCCCTAGGGCCAGAACCTCCTAGTGCTTGACACTTTCCTCAGCGAACTCCAACCACCATCCTGGGGTCTCCACTGTACAACTTAGGCTGTCTTCCTAGCCCCATCTGCGGTCCTTTCAAGAGCCCAGGTGGGGAATCCAACCTGCTACACATTCTCCAGCCTCTGCTACTTTCTGAAGCCTTGGTGCAAGCTTCTGTGACCCTGTAACTCTTGGTTTCTGCATGCCTGCAGAACCACTACAATGTTGACGAGGCATCCAGCTCCTCTACCTGGGCTACAGGTGCATCAGGCTCTGTGTGCCTCCATGACTACACCTGGGAAAACCGTCCCTAGATGACCATGCCCAAACAGAATGCCCCATAGGCTCTCTTTGTTTGAGCACTCTCTTTTCCAATGAAAGATTTCCAAATGAGTTTGCATTGCTACATCCTATAACAGTCAGTGGATAAGGTCTTGCTCTCATGAGCCTCTCCTGATGTCCCGGTAAATAGCACACGGCTTCCCCTCGATTCTGTTAAATCTCCTTTGTAATTCAAACGGACTCATCCACACCCTCCTTGCCTACCCTGTCTGCAACTTTGACCGAATTTGTGTTTCTATCCTCACCAAACTTTGTATTTTCCACCTCCATCTGCTTTCTCACACTATAAACTTGCCTTCCATAAGACGTGGCTTATGGAAGGAAGGGTTTACCTAGGTTGACAGAGTGAGGGACGGCGGGGCAGAAGGTGGCGCTGTGGCCATGGAGGGTGGCAGATGCTTGTCCACATTTTAGTGGTCCAGGAAGTAGAGCAGGGGCAGGAATGGACCTGGGATGAAAACCTCAAGGCCTATACTTCAGTGAACCAATTTTTCCGGCCAGAGCACCCATCCTAAAGGCCCTAGTACCTCCCCCAAAAGCACTGCTATTGGAGGACCAAATATCCAGATACATGAGCTGCACGTTTTACACAAAACAGAACAAAAACCTAGGTGGGAACCAGTTGTCACAGTCTAAGGTGTCTACCTGGGAAAGAAAAGAAAGAAAAACACTTGAGATGCAGGCCGTGGGATTTGGCCTGGTGAATGTTTATTGGATTCCTATTACACAAGGGAGGGAGTTAAGGTTGTTTTTGTGACCCTGAGGTGTGGAATTGGAAATAGCTCACAGGAAAGTCACACTTATCTGAACCAAGCCAACCTGCCTTCATCACTGAGCTCCCTACAAGATGGGTGACACGAAGCTTATTGGGAACACAATTCTGGAAGTTTGACCCCTGGGTTGGGGGCAGGATCTTGATGACCTTCTAGAACTCTCCGATGACTTCATCAACAGATCATCATGCCAGACAGTTGACACTCTGTTTTATTTTGTTTGGAGGCAGGGTCTCACAATGTAGTCTAGGCTGACCCCAAACTCTCCATTGTCCTGCTGAGCACTGGAATTACAAGCATGCAGTACCACACCTTTTAAAAAAATTATTTTTGAAAAATGAATATACATATACAAAATTAACCCATTTTAAATGCTTAGTGCAGTGCTAAGTGCTTTTACACTGTTAGGCAGCCATTACCACCATCATCCACACAGGTCTCTTTTATATTTGAATTTCTCATGTGTTTCTATCTATTTATAGTGCATGGCATGGTGTTACATAGGGCACTTTCATAAAAGCATGTACTGTATAAAGATCACCCTACTACCCACCCCCACCCCGCCTAATCCTTTGTTCCCAGGGCAGTGTTGCATCTAACCTCATGTCATACTATGTGCCCGGCTTCACGTATCTGTTTAAAATCTGGGCACCACAAATGAGAGACAGGCTTAATTTGCTTAGTGTGATGGTCTGATTACATCCTACAAACAATGTAACTTTGTTCTGTGTTTTTTATTAATGGCTGAAAAAAAATTCTGCTGTAGATAAATATCACCTTTTCCTTATTCTTCCTTCTGCTGTTGGATGGGTAACTGGCTGGGTAGAGGGTAGAAGGTGCCTCCAAGTTCTCTCAGGCCGGGTGTGTGTAGCATACAGGCCAGAACCCATAGGATATCCGTGTGGTGAATTGCAACCAGAACATAGGAGAAAGAGCCCACTGTGGCGTCTCATGCCTACAGAGCCTGGGAGGCTGAAGCAGGGGGATGTGTGTGGGTATGAGGCTGGACCAGTCTAAAGAGCGAGGCTCTGTCAGAACAGTAACAAAAATCAGAACACATAAAAACAAAGAAAATACAAAAAATGAAAGAAAGGAAGAAAACAAAGGAAAGGGGATAAAGAGAAACAAGAAATAGAGTAGAAAGTCTTGAATACTTCATAAATGGTTGGGATTTTAAGATCCAACTCATTTGTCATAGGTGTATGAGTGTGTGTCTATGTGTACACGTATGTGTCAACTTCAAAGATCCAACTCATTTGTCATAGGTGTATGTGTGTGTGTCTATGTGTATATGTATGTGTCAACATCAAAAATGCATTTCTTACTGTAGGTCTTGACCAGTTTCTTACTATTAGCAAAGAAAGTTTGAAAAGCCTATCCTTATCCAAAGCCCAACCCTTCTGGTCATCTTTCTCTTTCTACTAAAAGCATATCAGTCACAACCCTGAAGTCTCTTCGATCAGCCGAGGCCAGCTCACCCCATCCCCTTGGCCACCACCCTGGCTGAGGTCACCATTATCTCTGCCCTAACTGATTGCCCAGCCTCGAGCCTTATCACACCCATCCATTTCCACACTCCAGGATCTTTTCAACGTCTGAAAGTTGATCTCCTATGACGGGAGAGTCAACTGATGGCTACAACAGGAGGGGAGAGGGATCGGGGAGGGCTGGTCAAGGGATTCTGCACTATGACTAGGCAGAAGAAGGAGGCTCTGGAGGACTGCTGGATGGTAACCTTGGATGACGACAAAGGAGTGTGTGTTTCAAAAAAGCCAAAAGAAAGGATGCTGTATTATCCTACCCTGAAGACGATAAATGAGACAGCCGACAGATGTGATCAACCTGCCTTGAGCATCACATAGCGTAAGGATGTCTCGTTATTTATTGTGCATAGAAGTTAGGGACAATTTTAGAGTCGAATCTCTCTTTCTGGCTTCACATGGGATCCAGGGCTTGAACTCAGGTTGTCAGGCTTGCACAGGGAGTACTTTCACTCAGTGAACCACGCCACCAGCACTTACGATGCTTCATCCAACAGTTCCTTGTGGGGATTCTTCTCACCTGCTTGCAAGTGAAGGGATGCTTCCGCCAGCCCCCAACTCTTCCCAGGCACGGCCCAGCGCCAGAAGGACATTCTTTAGCCTCTTTTTATGTTGTTTATTCGTTTCCTTTGCTTTTTTCCCAGCATGTGTGTGGTCATGTGTGTGCAAGTGCCCGTGTGTACACATGCATGTGGGGGTCAGGGGTCAGTTTTGGCTATCACCCTCGGGAACCATCCACCTTGTTTCTTGAAGACAGGGTCTCTCTCGTTGGCCTGAAACTTCTTACCAAGCAAACCAGACTGGCTGGCCAGCAAGCCTTGGGGGGGAGGGTCAGTCTGTCTCTGCCTCCACAGCCCTGGGACCACACCTTTTTTACACGGGTGACCTTTTATGTACGGGCAGACTTCTCACACAGGTTCTGGCCATCGGGCTCCCACCTCATGCTTGTCAAGCACTCGCTGACATCTCTCCAGCTCAGCCCTCTACTTAAACAGGGTAAAGATGCAGGGTGGGGTTTTCTGGAAGTCCAGGCCGGGCTTGGGCAGCATAGCGCAATGGTCACAGCCTGGCTCTGGGTAGGCTTTAGGAGAGATCTATTTAGGCCTCCGTTTCCTGATCTATCGACAGTGTTGCCTATTCTCGAGCAGCGTTGTGAAGTTTCTCACTTCACTAATTACTGGGTACCTGGTATAAGCAAGGCCCTGATTTGGTTGCTTAAGATGAAATGAAACTCCCTGCACCAACTCTAAAGGAGGAAGGCAGCCAGAAACGTGAGGAGTGACTTACCTAGCACAGTGGGTATCTGTTAAATATTCCTTGCCCACCTACTGTGCTAGGCAAGTCACTCCTCAGAGGCAGACAAGGGGAGAAACAGATTTTGTGTGCTGTGGAAGGCAGAGCCAACAGGACTCCCCAGTGAATTAGTCTGGGATGGGAAAGCATATCATTGACCTTCACCGACAGCTTGACTGGATTTGGGATCACCTAGGAGATACACCTACAAGTGTTTGTGAGGCTGTTTCCAGAAAGCTTTATCTGAGGAGGAAGACCACGCTGAATGATGAATACCAGTATTTGTATCTGCTTTCTGACTGTGTGTGAAACGTGACCAGCCACACCACGTGCCTTCTCGCCATGGTAGACTCTTTTTCTTCAGTCTGTGGGGTAAAATAAGCACTGCCTCCCTTAAGTTGCTTCTTGCCGTGTATTTAGTCACATCAACCAGACAGTGACTAGCACAGGGACCAGGGTGACACCAAGACCATCAACCAGACAGTGACTAACACAGAGACCAGGGTGACACCAAGACCATCAACCAGACAGTGACTAACACAGAGACCAGGGTGACACCAAGACCATCAACCAGACAGTGACTAACACAGAGACCAGGGTGACACCAAGACCATCAACCAGACAGTGACTAACACAGAGACCAGGGTGACACCAAGACCATCAACCAGACAGTGACTAACACAGAGACCAGAGTGACACCAAGACCATCAACCAGACAGTGACTAACACAGAGACCAGAGTGACACCAAGACCATCAACCAGACAGTGACTAGCACAGAGACCAGGGTGACACCAAGACCATCAACCAGACAGTGACTAGCACAGGGACCAGGCTTAAGGATGACACCAAGGAGTTTTGAACTGAGCAACTGGGAGGATTGTATTGATAGAGTAAAACACGAAGAACATCCCAAGAATGCGACATCAGAGACCACTTCAGGTCATTCAGCCAGCACCACAGTCACCTTCTCTTAAGAATGCAGCATCAGAGACCACTTCATGTCATTCAGTCAGCCCCGCCGTCACCTTCTCTTAAGGGCCGAGCCTCCTCAGCAGCTCATCTCTTACCTGGAGCTCCTGGTCCCACCCCAGCCCTCTCTCATTTGTCTTGCAGCTCCTACTTTCCATCTAGAACACAGCTGAGGAAACACCTCCCAGAGGAAGCTCCGTACAGACAATACATTTCATTCCCACTTTTTGGAAGACTTTTATACATAGAAGCCAGAAATTTTTTTGAAGGAATTTGTAAAGAAGGGCTCTTAGGAGTCAGCTCAAGTTCACGAACAGCAAGTGGTACCAAAGGAACCTCGTTATTTCTTCTTTCCCGGAGAGACTGATCCGTAGGAAACAGAGTGTTTATGACTTACTTCCAAGGACATTCTTATGAGGAAGAAAGAGAAATAATGGGTGGGTAAATAATTCTTTTGGGTGTTTTCCATGGCTGATAGAACAAAGACAGATAAACTCTACCAATCTGGAGTCAAGGGGAAAACCATAGGTTTCCACACTGAGCCTAATCCAATTGCGTATGTTATTTGTTATTGCCATAATAAACTACTGATTTGCAGTAATCAAAGCCGAGATTAATTCTCTAAGGAGCACAATTGAACATCAAGCCAGACCATTTTGCCTGAGCCAACAAGAGCTGATTCCAAAATCTGTCAGAAACTTACAACAAAGAGAAACTTTCTCATGAACACAGATCCAAAAGGCATTTAAGCAAAACCCTAGCTAGTATGATCCAGTGTTAAAGAGTAATTTATCGAGACCAAACAGGGCTTATTCAAGGAGTGTAGGCCTTGAAAAGCAACCACATATAACTTGCTACATTAACACAGTAAAGGAGAAGAATGCATGCAATCTCACAGATGTCACAAAATATTTAATAAATTTCAACAGTCATTCATGATACCAAATCTTAGTGGACTATAAATAAAATGGCATGAAATATGCCGGGTGGTGGTGGTGCACACATTTAATCCCAGCACTTGAGAGGCAGGGGCAGGGAGACCTCTGTGAGTTTGAAGCCAGTTTGATCTACAGTTCCAGGACAACCAGGACTACACAGAAAGACCCTGTCTCAAACAAACAAACAAAACCAAAAGCAAAAAAAAAAAAAACAAAAACAAAAAAAAACAAAATACCATTAAATATGTAGAAATTTGCATAGAAGAAATAAACTGTATTTATTATAGATAGCATGCAGGAATAGCATAGAAAGTTCAAGGAGTGTCCGCCAACACACTGTCTGAATTAATACTGGTGTAAGATTATAGAGTGCAAACTAAAACTGTCCTTTTTGTTTGTTTGTTTTTTTAATGCACCAAGGCTGGCCTCAAACTCTTAGAAATCCATCTGCCTCCCAAGCGCCATGAATGGCGTGTGCCACCAAGACCAGCTTTAAAATTGTCTAATTGTTAAGAAATAAATTCAACAAATGATGTACAAAATCTCTAAATTGAAAATACAAACAATTACTAAGACAAAGAGAACCTAAATGATAGAAAGGCCACATTCACAGATTTGGAAACTCTATACTGTCGATATGTCAATTCTTCAAAAGCAGACAAGCCTATTCATAACTGCAGGCAAAGAATCAAAGGATTTGAAAGTCAGGAGAAATTACACTTTCATCTTTCAAATTTATTGTAATGATGGAATATTTAAGAGACTATGTGATTATGGTAAACAAATCATTCAATGCCACAAAACAGGACACAGAAATAAACACACACACCCACATGATGTCTTGATTTGTGATAAAGATATTACTTAGCAAAATGGACTTCCCCCAAACCGATACTGGAGCATTTAGATATAAAAATGATCCATACCTTACTTCATTCCAGAAAGTCATTTGGTGATGGCCGTAGCCCTATGAGTGAAAGGCAAAGCAAGTAAAACTTATACAATAGTTTCCAAAGCCTGGAGGCAGGAAAGATTCCTTAAACAGGATAACAAAAGTAATACCATTAAAGATTTTGATAATCTAAACTTTGTTATCAAATGATATCATTAAGAAAATTATCAAGAAGCAGGGAAGCTAGCTCAGTCGGTAAAGTACTTGCTGGACACCTGTGAGGACTTCAGTTCAAGTCCCAGGACTGGCATGAAAACCGGGAGCATAGTAATGTGCACTTGTAGTCTCAGCAATGGAGAGTGAGACAGGAGGGTCCCTGGAACTTACTAGCTAGGCAGTCTACCTTAATAGCTAGCAAGAGGCCCTGCCTCAAAAAAACAAAAACAAAAACAAAAACCAAACACCAAAAAACCAAAAAACAAGGGGGGCTGGAGAGGTGGCTCAGAGGTTAAGAGCACAGACTGCTCTTCCAGAGGACCTGAGTTCTATTCCCAGCAATCACATGGTGGCTCACAACCATCTAAATCTCTCTCTGGCCTGCAGACATATATCTATAATAAATAAATCTTAAAAAAAAACAAAAACAAAAACAAGGTAGTGGTTCCTGAGGAAGAACACTAAGACCTCCACCCATACACTCACATGAAGGCAGGCACGCACACACACACACACACACACACACACACACACACACACACCAAGAATGCTTCAGACAAGGGAGACTATCCCCAGTATATTCATCTGACAAAAAAAATTTAGATCATATAAGAATGGCAATTAATTGATCAGAAAAAAAGTCAAACACCTTTTTAAAAATGAGCAAAGACCTTACGAGCACAAAGAGGACATTCAAATGGCAGGTGAGCATATGAAACAGTGCTTAATATCATTATTCATTAGACAAATGCAAATTAAAACGGCAATGGTATGTCATTACCCAGCCAGAAAACAATGGAAACAGCGGAGGGTGAAGGACGGTGAAGATGGAGAGCTCTGCCTCCGACTGCCAAGGGTGTCAGCCCGCCCAGCCACCCTGAAAACTGACCCACGGTAAACAGGAAGGCCAGGCACACACCTGCTCTTGTGACTCGGCAATTGTGATCCCAGGGACACGCTCCTAAGTGCATCTCCTTCATATGTGCGTAACAATTTGACTCAGAATAGTGACAGTCTAGCAACTACCTACATGTCTACCAGCAGAGGAACAACGGGTCTTGTGTACATCAGAGAGCTGTACAGCAATAAACAAGACAGACTGCATTCATTTTAGCACCCACGTATAGATAAATCTCTCAGACACAATGAGAAAAAGAGCCAGCCAGGACAAAATGACACATTCTGTACGTTCTCATTTACGTAAGATTCAAGAATGGGCAATACAATAGATGTCAGAGGAGTGGTCACCCCTGAGTGGTAAGAAATACAGGATCTGCTCTGAACCTTGAGCTGGCTGACAGCCATGTAAGTGCACACGCATTCAAAGCACATTGAGGTTGGTTTTTGTTTTTGTTTTTTCGAGACAGGGTTTCTCTGTATTGTTTTGGAGGCTGTCCTGAAACTCACTCTGTAGACCAGGCTGGCCTCGAACTCACAGAGATCCTCCTGCCTCTGCCTCCCAAGCGCTGGGATTAAAGGTGTGTGCCATCAATGCCCAGTTCACATTGAGTTTTACAATCAAGATTTGTAGGCAGGCAGTGGTAGCTCATGACTTTAATCCCAGCACTTGGGAGGCAATCTCTGAGTTTGAGGCTATCCTGGTCTGCAAAATGAGTTCCAAGACAGCCAAGGCTACACACAGAAACCCTGTCAAGAAAAATAAAAAACCAAACCAAACCAAAGAAATCCAAAACCAAAACAACAAAAGACAACACGGTGCCACATATCTTTAATTTGTGTAGACTCGAGTGATGGTAAACAAATGAGAATCCATACAGATAAGAGGAAGGCTTCAGCATAGCTATTCAGAGCTGGGATAACCTCCAGCAATTCTCACCCAATAGGCCTTAACCAACAATAAGCTCACTGGGCTGGGCTATCCCTGGCAGGACAGAGGATGCCTGGCCCATTCTCCTGATAAGGGCCCTCCTCAGTCTCAGGAAGTGTCCACTGTGATGTGTGATAGGATTAGACCTCATCATTTTGGTGACAGTTTTCAGACATGGACCACAATTTAAGACCTAAGTTAAGAACACCCTCTCTCTTCCCAGAATTCCTTTGGCTACCTTGGTAGGTGTTTCCATTTTTTCTTTGTGATATAGATTAGACCTAAGATGAGCGGTCTACCACACTGTATTACGGGGTCACATGGCTGACGTTGCCACCTGCCAGTGGCCACACTGTTGTCACCTGTGCTGACACAGGCATTGCATCTCTCTCACTAGGTTCTACTGGCCTCCTCAGCTTGGTTCGCACAGCTTCCTTGTATTTTCCCACTTGTTTCCGTGGAGTCCAGGCGACTGGCTTATCTAACACGGATCCCTAATGCGCTCTCGCGGGATGTGGTCTTGGGACTGCGTGTCTTCATTTGAGGTGTGGCGGCTATTGGGAATATACAGGTTCTTGTGTCTTCTCAGCCTGAAAGAGGCAGGAAGTGGAAGAGGGTTGTGGGCAAGGAGAGAGACGCAGGTTGAAGACGTCAAGGGACGCCAAGTCACTCAGGTGGTCACCATTTGAGCACTGCCAACTGGGTTAGTGTTAGGCATGTCAAATGGTTGAGAATACCAACAATACATGGTTTGCCACGATTGCCGCTGCCACCAACATTTCTGAGTCTCACACACATGAAGAAGTTCTCCATGGGCCTTCCTGCTCCTGTCTGTTATCTGAAACTGCTGACATGTTCACTTGTTAAAGCCTAGTCAATTAAGCTTGAGAATTCTGTCTCTTTGACTATTTCAATTTATCTGCTTGAGGTGATTTTAAATATATGATCACTGTGATCTGGGCAAAGATTTGGGCCAAGTGTGGCTTATATTTTGGGGTAGAAAGTCATACACTTAGATCTTCCGTTAGCCTCACACTTGACAGCAAGGGGAGACTGAGACTTGTCAAACCCTACCCAATAAGGGAAGGTTTCAACAGTTCTCTGTAGAACCCCTCTTAAGGGGAGACATAGAAAGAGGGGAGAGAGAGAGAGAGAGAGAGAGAGAGAGAGAGAGAGAGAGAGAGAGAGAGAGAGAGAGAGAGAGAGAGAGGGAGAGAGAGAGGGAGAGAGAGAGGGAGAGAGAGAGAGGGAGAGAGAGAGCTTGTCCTTGCATTAGAACTTAGAATGGCTGCTGGGGTAGGGTTCCAGGGTGGACTGTCTCTGTCACAGACTTTACTAATCAGCCTAATACCATCCATACAGGAGAAGCTCAAGGCTCAGAGGGGTCAAAAGACTGACAAGTCACACAGCTAAAAAATCTGTTCTATGTTTAAACCAAAGCCTTTGCCCCACCGACAGACAACTGTTAAGAAGGGGACTGTGGGAATGAAGAGATGTTAGAAAAATGGAAATCAGGGTGAGAAAGAATGAGGCAAGTCCTTGCCTGGACAGTGGCTTGTGTGACAGTTAACACTGGCAGCCAACTTGTCAGGGTCTAGAGTTGCCCAGGAAGCAAACCTCTGATCACGGCTGTGAGGGAGTTTCTAGACTGGGTTAACTGAAGTAGGAAGACCCTAAATATGGGAGGCACCATTCTCGGGACTGGGGTCTCGAAGTTCGTGAAAAGGAGACAGGGAGCTGAGCACACCAGATACGACATGTGTCTCTGCCTCAAGCTCCTGCTACCATGACCCCTGCTACGATGGGCCACACCCTGGACCTGTCAGCAGACGCAAATCTCTGCTTGTTTAAGATGTTCTCATCGGGTGTTTTGTGTGAGGAAGGTTAACCAGCCCAAGCCCCCTGAATGGGATACTCAGGAATACAACTACAGTAAGACTGCAATTGTTTCGGGGGCTCATTTACAATTCTTCCTACAAATTCTAGACATTCATCTCCTGGCTGACACACTGATTTCTACTTCCACCACCATAAAGGTCAGGGGGAAAAGCATAATTATACAATAAGATTTTATTCATTTATTTTTTAAAAAGTTGATTTTCTACTAAGCCAAGAGTCTAACAGCACCAAAAATAGTCAGCAGGTAGACGGGCCCTTAGCCAGTCCCCGAAACCAACAACAGAAGGAAAGGACCAACTCCTGCAAGTTATCCTTTGACTTCCACATGTGCTCAGTGGGAATCCCTCACCCCAACCCCACCCCTGTTACACACACACACACACACACACACACACAAATACATGTAACAAGAAAGAACCTACTAAGACAAAAATTACAAAATCATCCCTCCAACAGCATTCTGAAATTTTGAAAGAGGAGTTGTGAGTCAAAGGAAAGCTTGAGCATCCGAATCAATACCACTTAGCCCGGCGCATTCCTGCATCCCAAGGCCTCACAGGCACTCAAGCCCTCGGAAGAAGATGTCAAAGTTCAACCCAATCCATCATGCTGGAAACTCAGTTTGAGGTGTGTTTTACAGACAAGTGCAGCCCTGCATCACGGCCGTGCCGTCTCTAGGACCAGCCATGCTCCTGACTAAAGCAATGGGCGACAGGGAGGCCACTCAGCGGGCAGCCCAGTTGAGGTGAGAAAGCCCAGGCTGCAGACTGCTCAGCACACTGCCCAGGGTTTGTGTAAAACAAAGAGGCTGTCCCAGAAGAGAAAGGGGACCAAGCACACAAGATTGCCCCTCCCTATTTGGAGGTCACTGGTCTTACTGGAGGTTTGAGCTCAGACCTAGGGACCTGTCATGTGGTTTGACTTTCCCTCCCTGCCTCCCTGCCTCCCCCCCTCCCTGCCTCCCCCCTCCCCCTCCCCCACCTCTTCTCTAGCCCTTCCCCCATTGACTCCTCCTCCACTTCCAAAGGGACAGGCCTCCCATGGGTGTGAACAGAGCGGGTACATCAAGCAGAGACAGGACCAAGCTCCTCCCCCTGCAATAGGGCCGGGTTGGGCATCACAGCATGGGGAATAGGTTCCAAAAAGCCAGCCCAAGCACCAGGGACAGGTCCTGATCCCACTGCTAGGAGCCCCGCAAACACACCAAGCTACACAAGTGTCACACACATGCAGAGGGGCTAGGTTGGGGTTTGGGGGCTTAACCTTTCTTTTCTAAATTCTTCTTCTTTTCAATACAGGGTTTCTCTGTGGCTTTGGAGGCTGTCCTGCAATTAGCTCTTGTAGACCAGGCTGGCCTCGAACTCACAGAGATCCACCTGGCTCCGCCTCCTGAGTGCTGGGATTAAAGGCGTGCGCCACCACCATTTTTTAAAAGATTTATTTATTATGTATTCAGTGTTCTGGCGTGTTCATGCCAGAAGAGGACAGCAAATCTCAATATATATGGTTGTGAGCCACCATGTGGTTGCTGGGAATTGAACTCAGGACCTCTGGAAGAGCAGCCCTTGCTCTTAACCACTGAGTCATCTCCCAAGCCCCTCTAAATTCTTTTCCTTCTTACTTGCTCTGTAGACCAAGTTGGCTTCAAAGCCAGAGATCCCCCTGTTCCTGCTCCTGCCCCGCCCCCGCCCCCGCCCCCGCCTCTGCCTTCCAAGTGCTGGGATCAAAGGCGTGTGCCACAACCCTTGGGTGGGTTCACTTTTCTTAAGAAATGTATGAGGAGAGATGAGTGGAGGGAGGGAGAGGAAAGAAAGAAAGGGAATAACTTGGCTCGTTGGTTAAGAGCACCTGACCCTGGTTCAATTCCCAGCCCCCACATGGCAGGTAATGACTGTCTGTAACTCCAAGATCTGACGCCCTCACACAGATACACATGCATGCAAAACAAAAATTATTAAAAACAAACAACAAACAAACAAACCTCCCAGGCTTGGCCAAAGTGACAAGAGCTTCCTTGGGGCATACACAGCAACCGTCCATTCTCACGGTTGGAATCTAAGAGCCTATTCATTTCCTAGTGGCGTTCTTATGCGACAGACAGGGACCAGGAGGAGATGAAGGAATTTTCAAAAGCTGTGGGTACAAAGGTGCCAGTTGTGGTGGTAACATAGGGCAATCTTGCGGTGGGCGGAGACTGGGATGGGGTTCCCCAAGTCGTGTGTCGTGTGTTCTGGTGGCTCCCCCCACCCCCACAGTTGGGTTCCACCCGCTGGTGGCTCTGAAGGGAGCTTTCTGCACTGTGAGGCTTTAAAGGCCGCTGGCTCTGGGCCTCTCTGAGCAGTGCGTGGCTTTCATCAGAAGCACAAGGATTCCAAGGGACTAATCTGCCTCCTGTCTTGAGTCAGCTCTGTGGCCAAGTTGTGGTCTCCCGGTGACTCATCCTTGGGATTCTAACAGCCACATGATGAGTGGATGAGGCTGTCCTTCGAGAGGCTAAATCTAGGGCAGCCAGGGCCCTCACTGCTTATGGTTCAAGATTAAAACCACTCACCGGATCAGTCACATGACCTTAGATGAGACTGCTGTGATCCCACCTGTCCCTGGAGAGGCGGTCTCTGAGCTGTTCATAAGAGCCTGAGGGCTGGCCCTCACCCTTCCACACATACACACGATGGCTTTAGCTCCCTCCTTTACTCCATATCCAAGCAGCCAAGACAGGAACCAGTGTGCCCACAGCCCTCTCCTCTCCATGCTACCAGTTGGGGAGAGAACTCAGCACCCCGACTGCATGTCACTCAGCACCCCGACTGCATGTCACTCAGCACCCCGACTGCATGTCACAGGATCTGACACACATGTTTCATAACCACATCCAACACGACCGACCAAACCTAGGCTACCCCTCCACACACCTCCCAAGAGTAAATCCATCCACTAGCTGTGGACATTTCTGCCAACTCATTTAGACTCAGCTCCGGTTTCCACAGATAGCAAAAACAACAGAAGCTGCCCTCAGTCCACTGAGAGCATGATAACCAAGAAGAAGGGATGAAAACTACTCAAGTAAAATTCCTAAGTCCCAAGCTGCTGGAACAATGGAGCGTCTCCAAACTCTAAGAAGATTGATTTGGGTTTAATGGTCACCTCTGGCTTCAAGGCTTAGTGGAGCCATCTTGGGGAGTACCGGCAGTTCCAACAGAGGTGGAGGGTGGATATGGACAAGATGGAGCCAAGACGTGCCTCATAAAATCTGAGGGAGAGTGTGACGCGAGAGCTGCCTGCCGCGCATGAGTCTGAGCATTTGTAGCCTCTTCAGCTCAGCATCTTGGAGTTTGAAAAAAAACTACCGCGTCTCCCACCCCTTCTTTTGAGACAGAACCTCTTTATATGGCTCATGCTAGCCTCGAACTTGTGACTATCCCAGGTAAGTCTCCTGGTACAGGGATTACAAGCATGTGCTTTCATACCCAGCTGAAAAAGAACACTTCTTTCAATGACTTTTTGAATCAATATTTACTCAGAACCAGGATGTGTTAGAGAGTCCCCTGTTGTGTCACCTCAACTCCAAGCGTCCCTCAAGAGATGTTCGTAAGCTGAGATCAAATTCCAGAGCTTCACACAGCCTTTCTCTACCAGCTTGTCCTTGAACCTGCACGACCCAGAATGGGACTCGTGAGCAGTGACAGGCTCTCGACGGTGGAAAATGAAGCTATGTGTTATTTAAGTTCCTTTTCATTTAATGCATCAAACTAATATGCCGAAGTGTTTCTGTATCACAAGGGACCGCTTGGTAGACGCTTGCATGGAGTAAGCGTTCAGTGTTTACCGAGTGAATGTATAATAAAGCTGAACACTTAAGTAAATACGGCTTATTAAAGGGAAGGCTGGCATGGTGTTGGTGAGGGGAAATCACGCCTCACTAATCTCCTTGAGTTCTTTGAGCAGATAAGCAAGCAAATGGAAAAGAGGGACCCGCAGAACCCAGTTTAATTTGACTTTCAAAAACCTGTGAGAAAATCCCACTCTAATGACTGTTTAAAAAAAAATGAGTCACCAGGGTTGTTTTATCATGAATATGGAATTGGCTTAAAGACCATAAACAAAGCTGAAGACAAGCACAGTCATCCCAGATGGAAAACTATTTCTAGGGTTTCCTAGGGATCTAATCTATGATGTGTCTTCTTACGTGTTTGTGAATGACCTTGTTGGGAAGTAGATATGGAATCTCCAGGTTCAGGCATACCTTGTACCGTGGAGAAGGTCAAGCTTATGGACATTTGGATATTCCGTTTGGATTCGTAAGAGACGTTGTAGTATATACCTTCCTCATTGGCACGACCAAATACCTGACATAGGTAACTTGTAAGGGATGGACTTATTCTTCCTCAAGGTGTAAGTGTATAGTAGATCACAGTGGGGAAGTCACAGCGGTGATAGCAGCTCTCTGATGCTACGGCAGGGGGCATGAAGCTGCTTGTTTATATCTTGGTAGACCAGAAGCTGAGAGAGCCAGACAGCCTTATAGCGGCTAAGACCTACTCTCCAGGGACCCACTTGGGCCATCTAGGCCCCATTCTTCTGAAAATTCTACAGCCTTCCAAAACAGGAGCGCCAGTCAGGGAGCAAGTGTTCAAACAAATGAACACACGGGAAGACATTTCACACTCCCCGCCACAAGTCACTGTGTACTTGGACCATAAAGTATAAAGAAGATGTAGAAAATACGGTCCCTAGGCTTGAAAAGTCAATGGCTAAGTTAGGACAAAAGCCACAAGTCCCAGTGGGGTCATTTACACAGACAAGCGCTGCAGGTGAACGAGAGTGTGAGACTGCAGAGAGTGAACGGAAATGGAGGCAGGGAAGGCTTCCTGGAGGAGGCAGAATCCAAGGGAGCCTTCAAGAACAGTTAGGTTTTGCATAGGTGCCGATCAGGTGAAGGGCCGAAAGCAGCCAATGGATACTGAGCAATTCTCGAACCTGCCAATTACTGTACAGGGGCCTTGGCTTGTGTGAGTGGCCCTGTCTAACTTAGCAACAGCCGAGTAAGATAGCTCACATATCCCCAGTTTCCAAAGGAGGAACGGGGGCTTTAAGAAGTTAAGATTTTCTCAAGCTCGCATTGCTAATAAGGGCAAGCCCTGTTATTACAGTCCCTCTTGTTTCAGGAACTGTGGGCATTTGCAAAAACCTGGTGGCAGTCCGGAAGACTGAAGAACGATCACAGAGGCCAGGGTGACTGGAGGGACAGACAGGTTGTGTTGGAGAGCAGCCAGGGGTCGGATTGGAACGTGTGGATTGTCCCTGAGTTACGCAGGCTCTTCCATCTTGTGGGAAGAACCCCAAGAGCTGAGTGCTTCATCCCTTATCGAGTGGAAGAGGAAAGAAATTATGAGCCACGGTCTGCAGCTAGGGCCGAGACCTAGTTTGGGAGGAGGCAATTAAGGAGAAAAAAAAATAGTGTGGAGGAGAAGCTGACGGAGGCCAAGGGCGACTTTATCTTGTGGCTTCTGCGAGGACACATGCATTGAGTCATGCATTGAGTCTGTCTGCACCTTGCACACCCTTCAGAGTGCAGCTTTCTTAGGGCCAGCTCTCGGGGTCCCCTGCCCCAGAATCGTCTCTCGTGAGGTGGGAAGCCACGTGGAGACTCACTCTTCAGGGGCTCAAGAAGCATGGCAGGAACCCAGGGCTCCCCCACTGCTTGCCTGGATGTGACTTGGCTGTCTGCGCTCTTTGACACACATCTCTTACCTCCCAAGCCTGGCTGAACCATCAGCCTTAGGGTCTCAGTGCGAGGGCTGCCTGGGTCTCTGGGTGAAAGGCCCAGCAGGAAGTAGCTACGCTATGTGATTCCTTCAGCCACTCCAAGGGCATGGGGGCAGGGTGCACCTCCTTCTAGTGGCGTGGGGCGTGTGAAGTTAGGGCTAGAAGATGAGTAAATCTGGGATTTATGGTCAGTGGCCAATTACTCTGTTAACTGCTGGTATCTAGAAACGTCACCCGAGGCGCCTGCTGTGGTAGTGAAGACAGTGCTGGACTTGAAGAGAGAGGAGACCCTCGTACCCCTGTCTGTCCTCAAGTTAGTCTGTGAACGGCCCGGCCATGTAACCTCTGTGGGCCTCAGTTTCCTTGTCTGTATCGAGCTCATATGTTCCTTTTGATTTTGTGTGTGTGAGTGTTTGCCTGCATGCATGTCTGTGCACCGCACGGGTGCAGTGCTGGAAGAGATCAGAAGGCAGCATTAGAGCCCCAGGACTGGAATTGTAGGGAATTGTGAGCTGTCATGCGGGTGCTGAAAATCAGACCCAGGTCCTCTGCAAGTGTAGCAAGTGCTTTTTTTCTGTCTTCCTTTCTTTTTTCTTTCTTTCTTCCTTCCTTTCTTCCTTCCTTCCTTCTTCCCTCCCTCCCTCCTTTCTTAGATTTATTTATGTATACAGTGTTTTGCCTCTATGTACGCCTGCATACCAGAAGAGGGCGCCAGATCTCATTACAGATGGTTGTGAGCTACCATGTGGGTGCTGGGAATTGAACTCAGGACCTCTGGAAGAGCAGCCAGTGCTCTCAACTGCTGAGCCATCTGTCCTCACATATTCTATAATGACCAAACATCCACTCTGGTTTTCAATAAGCACGGGACACAGGAGAATGCTGTCTGAGCACTCTGTCCCAAGCATCATGCAGTCTTAAGTAAGCTTCCCCACCTGAACCCTGGATAACCCTGACTTCCCACTGTGGGCGCCTCCCCACGTGTGCTGCAAATGTTTCTGCTGCTCTGCTATCTTCACGAGACCCGGGGGAACTCTCCATGCTGTCTTCTCCCTCTTTACCATTAGTGCCCTTGGAGTGTCTGCCCTAAGGTGGGTGTGCCAAAAAGTCAACCAAGGAATGAATGCATTACCTACCATCTCTGTAAGAGTGGTAAGTGAAGTCTGAGACTGGGGTGGGGGTGCCTCAGTGGCTAAAATGCCTGCCACATGTGAGGACCTGTGTTTGGACCCACAGACCCCTGTAAGTCAGATTCAGCAGCATGTGCCCTCAGTCCTAGGGAGGGGAAGGCAGGGGAATTTATAAAAGTTCACCAGCCAGCTAGGGTGTGGGGTGCTGTGCAAACGATAGGAGACTGTCTTGAACTAGGTGAACGGCAAGAATGGACAACCCGGGGTTGTCCTCTGACCTCCACACCTCTCCTGTAGCCTGCAGGCCCCCACACACTTAAACATGTGCCTACATACATGCTCACACACACACTTAAACATGTGCCTACATACATGCTAACACACACACACTTAAACATGTGCCTACATACATGCTCACACACACTTAAACATGTGCCTACATACATGCTCACACACACACACTTAAACATGTGCCTACATACATGCTCACACACCACACACTTAAACATGTGCCTACATACATGCTCACACACACACACACACACACCCTTTTTAATTTGACCCCATTAAAAAATGGTTGATACTATGGCTGTCCACATTCTCACAAGTATCTGTTTATTAATTCACTTGAGAGTCTGTCTAAGAATCAACATGAAGGTCACTACTCTTCCTTATAATTTCTGTCTCCTCCCCTTGTGAAAATACGGGAAGCACTGAACACGGCCATTTCTTCTATTTGAAACTTTTTTCATTAAACGTAAAAAGCAAGAAGCGGGCTGGGGGCTTGAACTGGCGCGGGGTCCTCTGTAGACTCCTGTTGTTAGTACCTGGGGGCGGAGTCCTCTGTAGACTCCTGTTGTTAATACCTGGGCTGGGGGTCCTCTGTAGACTCCTGCTGTTAATACCTGGGGGCGGGGTCCTCTGTAGACTCCTGCTGTTAGTACCTGGGGGCGGGGTCCTCTGTAGACTCCTGCTGTTAGTACCTGGGGGCGGGGTCCTCTGTAGACTCCTGCTGTTAGTACCTGGGGGCGGGGTCCTCTGTAGACTCCTGCTGTTAGTACCTGGGCTGGGGGTCCTCTGTAGACTCCTGCTGTTAGTACCTGGGCTGGGGGTCCTCTGTAGACTCCTGCTGTTAGTACCTGGGCTGGGGGTCCTCTGTAGACTCCTGCTGTTAGTACCTGGGGGCGGGGTCCTCTGTAGACTCCTGCTGTTAGTACCTGGGGGCGGGGTCCTCTGTAGACTCCTGCTGTTAGTACCTGGGCTGGGGGTCCTCTGTAGACTCCTGCTGTTAGTATCTGGGGGCGGGGTCCTCTGTAGACTCCTGCTGTTAGTACCTGGGCTGGGGGTCCTCTGTAGACTCCTGCTGTTAGTACCTGGGCTGGGGGTCCTCTGTAGACTCCTGCTGTTAGTATCTGGGGGCGGGGTCCTCTGTAGACTCCTGCTGTTAGTACCTGGGGGCGGGGTCCTCTGTAGACTCCTGCAGTTAATACCTGGGGGCGGGGTCCTCTGTAGACTCCTGTTGTTAGTACCTGGGGCGGGGTCCTCTGTAGACTCCTGTTGTTAGTACCTGGGGGCGGGGTCCTCTGTAGACTCCTGCTGTTAGTACCTGGGCTGGGGGTCCTCTGTAGACTCCTGCTGTTAGTACCTGGGCTGTGGGTCCTCTGTAGACTCCTGCTGTTAGTACCTGGGGGCGGGGTCCTCTGTAGACTCCTGCTGTTAGTACCTGGGGGCGGGGTCCTCTGTAGACTCCTGCTGTTAGTACCTGGGGCGGGGTCCTCTGTAGACTCCTGCGGTTAGTACCTGGGGGCGGGGTCCTCTGTAGACTCCTGCTGTTAGTACCTGGGCTGGGGGTCCTCTGTAGACTCCTGCTGTTAGTACCTGGGCTGGGGGTCCTCTGTAGACTCCTGCTGTTAGTACCTGGGGGCGGGGTCCTCTGTAGACTCCTGCGGTTAATACCTGGGGGCGGGGTCCTCTGTAGACTCCTGCTGTTAATACCTGGGGGCGGGGTCCTCTGTAGACTCCTGCTGTTAGTACCTGGGCTGGGGGTCCTCTGTAGACTCCTGCTGTTAGTACCTGGGGGCGGGGTCCTCTGTAGACTCCTGCTGTTAGTACCTGGGGGCGGGGTCCTCTGTAGACTCCTGCGGTTAGTACCTGGGGGCGGGGTCCTCTGTAGACTCCTGCTGTTAGTACCTGGGCTGGGGGTCCTCTGTAGACTCCTGCTGTTAGTACCTGGGGGCGGGGTCCTCTGTAGACTCCTGCTGTTAGTACCTGGGCTGGGGGTCCTCTGTAGACTCCTGCGGTTAATACCTGGGGGCGGGGTCCTCTGTAGACTCCTGCTGTTAGTACCTGGGCTGGGGGTCCTCTGTAGACTCCTGCTGTTAGTACCTGGGCTGGGGGTCCTCTGTAGACTCCTGTTGTTAGTACCTGGGGGCGGGGTCCTCTGTAGACTCCTGCTGTTAGTACCTGGGCTGGGGGTCCTCTGTAGACTCCTGTTGTTAGTACCTGGGGCGGGGTCCTCTGTAGACTCCTGCTGTTAATACCTGGGCTGGGGGTCCTCTGTAGACTCCTGCGGTTAATACCTGGGGGCGGGGTCCTCTGTAGACTCCTGCTGTTAGTACCTGGGGGCGGGGTCCTCTGTAGACTCCTGCGGTTAATACCTGGGGCGGGGTCCTCTGTAGACTCCTGCTGTTAGTACCTGGGGCGGGGTCCTCTGTAGACTCCTGCTGTTAGTACCTGGGCTGGGGGTCCTCTGTAGACTCCTGCGGTTAATACCTGGGGGCGGGGTCCTCTGTAGACTCCTGCTGTTAGTACCTGGGGGCGGGGTCCTCTGTAGACTCCTGCTGTTAGTACCTGGGCTGGGGGTCCTCTGTAGACTCCTGCTGTTAGTACCTGGGCTGGGGGTCCTCTGTAGACTCCTGTTGTTAGTACATGGGGGCGGGGTCCTCTGTAGACTCCTGCTGTTAGTACCTGGGCTGGGGGTCCTCTGTAGACTCCTGCTGTTAGTACCTGGGCTGGGGGTCCTCTGTAGACTCCTCCTGTTAGTACCTGGGCTGGGGGTCCTCTGTAGACTCCTGCTGTTAGTACCTGGGGGCGGGGTCCTCTGTAGACTCCTGCTGTTAGTACCTGGGCTGGGGGTCCTCTGTAGACTCCTGCTGTTAGTACCTGGGCTGGGGGTCCTCTGTAGACTCCTCCTGTTAGTACCTGGGCTGGGGGTCCTCTGTAGACTCCTGCTGTTAGTACCTGGGGGCGGGGTCCTCTGTAGACTCCTGCTGTTAGTACCTGGGGGCGGGGTCCTCTGTAGACTCCTGCGGTTAATACCTGGGGGCGGGGTCCTCTGTAGACTCCTGCGGTTAGTACCTGGGCTGGGGGTCCTCTGTAGACTCCTGCTGTTAGTACCTGGGGGCGGGGTCCTCTGTAGACTCCTGCTGTTAGTACCTGGGCTGGGGGTCCTCTGTAGACTCCTGCTGTTAGTACCTGGGCTGGGGGTCCTCTGTAGACTCCTGCTGTTAGTACCTGGGCTGGGGGTCCTCTGTAGACTCCTGCGGTTAATACCTGGGGGCGGGGTCCTCTGTAGACTCCTGCGGTTAGTACCTGGGCTGGGGGTCCTCTGTAGACTCCTCCTGTTAGTACCTGGGCTGGGGGTCCTCTGTAGACTCCTGCTGTTAGTACCTGGGGGCGGGGTCCTCTGTAGACTCCTGCGGTTAATACCTGGGGGCGGGGTCCTCTGTAGACTCCTGCTGTTAGTACCTGGGCTGGGGTCCTCTGTAGACTCCTGCTGTTAGTACCTGGGCTGGGGGTCCTCTGTAGACTCCTGTTGTTAGTACCTGGGGGCGGGGTCCTCTGTAGACTCCTGCTGTTAGTACCTGGGCTGGGGGTCCTCTGTAGACTCCTGCTGTTAGTACCTGGGCTGGGGGTCCTCTGTAGACTCCTGTTGTTAGTACCTGGGGGCGGGGTCCTCTGTAGACTCCTGCTGTTAGTACCTGGGCTGGGGGTCCTCTGTAGACTCCTGTTGTTAGTACCTGGGGGCGGGGTCCTCTGTAGACTCCTGCTGTTAATACCTGGGCTGGGGGTCCTCTGTAGACTCCTGCGGTTAATACCTGGGGGCGGGGTCCTCTGTAGACTCCTGCTGTTAGTACCTGGGGGCGGGGTCCTCTGTAGACTCCTGCGGTTAATACCTGGGGGCGGGGTCCTCTGTAGACTCCTGCTGTTAGTACCTGGGCTGGGGGTCCTCTGTAGACTCCTGTTGTTAATACCTGGGGGCGGGGTCCTCTGTAGACTCCTGCTGTTAGTACCTGGGGCGGGGTCCTCTGTAGACTCCTGCTGTTAGTACCTGGGCTGGGGGTCCTCTGTAGACTCCTGCTGTTAGTACCTGGGGGTGGGGTCCTCTGTAGACTCCTGCTGTTAGTACCTGGGCTGGGGGTCCTCTGTAGACTCCTGCGGTTAATACCTGGGGGCGGGGTCCTCTGTAGACTCCTGTTGTTAGTACCTGGGGGCGGGGTCCTCTGTAGACTCCTGTTGTTAGTACCTGGGCTGGGGGTCCTCTGTAGACTCCTGCTGTTAGTACCTGGGGGCGGGGTCCTCTGTAGACTCCTGCGGTTAATACCTGGGGGCGGGGTCCTCTGTAGACTCCTGCTGTTAGTACCTGGGCTGGGGGTCCTCTGTAGACTCCTGTTGTTAATACCTGGGGGCGGGGTCCTCTGTAGACTCCTGCTGTTAGTACCTGGGGGCGGGGTCCTCTGTAGACTCCTGCTGTTAGTACCTGGGGGCGGGGTCCTCTGTAGACTCCTGCTGTTAGTACCTGGGCTGGGGGTCCTCTGTAGACTCCTGCTGTTAGTACCTGGGCTGGGGGTCCTCTGTAGACTCCTGCTGTTAGTACCTGGGCTGGGGGTCCTCTGTAGACTCCTGTTGTTAGTACCTGGGGGCGGGGTCCTCTGTAGACTCCTGCTGTTAATACCTGGGGGCGGGGTCCTCTGTAGACTCCTGCGGTTAATACCTGGGCTGGGGGTCCTCTGTAGACTCCTGTTGTTAGTACCTGGGGGCGGGGTCCTCTCTAGACTCCTGCTGTTAATACCTGGGGGCGGGGTCCTCTGTAGACTCCTGCGGTTAATACCTGGGGGCGGGGTCCTCTGTAGACTCCTGCTGTTAGTACCTGGGGGCGGGGTCCTCTGTAGACTCCTGTTGTTAATACCTGGGGGCGGGGTCCTCTGTAGACTCCTGCTGTTAGTACCTGGGAGTCGATTTTTCCTACCAACGTTGCTCATCTCCTCTCTCTGCTTTCATAGCTCCGGGGAAAGATGTGAGCACAGACCCTCAAGGTTCACTCTCCGCTGGCATCTATTAACCTTGCTTGGTATTTCTCAGTCACGAGGCCTGTGGATCCTCGAGCTTTGAACACAGCTTTAGCAGACTCTCCTGGCCTTAGCGTTACTGCTCGCTCCAGTGTCTCTCGTGCTGGAGCTTCCTCGGAGTGTTTCTTAGGTGTGTAAACACCATCTCCGCAGCAGTTCTGGGCATCTCTCTAAGACCCGTGCTCGCCGGGGAGCTAAGTTTTGAGGGGAGCCGACCCCAGCCCCGTAGAAGCCTGTGTAGCCTGCTTCCTGTTTGTGGTGCTTTGGATATGTGAACACTTGGTCCCCACACTGGCGAAGCTCGGAAAGGTTGTGGAGCCTTCAGAAGTTCTTGCTAGAGGAAGTACATCACCGGGAGGAGGGCTTTGAGGGAATCTAGTCTCGCCTTACTTTCTGCTCTCTTCTGCCTCGAGTTTACCTTTGAAGAGGCCAGCTCTCAACGTCCTTCTCTGGCCACCACCTGTCACCTGCTGCTGTGCCTTCCCACCACCATGACGGACTCTAGTCCCCCTGGAACTATAAACTTCCAATGCACTCTTTCCAACAACAAAATGACCAGCACCCTGCTGCTGTGATAAACACCACACCATGATCAAAAGCAGTTTGGAGAGGAAAGGGTTTATTTTAGTTTACAGCTTCCATCATCAATGGAAGTCAGGGCAATACCTCAAGGTGGCAGCTGAAGCAGGGACCACGGAGGAACATTCCTTACTGGCTTGCTTCTAGGCTTACGTTCAGTTACCTTCCTTATGTAATCCAGGGCTGCCTGACTGCGGATGTTACTGCCCGCAGTTGGCTTGGTACCCAGCATCACTTAGCCGTCAAAAAATAGCCCCACCCAGACACACCCACAGGCCAGCCAGACAGAGTCGATCCCTCTGCTGAAGTCCCCTCTTCCTAAGTGTGCCCAACTGTCAACCAAGGCTAACTATCACAAGCGACCCCCCCCACATCTGTAAGTCCTCACATCTTTGGATGACCCCACGCCCATTCGTCCACAGGCAGAGAGAAACTACATACCGCTCTGTTGGAAAAGTTAGCGAACTTCTCAACCAGCACCTGCTGGATCATGTCTGGTTCAGAGATGGTGACATACATCCGACGACCAAGATAGTACCTAGGAAGGATCAAATAATTTGCTTTTAAAATATGGCACATTTACTCATTTCTTCTACCCTTGACCCCGCCAAAAAAAAAAAAAAAACTCGCAGCGGTTTAGAATGCCGTTGGCGGCGCACGCCTTTAATCCCAGCACTCGGGAGGCAGAGGCAGGCGGATCTCTGTGAGTTCGAGGCCAGCCTGGTCTACAGAGTGAGTTCCGGGACAGCCTCCAAAGCCACAGAGAAATCCTGTCTCGAAAAAACCAAAAAAAAAAAAAAAAAAAAAAAAAACCAAAACAAAAAAACAAAAAAACAAAAAAAAAAAAAGAATGTAGTCTGAACAGTAAGTGGGAATAAAAACATAGAGATGAGAGAGAATAGACTCCAATGGTGAGCAATAGTAGATTTGTGATGAAGTGTCACCAAGGCACTTCCCGTCAGTCAACACTTACAAACTGCCACCTTGTCCCAGAACTGGAAATTTAGATAAACACAGTCCCTGCCTCAGGCAGCTTATGGGCTGAGAGGAAAGACAGGTCCGTAAGTGTCAATGCCCTGACAAGGGTCCTGAGATCCAGCAGTAAATGCGGGGAGAAGGCAGGGCTTTCCAAACATGAGAGGCTGGCATTTTAGAAGGGAAACATTTGTACTAATTCTGCACTGAGTGAATACGCAGAAGCCAGAGAGAACACGGGAATGATTGGCCTTGCGTCGGAAGGCTGGGCTTTGTAAGGGGAGTTCAGCAGATACTCACAGCATCCGGGCATGGAGGACAGCCTCAGCCAGGCACCTGCTGCTGGTGAACTCTGGCCAGAGGAAGTGCTTGCACACATGGTTTGTCTTCACAAAAGGACTGAGGACCAAAACCACCAAGACCCAGGGCTCAGCCCGCTTGGGTGAGTGGCTGGAGACTAACTGTGCCTGGCAAAGCGGATTAACAGTGGGGCCACAGGCCAGGCATGTTTCCAGTGGACGAGCTGACACATTCCTGGGTGTAACTGGCTGGCTGGCTGGTGTGGCCTGTTCGCAGCAGCGGGGGTCAGATTTTAAAAGGGAAATCACATTTTAAAGGCAGCTGAGTTTGTGCGAGCATTCCAACTCAGGTTTCCACAAGCCAAAAGGATGCTCATCTAGTAAAGCAAATAAGGGGGGAAAATAAGAAGGGGCTGGGGAGATGACCCAAATGGCTAAGTGTCTGCCACACAAGATGCGGACCCGAGTTCAGATCCCCAGCACCCACGTAGAGAAAGATGGGTGTGACCATGTGCTTCTAGGTCCCCAGGGCTGGGACAGTGTCATGGAGACGGTGGGTTCCTAGCATCGCTGGGCCAGTCAGCCTGTGAGCCCCAGGTTCAGTGAGACAGCTTGTCTCAAAAACTGAAGTGGAGCATGACTGAAGGTGACACCCAACGTTGGCTTTTTGGTCTCCACATCATGCACACACATGTGCACCCACATGTGCACAATACACACTTTTCATTAATTAGATTTTTCGAGACAGGGCTTCTCTGTGTAGCTTTGTAGACCAGGCTGGCCTTGAACTCACAGAGATCTGCCTACCTCTGCCTCCCGAGTGCTGGGTTTAAAGGTGTGTGCTACTATTGCCTGCTACACTTTTTAAGACAAAAGATTTATCTGGCATCCATTAGGCACTCAGAAAATATTCAACCAAGTGATCATATTTTCCAAAATTGTTAGGGAAGTCTTTGGACCACAGGAATTCAACAGATGTGGTACAAGGAAAGAAAGGCCACCAACTAGTTTCTTACTGTTTTTAACCAACAGAACACTGAAAATAATGGGGCATGGCCATCAGCCAACGTTTTTATAAACTCTGTGGCAGGTGTCATGGAGTCCTCTGAGGACCAGCAAGAACCAGGCTACAGATGCTCAACCAAGAAGAATGGACACTTACAGGACTCTGTCCACATTGAGAAGGGGTTGAGTTCCTGCCTTGCCTCCACCCAGAGCAGGGCTTCTCAGACTTAGTGTGCTGTAAACTACCTTCATCTGAAGGCATGCTAGATAAAAAAAAATGCTCCAGTCTGAAAAAAAAGACTAAGTTAAAAATTCAAGAAGCCAAATGAACCTCAAATAAGGTAAACACAAAGAAACATACACCAAGACACGTCACAATCAAGCTTCCGGAAGACAAATGGCAAAAGAAAGAACAAAAATGTTTAAGATGGCTCCTTGTAGGGTTATTAATACAAAGGAGAGCAGGTTCTCATCAGAAATCAAGGAGACTGAGATTCACAAGGTAGCTTGGCAGGTAAGAGCACTGTGCAAACCTGAGGACCTGAGTTGAGATCCCCAGAGCCCAGGTGCAGTAGAGTGCTTCTATAACCCTGGTGTGTGGAGGCAGGAGGATGGGAGGCTTAGCTCTGTGGGAGACCCTGTCCTAAGGGAAGGAGGTGGAGAATGACAGCAGAACACTATGATCAACACACAAAGCAGGAAGGGAAAGGTAGCTAGGGGGTAGGGGAGAGAGAGGGGGGAAGGGAGGGAGGGAGAGAGGGGGGAGGGAAGGAGGGGGAGGGAGGGAGGGAGGAGGGAGGGGGGAGGGAGGAGGGAGGAGGGAGGGAGGGAGAGAAAGACAGAGAGAGAGAGAGAGAGAGAGAGAGAGAGAGAGAGAGAGAGAGAGAGAGAGAGAGAGAGAGAGAATGGAAACTAGGGGACTGGAGAGATGACTCTCCAGTTCTGTTTACTGCTGAACTTGAGTGAAAATAATAATTCCCAGGACCCATGGTGGGGTGGGGGACTTGGGCATGACAGCACATGCCTGTAGTCCTAACACTGGAGAGGCGGAGATGGGGGAACCCTTGGGCCTTGCTTGCAACCCAATCCTGCCAAATGGTGAACTCCAATTTGAAGGACAAAGACTCTTTTCAAAATACAAAGTTGAGAGAGATAGACGAAGATATCCAACACTGATCTCTGACTTCAATGCACATGTGTACACATGCACAAGCATGTACATATACACAGGCCAAAATCCTGGAGGTCAGAAGGAACTGGCATGTTTTAGCTGCTGCAGGCAAGAATTTTCCAGTGCATATCTGGTGAATGTATCTTCCAGGTTAAAAATTGCATTTTTAAGAAGAGCAACTAAGAGAATTTATCACTAATAGATCTGCCCTCAAAGGAAGGTTAAAGGAGATTCTCCACTGAGAAATGGAATGATAACAGAAGAAACTTCATAAAACAAAGACCACAGGATGGGTGAAACATAGGCGGCCATTCCTCACATACTTCTTAAAGTATCCTGGGTGGATGAAGCAAGAGCTAAGATCTCATCAACCGTGATCAACACGCCTGGAGGAAAAGCCAGAGACAGCTACATTCGGGAGGCAAACCCATGTGGAAGGTTTCTACACGTCACTCAGAGGGTAAGGCAGCCATACTCACAGACCAAGATAGATTATGTAGGTATGTGTATGCAACTACTAAGAACATGACACAAATGATAGGAACATTTTAATGAGTCAAAAATAGAGTGTGTGATGGCCCAACCGTTAGGTACACTCGTCTCTCTTGGTTCCCAGAATCCACTTGGCAGCTCCCATCCACCTGTAAGTGTCCAGAGGATCTGATGACCTCCTATGGCCTGCACAGACTCCCACACATATGCACACACATTAGACACAGAAAGAAGAACAGCAAGTAGGGAACAGAGGACAGAAAGAGAGTATATGTGAAAATGCAGTCCTGGAGCCCATTGCTTCTCATGCTGATAAAAATACTAACAAAAGAAAAACATGGTAGCAGTCTGAACAGCTCTGTGATCACAAAAATGGAACTCATAATTTTAAATTCGTTCTCATCCAAACTACCACAGTAAGTATAATTTTAGAAGTTTGGGGAAACCCCCCGTAGAACCAACTAGGGATGGAGCCCAGTGATAGAACATTTTGCTAGCTCGTGAGGTCCCAGATTCATTTCCCATCATTGCAAAACAAACAAACCAACAATAACACACACACACACACACACACACACACACACACACACTATTAATGCAAGAAGGAGAACCCCTAAGTAAATGCAGAGACAAACCATGCTCATAGGTTGGAAGACATGACACAGGTACAATCCTACTTAAACTGGTATGCAGACATGTTGTATTTCCATTCAAAATCCTTCTAAGAATTAATAAAAGCATAGACAAACTTACTTAAAAGCATAGACAAATTTTATGGGAAGACAAAAGATATAGAATAACTGATTTTTTTTTCTTGAAGAACGAAGCAGGAGAAATGAGTTTGCCAGAAACTTGACTGTAGCAGTTGAAACTATGATGCTGGCAGAGAGAGACAGATACATACGTGTATCTTCTCCTCTCTCCCTCCCTCCCTCCCTCCCTCCCTCCCTCCCTCCCTCCCTCCCTCCCTCCCTCCCTCCCTCTCTCTCTCTCTCATATGTGCCCATATACTTGGATAAGATCTGAATGATCTCTATATGTACCCATATACTTGGATAAGATCTGAATGATCTCTGTACATGATCTGGGTTCACCTGCTGGTTTTGCTAACATGCTGCAGTTTTACCTACGGGTGGCGTAGATCACCATGGGGTAAACTAGGTAAAGAAGACACTGAACCTCCCTGTGCATTTTTTGCTTATTTGTTTGCAAATCCCTGTGCATCTATAATTATTTCAAGCTAAGGTAGCATTTTACAAGTCATTCGGGAAGTTAACAGAGCTTAAAGACATAGGCCCGTTCCCAGCTGATCCTGTTCTACCAGGCTTGGGCGGGCCCTAGAAACCTAAATAAGAACTAGTTCTCAGATTCTGATGCTACAAGATGGGGCCACCCTCCTAGGGCAGTGGCTCAGAGCCTCAGCAGCTGGCCAAAGCCAAAAGGGGAGCACTCAAGGAAGGATGGTCCCACCCAGGCCCACCAGGCCCTAGTCTCAGGCAGGGGTGGGACCAGTCACCGATAATTTTAACAAGCTCCCAGGGGATTCTGGTGTGGTTGACATCAGGCCCCACCTTACAAATCTTGATCTCTGTCTGAGCAGAGGGCACACCCATTTTCATTTCCTCAAATACTTAGACGGTGGGAGGCACGTATATTTTGGCAAGATATTTGTATTGAGTTTCTTATGATCAAAATAATTTTGTACACCCTCTGGATTTTTTTTTAAAAAGCAAAATAATACTTGTGTATTCTGGTGGAAGGATCTGCCACGGGAGTCTTTCTGTATTTTTCTAGTAATATTACTAATGCTAAAACCAATTTTGCAACAATTCCTTTCGAATTGCCTCAGAGCTGCTTTATGAACCTCGTGAGGAAACTGGCCCCATTTTACATGTAAATTGTGTAATCTTGTGAATTTATGCTTATAAAAATGCTCATCTGTAGTTTGAGGAGCTCCTGGCAAGATCTTAAACAGGAAAAATGTATTTGACATACACAGGTGTGGCTTTCCTTCCTACAGCCTGGGATGGCTCTGCCGTGTGTGTCTGCCGTGTGTGTCTGCCCACCTCTTGTCTTTGGGAAGCTAGTCTCCAGTCCCATGTAGCTCTGGAGGCAAGGTTAATTACAGAACAACACCCCTCAGCTCATGGGATGGATTTAATCATCCAGACATGGCCAAGCATAGCATCCCATCCTTGGTAATTGGTCCAAGGGTTGCACACATGATCCGGCATGCACTGGGATTTTTCCACAGTGCATGAAATGTCACTTCCTCCTGGAGCGCCTACTCTGTGGTCTAATATGTGAATTTGGGGCTGTGGGGATCGTTTTACTTCCACACGGAGGGAACCCTATCTGCAGAAGGAACTGAGGGATACCCACAGAGATTTAAGATACCAGAGAGAGTCTGTCTAGGAAGCACTACCAAGTCCCAGCCTCTGTGCCTTGAATCCCTTCACTGGATCCCACAGGCTTAAAGTGTGTTAGTTTGACTTGGGTTTCTATCATATATAATCCGCAGACCTCAACTAGTACTGTGCTGCTGTGTCTTGTCTCCAGGAGACTTCCTTCTAAAAAAAAAAAAAAAGAAAATCTCTGTCTTATTTTTTTAATATGTACTTTGGTTTAAATGTTTCTACCAAAATCTTTGCTGTAATTTAATCTCCACTGGGAGCCCTCAGAGGCGTGTCCAAGTGGTATCTTCAGGGATGAATTAGGCCACAGAGGCTCAGCCTCAGAATGGATGGATTGATGATATGTCGCCCGACCTGTTAAAAGGACACTTTGGCACCATTTCCAGGACGCCCTCTTTTCTGAGTTCGAGGCCAGCCTCCAAAACAATACAGAGAAACCCTGCCTCGAAAAACCAAAAACAACAAAAGAACAAAAACAAAACAAGCAAAATAAACAAACAAACATGAGGCTCTGATCAGTTGCAGCTCATCAAGTCCCGGTCTCCCTGCTTCCAGAACTGTGAGTTGGAGAAACCTTTCTTCTGTATAAGTCTTTCAGTCTGAAGTGTTTTGTGATAGCAAAAGAAAATAGGCCAAATTGGTATGTATGTTCCTGCTTCCTGCTTCCTAAGGAGCTCTCATACAGTATGCCTTGGAGCTCGGCAGGCGGGGTCTGAACTTATACTCATGTCACTGTCACCTGTTACAGGGGACAGTTTTAGACACAAACTCCTCAGACCCCCTATGCCACAGCTGAAACATGGAAGTGAAATCCAGGCAGTCTTAATTCACTGTGGCTTTAAGTCCTACCAACCCTGTGAGTTTAGAGGGAAATGAAATTACAGTTCTTCAAGTCCAGCCAATAGGATGCAAAGAAAGATCCCAAACCACGAAACAGGTCAGTGATATGTGGCTGGGTCATGAGTCCTTCTCAGAAACTTCGTGGTGACCATCACAAGCATCAGTGCTTGCTTCCGGACACACTCTGAGCTCTTCATGGCCTCTACTGCAGCAGGTGAGTAAGGGGAAGTCATTCTACTCACTTCTGGAAGAGGAAACCAACACTTGTCCAGGACCGTCTGAACCCTGTCTCGGAGCTGTCCTTCTCCGAGATGTCTAACTTTCCCTTCCCTCCCAGGCTGGCCTGGTCTGTGAAATCCAGTGCAAGCAGATGTGCGGAGGGCCCAGGCAAGCTCCAGCCACACTGTCTGTATCCTCCCCGCCCCCAGCAGACTGTTGGGAGCAGAGTCTTGCTTAATGGACCAAAAACCCCCTTCCAGCCTAATTAAGGAGGTGAGGTCCTGCTCCCCGCTAATCCAAGTTGCATGCTGACTACTGTAGGGGCAAGAAATTCATAACTGATTATTCATTTATATTTATTTATGCACATAATAATTTGCTTATCCAACCCCAAAGCACCTGGTTGAAGAGAAAAATGTAGGCGAACCAGGGAAGTATTGTGCGGTTAAAAATAACACTTGTTTGACTTGCTTAATTAGCGGTTTTCTTTTCTTCCTTTACAAAAAAAAAAAAAAAAAAAACAAACCAAAACCCAAAACTGACCAGTATAACCAACATAGCACAGCTGCCTTCTTTCTGGCAACCATGCCAAACGAGACTATTGGCGTTAGCCTAGGGGCCAACTGACTCTGTTCCAGAAGGCCCCTGGCAGGGGTGCCAAAACTCTAGGGCCATTCACGGGTGGATGACCACTCACAATCACACAGAAAGATCCAGGCTCCACCTCTTGATAGGGGTGCACCTTGTAAAAACAGCGTTGTGGTCCTGCTAGTAAAGAATAGTCAATCCCAGTATTAATTAGCACATACAAGAAGTATTTATTGAGCTCATACTCTGTCAGGCATCCGGCTGACACAGGCTGACAAGTCTGGACATGTATCTGAAGCAGGGAGTTGTGGGTACTTCTCCTTTTCATGTCCCTTATTTCTTAAACGTGTCAGCATTTTGCAGTTAGTGTGTGACTTGAAGTAGGAAGGGGATGCCACTAAGTTGGCCTCCTGAGGCTGTCAAGGTCAAGGTGAGGCTGACAGTGCTGTGTCTGTGGCGCCGGAGTCTTGGGGACTCAGTTCCAGGCCTTGTTTGCAACTAATATCTGTGTCACCGTGGACGGATCATGTCCATGGTGAGCCTGCTTCTTTGATAAAAGAGGCCACGGTGAAGGTCAGTGGGAAGTCCCTCAGCACTGAAGCTGTGTGTGGGCGTGGCTAGTGGGCGGTGACTGCCCCCATCTATGAGAAGTGAGCTCCTAGGTGCCCGCGGGGGCACTGGGAGGTTCCTGATGAAAGCCTGGCACCCCCACATCAGCAGAAGGGCTATGAGCACATGCGTGGTTGATGGGACCTTCTGTGCACCACTAGACATCAGGCTTCTGAAAGGCTCTGTGCCTCGGTAACAGCCTCACTTCCCGTCAGTAGGAGATGCCACACGGCCTCACACCTCACCTTTGGCTGGATATGGAAGCGTCAGAAAGCTCCACGGGGAAAGGCGGCCATGTGTTCTGGCAAGACTGTGATGGATGGCCTGGACTCACAAATTCCACGAAGTTCAGAGAACGTTAACTTGAGTTTGCGGTTCCTGAACATTTGGCTTAAGCAGCTCCTCCGGGGCTAGCGGCAGCTCCCCGGCAGTCAGCTCCTGAGGTAATGGCAGCTCCTGGGATAGCTGCTCCTCCTATGGCAGCCCCCACTATGCTACAGAGACGCTGTAGTTCCCATATTGTTAGTTCTAACCTCTCATGCCAACTGTGTTTGGGCCTTGCCACTTCTACTTAGACTATTGCAGGGCTCTGGTGGGGAGGGGGGATCTGTATCTCCAAAGCCAATCCCCATTAAGGTCAAAGCTTCCTTTTGGGGACAGGGGCAACTATGTGACCTCACTCACTGTGAGTCCTGATGGGTTTCTATTGTTTGAAGCAAGCTCTAGTGTTTTGACCTCTAGCCGCTGGCCCTTCTGCTTTCCTACCAAAGCTCATGGATTCCTTACTGACTTAATAATCTTATAGCATGTCACAGCCCAAAAGAATTACTTAACACACTCCTGCTCTTGAGTAGCAAAGTCCACACAGTAAGTACTCTAACAACTCAGTGAACACGGATTCAATGGACACACACGATTGGAAGGAAGCAGTTCTTGGAGAGACCAATAGATGGCGCTGTATTTTTTCAATAAATGCTTACAGTATTTAAGGAGGACCCTATGTATTAATTGTGGTGCCCTGGGGTGTCTCAGCACACAGTGTGAGAATTACAGCCCCTCACCCTTGTTACGTGAAAGACGTTTGTGGGTTCCTAAATGTGCAGTCTTTCTCCAGATCCCTTTGCTCTGTGTATATTTTCCATCCAGGCCCTCAGCCCACCCACCCTGTTCTTGGAGCCCCCACTCTTGCGGCTGACTTAAAAAAAAAGCTACTTATTACCTCTTTGAGAATTCCATGTATTACATTTTGATCATACCCACCCCCAACCCCCCAACTCCTCCCAGGCCCACCCCCTCCTTGCCCCTTCCCAGCTTCATGTCCTGGTCTTTTTAAATGGCCCTCTTAAGTCTAATTCGTGCTACGCACTGGAATGTGGCCAACCTACTAGGGACATGGCCTTAAGGAAGACTGATCCTCCCTCCGTGGGAAGTCATCAGCTGCCGACAGTTTGTTACGGAGGGTTTGGTCTTGTGCGTGTCATGTACAGGCAATATCGGCTGTGAGCTCATGAGCACTGCGGTCCTCTTACACCCACAAGATGCTGTCCCTCTCTAGTGCCCCCTGGCCCCTGGCTCTTAAAGTCTGTCCGATACCTCTTCTTTGGTGGTCCCTGAGCCTTGGGTGTGGGTGAGGCCGACAGAGATACCCACTTGTTCTCTACTCTGTGACTTTGTGTGTTAATCACTATCCGCAGCAGGAAAGCTCTCCGGCAAGGTTTAAAGGCTGCACCAAACTAGAGAGCTTCACGCTTAGAATGCAATTTAAAGCCACGCCTCTTTAGGTAGAATGACAGTAGAAGGTTCACGCTGGAGCCTGTGGGCTCCCCAACCATGGCTTCTGGATCAGAGTTACAGTGCCAGGCATGCATTCCATCCTGTGGCAGAGGCCTTTAATCCAATAGCAAGTGGGTAGTTACCTCCATAACGTGTGTACCACCGCTGCACCCACAGGCATGTCTTGGCATGCTGGTCATCATTGCACTTCACAGGGTTTGTGGTTGGAAGGATTGATAATCACCCCACCCCTCCCAGCAACCTGCATAGCACCTCCCAGCACCCTGAGAGCTAGCCTGCAGGGAAGAGCCTTCCTAGTTAGCACTGAGGTCATTTCTCCATGTCCCGTGACCAAAGTATATAGCTATAACTGCCGAAGCTCTTGTCAGTCAGAGAATTCCTCTATTGGTCTCTATCACGCCACATCACACTAATACCACACCTATTGGCTCCTCACGGCTCTGCAAGTTCTCGGAGGACAGACCCTCGCCTTATTTTTCTTCCGGAATCCCCAAGAAGCCGGCAGAAGTGCAGGTCCATAGAGGAGGTCTGAGGATGGTTTGGGGAGGTCCTTCAGGAAATCATGTTGTCTCTCTGGTGTCCACATTCCCGCCTCTGAAGGACCCAGGGAAGACTCAATACTGGCGACCTTTATTCACCTTTATCCTCCACCCCTGAGGCCACACAGCCCAGATGGCTCTCTAACGCTTGGGGACACCCTTTCTGCAGACCCCCTGACTGCCCTGATAGCTTGTGTGCCCCCCTCCCTTGGTGGCCAGCATACAGAGAAAGTCTCAGACCTAGATGGACAAAGTGTCACTGTGTGGGGGGAGTTGGATGTACAGAACCTTCAAATCACCTCTAACCTCAAACCAAGGCTTCTGTCAAACTATCATCTCAACCAGTTCCCTTGTCGCGGTGATGCTGAGGTGTGTCGCCCAGAGCTCTCCTCGGGGAGCAGTTTGCCATCCAATGCAGCGACAGCTATTGGCTCCCTGTGTGCTGGCTTCAGCTGCAGGAACTCACCTGAAAGCCAGCATCCAACGACAGAGCACGTGACGGCCCATGTCATCCCGTTGGATGATAACCTCCCGCCCCCCCATAGCTCCTGCCTCCCTCCCACTACAGACAAGAACAATAACCTCCCCCCTGCCTCCCTCCCACTACAGACAAGAACAATAACCTCCCCCCTGCCTCCCTCCCACTACAGACAAGAATGATAACCTCCCCCCTGCCTCCATCCCACTACAGACAAGAATGCCCAGTCAACACGCTATACACCAAGCCTATCCCACTGTCAGTCCGGGAACCTGCTTTAACCGGCTCCACAGCTGTGAGCAAGGACTATCACCCACATCCTGAGCCCGGGAGACAGGACCTCATTATGTGATGGGCTGTGGGCCTCCCCTTCTCCAGCCTTCCACTCCCTCCCCCGCTGCCCTGTCCTCAGGACCCTTCCCTAACGGTTCTTACCAAGCAGAGTTCGCCTTCCCCTTGTGTTCCCTGATGCTCTCCACGCGGCCACAGGCAAGTACCTCCTCCCCCGAAAAGCCTTCTCAGTCTCCACAGCCTAGATCCCATGCTCCGTCCCTGATCTATTTTGGGATTACGGTCACTTCCTGCCCAGAGTTCTCATGCACCTTGGACAGTGTCTGCATTTCCCTTTCAAACTGGATGTTAACTCTCTTTGGGGAGAGAGGCAGGAATGGAACTCCCTGGTGGGGACGGACAAAGGCCTCTGCCACCACTGTCATCTGAGCTCTACACAGACGTGGCTGTCAAGGAGACCACACCTGAACAAGGGCCAACAGGGGGCGCTTGTGGAGATGGGACAACCATCTCCTCTGCCTTGTGCCTCTGGGAGATCTGGGCAAGAGTCAAGGAGAGGCCACCAAGTGGGTGTCCTTTCTCAGAATGAGCAGAGAATTCGTGGTAGAGACCATTGGATTTGTGTCCGTTGGGGACACTGGGCAAACCCTCCGAGTATCTAGGCTACTGTCTCTGTATCTGGTAGATATCTCAAGGCTTGGATTAAAGCAGGTTTTCACCCTTCTTGAGAACATTCCTGCTGACCTCTGGGAATACACATGTGGTCTCTAGGTAGGTTTCTCAGCATCGGTGACAACAGGGAGTTAATGGGGTCTGGGGTCACATATGAAGCCACCCTAGAAAAGGCCAGAGAATTATGGATCCACCAGGAGAGGCCCCAAGGGGAGGAAACACCATTATGTTTTGCCCTGTCCAAGCTCACGCCACCTTCTTTGTGCTTTTCCTAACCACCCAACCCCATCTGCGCCCATGGGAATATGGGTTCTGCTTGCTCTAGGAGAATGGGGCCTCCACAATGGTGTAGTGTGTGGATCGTGTCTAGGCTCCCCCAGGGGCTGCCTGTGTTTCCAAAGAGGCCCTAAGCTTGTCTTCCGGTAGTCACAGGTCCAGGCAATGATCTGCTTCTGAGTCTGAGGCTCAGACATAGCTATTCTCCATCGTTTCTGGATATAGGCAGGAAGACAGCTTCCCTGACTCCAGCCTTCAGAGCCTTCATCTGAAGATGAAGCCCCCCCACCCTGGTGAGTTATGACTACATTAAGATACAGTAAATCTTTCTCCAAAAACAGAGCGATGGATACAGGAGAGAATTGGGCAGCAAGAGGGAAAATATTTGAAACAAAACCTATAACGATAAACCTCCCCCCTCCATCGAGTATATCCGCCCATTTAATTTATTCAGTTAATAAAACATATTCCCCAGAGGGGGACAGGCAGAGGTAAGCTGCAAGCCAATCTGCCTGTGTGAGCGGGGTATGTATGTGTATCTCATAACAATAAAAAAAAAAGAGTAATTAAGAGATGTACTGAAGTGTGTAGAAATCCTGAAGGACACTGAAGATTCCAATTCAAGTTAGTGTCCTTGGTGCAAATTTAATTCAATTGGGAATAGATAAATAAAAATAAAGGAAAAAAAACAAACACAAATTCAGAACAGATGTTAGGCAAGCTATTTTTTTCACAGTAAGAATCATAAACATGAAAAACAGCCTATAAGGCAAAGTTGTTGATGCCAACAGCATCAAGCTACTAAATAAATAGTTGGATGGTACCACAGGGACAAAGGAACATTAAAATAGTCATTTGGCTGTCCCTAAATATTTTTGCCTACATGTTACACCCAGGCATATTTTTGGATACTAGAGATTTTGTGTGTGTGTGTGTGTCTGTCTGTCTGTCTGTCTGTCTGTCACATTACATTTATACGATACATATAGACCATACATTTACTTGAAAGTATATTGCAAAATCACCTGCCACACAGGCTCAGAATATAAATAGAGAATTTGGTGAAAGCATTATCTCTTCTGTAAAGACAATAAAGCCAGAGGAAGAACCCAGTGCCAGCAAGGGATGTGTTATCCTGAGCTGGGTGTTAGAAAGCCCAGATGTGTGACAAGAAAGGATAATTTTAATAAGAGATTCACACATAACTGGGGAGAAACATGGGCAGGGAGGATTTTTTTTTTTTTTGGTTTTTCGAGACAGGGTTTTTCTGTATTGTGTTGGAGGCTGTCCTGGAACTCGCTCTAGAGACCAGGGTGGTCTTGAACTCACAGAGATCCACCTGCCTCTGCCTCCCAAGCTCTGGGATTGAAGACGTGCGTCACAAGCCACAAATACCCGGCCAATTTGTAAGCATAAATAATAGTATTTTAGAAATGGAAGTAAGCTTCAAGATGACCACACACACACACACACACACATTCCATAGCTAAGAAAATTAGTACAAAAAATGGAGACAACTGGATGGGAGGCACTGTCTCCTGAAAACACCCCTCACTCAGGAGGACGCACTAGGACAGATATTCTCCAGAGACACAAAAATGAGAGGACCCGCATACCCACACTCGTGACTCAAGGACCTAACCTTGAGCAGCTGTGGAGGGGCTCATGATGCGTATGGTCTCCCCCAAGACGCCCATCGACTACAAGAAGGCCTTTGAAACTCAGGCCAGAGGAGTAAAGAAATCAGTTAGACTCCTGCATCCTTGATGGTCCTGCCTCGGGGCTCTGGGTGACCTCTGAGTCTCACATCGCTGGACCTGTGACATAAGCAGGTACGCATGTATGTTGAAAAGGTGACCAAATGGCTGAAAGATTCATGGGACTTCCTGACTGAGGATATCTGGGTTAGAACCATATGATGGCTTCTAATCCAGTGTTCTTTCTTGTGCCCTAGGCTGACCCCAGGCAAGGGCAACCCGTGGGAGCAGGACAAGAGGAGGCAGACCAGCAAGAACCCAACCGACGCCCCGTATGGATGGAGCCCCACTAACCTGTAAATACATCCTCCCTTCCTTCATCCTTCATAGTATACATAGTGTACTTCAATGGGCTAACTCCCGACAAGGACCATTATGAGCCCTATTCCTCTAAGCTCTGATTTTAAGAGGAATCTCTCCCTGTTCTTTTTGTCTTCTAGAAAATACCAGTTACCCAAATTAGCAAAGTAAGATCTTCCTAACATTTGAGGTTTCCTTAGGGATAAATTTATTGCAGAAAAAAAATATGTACCAAGCAGCAATGTATTTAGTCACTCAACAAATATTTAGCAAGCACCTGTTACATGCCAGACACTGCTCTAGGTGCTTGGAACAACAGGATTGGCAAGAGGTAACTTCTTGTAATGGAGTTTACATCCTACCAGGAGGACTTGACAATGAACAATCACATTGCCTGATATAGAGGCAAACATCCTAAGGCAGGCATGCTTACAGATTCCGGTGAGCATCGAGAGGAAAAGCGGGGTGACAGAGCTCCAGATTAACGAAGAGATTCATACATGGTGGCTGGTCTTTTAAAAAATGTTTAGATTAGCATACAAAGTAATGGCTTCACCCTGGCATCTTCATGCATACGTGTCATTTCCGTTTGTTTTCATTCGTACCCTTCCTTGACTTCCTCTCTCTAGCCTGTCCTTTTCCCTCTCCATTTGCCCCCTCCTTTCGGTATTCTATCAAACGTATCCCATCACCCTCTCTGCCTCCCATCTTTTCTTCCTTTTCTGAAATCCCCTTTCTAATGTCACGACTTACAAACACACACACATAAACACGCACGTGTTCACATATTTGTATACTTTAAATCTAGGTTCTGCCAGAGAGAAAAACGTGCTGCAATTGTCTTTCTGTGTCTGGCTGATTCGCATGCTGTCATGATTTCTAGATATGTGTGTCTTTCTGCGAGTATCATGGGATATCTTCATAGTGATAGAGCCTCATTATCAGCTTGGTTGTGTTGAGAAACACCTAGGAGATGAATAAAGCTCACCATGGAGTGCGTGTGTATGTCAGGCGCTGCCACGGGACCATGAGGACTCTGTCTTCATGACGGCTTCATCTATTTATGGATTCAGGGTTTTAATAGGCTACTGAGAGGTGATGGAAGAGGCAGACTTGGAGCCTTGATGGAGGAAATGTCAGGATGGTGCCCTTGAAGGCGTATACTTCCCTGGACCCTCTCTGTCTTTACTTCTTGGCCACCATGAGTTGAACAGCCTCCTGACACCGCCATGCTACGCTGCCTCCCCCCCAAAAAAACTGTCCACAATGGTCTGAAACCTTGTAGCAGTTACTTTCCTGTTGCTGTGAGAGAAAATACCAGGGCCAAGACAACCTCTATAAGAAAGAGTTTGTTTTGCTTTATGGACCCAGAGGGAGAGTCCATAACGGTACAGGAGGCACTGCAACAGACAGCAAGAATATGAAGCTGGGAGATAGTATCCCAACAGCTAACAGGAAAGAGAGAGAGAGAGAGAGAGAGAGAGAGAGAGAGAGAGAGAGAGAGAGAGAGAGAGAGAGAGAGAGAGAGAGATACAGAAGTGGATTAAGGCTACAAATGCTCAAAGCCTGCACCCTGTGACATACTTCCTCCAGCAAGGCTGTGTGTCCTAAAAGTTCCATAGCCTCCCCCAAGCAGAGCCACCAACCAAATGTTTCATACACGAGCCTTTGGGTGACTTTCCTCATGCAAGCCACCACATCTCCCACACCGGGGGCTAGGTTGCTTCTCCTGGCATTCTGCCACAGCAGTGGGACAACAAACTAATGCACTACACAACCCAGCGCACAGTGCTCACCACCTGCATGCCCTTTTCATCTTAAAGACACGTGTTTCTGAATCATATGATCAGCTCAGTCAAACGCAAGTATTGTAGGGTGGTTACAGGAGAGACTATACCGGAAGGCTGTATGCTACTCTTAAACTGCAACGTTTGATACGTCGATGGATCCTGGGAACAACGACAAGCATTTCTTACAGTCATAAAAGCAAAGAAGGTAGCCCACAGTGTCATCTCACAGGTTCACAAAGAGCCTCATAAAAGGATGTCCAGAGGAGGGGTTTCTGGAACAGTGGATAGGCGGGAGACTCAGGCGTTAGGCAGCAGGGAAATGCAGCAGATTTGATGAGAACACAGCGACACGGTGGAGCTTAAAACAACGGGAGAAACCTAAGGACCAGCATGAGACCTATGACGTCACAGTGGTTACGCATAGGCCATGCAAACACACACACTGAATCCTGTGGGGTGACTGGCTACGGGGGGGGGGGGCTGGGGAAGGGAGGAGAGAAGTTCAAAGGTCTAAGGGAGCAAACACACAAGCAGGGCGCACAGGGGAGTGTCCCCAGCCTCTGCTGCAGCACAGACAGTCCCTCCCCCCAGGGCACTCACTGCTTGTCCTGATAATTCATTAACTCTTGCCAGTGTTTTCCTGCTGCTTGTTTGCCTAGTTTTTTTGTTTTGTTCTCATGTAGCCCAGGCTGGCCTCCAATTCTCTATGTAGCAGAGGATAGCCATGAACTCTTGATCCGACTGCACCTGCCTCGGATCACAGGAATGAGCCAGCGTATCTGGCTGGTGGTTGTTGTCTTAAATGGAATTTTACTATTTATTAGGTCTGTATTTCTGGCCAAAGCCTATTTTTCATGTTTACCCCCAAAAGATATTACGGGACACAGAAGAGTCCTGTGTTCAAATGAACAGTTTACCTTAAGTGTCTCACTTGGAGAGTTTCCCAGGAAGCTCACTGAGATAGAGCAGTAACGAAGTCTGTGTTCCTTGGACTCTGTACCCATCATTTGACTAAGGAGGGACCCTTCCTTTTCATTTTCTATGTAGCAACTATTATTGTTGGTGGAAGTGGTCCAAAGGACACGCTTTGAGAAATAGCTCATTAGACCACCAAGGGATGAGACAGAAGATTCCCGAGTCCAGACACATCCCGAACTCCCATCATTCCCCTCTCTTTCCCTCTTGTAGAATGTGATCCTTAGAGGGTTTCACTCCTAAGTCACGCTGGACCCACTGCCATTAACAACTCTTCTACTGTCTAAGTGTCTGTGCCCCCAAAATTGTATGTTGGCATCCTAATTCCTTAGGCAATTCTATTCAGAGGTGGGTCCTGGGAGGGGAGGGGCTATGTCATGAGGACAGAGTCCTTTTAATTACCTCTTCCACCATGTGTGGACACCCATGAGTCAGAAAACTAACACTCACCAAATACCTGACCTGCTGGTGCCTGGATATTGGGCTTCCCAGACCCCAGAGCCACGGGAAGTAAGTTCCTATTGTTTGTGAGTTACCCATGGCGTTTTGCTATGGCAACCTGGGTGGGCGGTGACGCATCCCAGTTGATTGTGGCAAGCATGAAACCCTTCTCTCCTTTGCCCCATTCAGTGTCTTCACTATGGCATCACCACTTCATCCTTAGAACGGGAACCAGCGCGTTCCTTGTGGCCGTGGCAAAAGGCAGCCTAAGGGAGCAAGACTTGTTCTGGCTCACAGTCTGAGGCTGCAGCCCCCCCCACCCCGCGCCCCCGCCCCAGGCAGGGAAGGGTTGGAAGCAGAAGCTTGGGGATGCTCACGTTGCGTCCAAAGTCAGGAAGCAAAGACTGGTAAGTGCTGGTGCTCAACTCACTTTTTGTTTATTGTTTACTCCAGGGCCCCGAGCCATGGGATGAAGTCACCCGCATCTAGGGTGTGTTAAATCTCCCCATCAATCAACACATTCTAGAAACCCCCTCATTGACATGCCCGGTAACAATCAGTGCTCACCACCACAGGACTCGAAGCCAACGTCAACGACTCAAGCTGATCCACCTTCATCCTTACATCCCAAGTCTTGTTGGAGTCTGCTGTTTTTCCTACGGAACATTTCTTACTTAAAGTTTTCCGTCTGTTTTCTTCCCTATTTCTGGTGATTCACCAAGGCTAATAGAATGTTCTCTATGGATATCCAACATCACATTTCCCCAGCACACTATTATCGCCTACTCTCTCCATTCTATCCTAGCCCAAATCTCTACACCCCTTCCAAAGCTTAGGTGCCTGGGTGCACGCTTCTCCATGGGTCCCACCGCATTTGGACACATGGAGCTAGTCAACTTCTCTCAGTGACCGTGTCTGTGCAAGCACAATGACTGCGGCTCTTCCAGAAAACAGTCGCAGGGCTGGAACAGGTGCCTAAGGACCAGCTGGGAGACCACACTGGCAAGTCTCCTGACCTGACCTTGACAGTCAGACCAAGGAGCTGCTCCTGTACAAAGAAGCTGCGGAGCCCACGAACAGGAAACCAGAAGTCAGCACCAGGGAGACCCGAAGGCCCTCGTGAGCTCCCGGGGTAGAGGAAGCTTCGAGACGGGAAGGCAGAATGGAAAAGTAGACACATGAATTGTAAAGACTCTGACAGAGAGGAAACACCAGGAGGAGCTTGGGATGAGGGCTGCTGGGGATGGATTAAAATAAACTGAATATACGTCACTGCAGAGCTCTGGATGATAATGGGCCAGCTTTGTTTTATATTTTTCAAGTGCTAACAGGTTCACAGCCAGTGGGTTTGGAGGGGGAAATCACTGGGTCTTATGTTCCTATCAGAAATGCAGGGTTCACACTGGCCAGTTGGGTTCTGGGGGCTTTTTGCAAGGAAAAGCATACATTTTGTCTGGAGTTCATTTTCAAGGTTTGACAACAACGATGATTACCACCACCTAATGTTGGTGGAAAGAGAAGGCTACACATTGCTACAAAATATCCTTCAAAGATAAAATGATGGGGTTGCTATGGAAAACGGCAAAGAAAGTCACCCCCCTCCCTGAAATAAAAGCAGAATTTCTATCTGATGCTGTAATTCTCCCTTTAGGATGTATGCTATAAAAACCGAAAATAGGAATTTGAAAAAGTATTCGCAAATGCCAGTGATCCTGGTTGCATTATTGAACTGAAAGCAGGGTCTTGGTTATAACGTGTACACCGGTGATCATGGCTCATTATTTACTGCAGCCAAATGTCAGAAGCAAGCCAGTGTCCGTCGACGGCTGAACAACAAAAACATGGAGGATATAACCAGTGTACTAATTTTTGTTTCCTGGAAAAGGAAGGAGATACAAGATAGATGAGCCCCGAGGACAGCTTCCTAAGTGAACTAAGACACACAGTGTGTGATTCTGTCAAGGGAAGGAAAACGCAACGGTAGTTGCCAGGGGAGGGAGAGGGTAGCAGCAGGCAGTATCTGCCAGGAACACATTTCAGTATGTGGGATGAAGCACCTGGCGTATGAACATACGGACTACACAGCTCTGTAAACATGCTTACAGCACTGGCTGTACAATGAGAAATGATCAAGACGGTAAACTTTGTCTTGTATACATTTTATCACAATAGGGAACGTCCTTTAGTTAAGTGGCCTTTATGTCACTTTCAGTATCTGGCTTTGTCTGTGAAGCAGGGATCATCAATCCAAAAGCCATTCTTCCAGACAGGATGTGTGTACGTGAAAGCTCACCCTTTCCCCAACTCAGATAAAACCACTGCTCTGTGAACGCTACCCATGGCATCTTGAGTCCGGAAGCCCTGGCAGTCACCAACAGGTTTGGATGTGAGACGGTGGGATTCAGGATGCTGAAGAGGGAAATGAAGTATCCCATTAGGCTCCACGTCGAGGAGGACAAGGAAAAGAGACTGTTCTCTTCTTGGGTGGTTTGGAGAACCCTGCTCTGGCAGGGAATACAAACACGGAAGGGAAGCACCTGAAAATCTTTTGGCTGCTTGGGGGAGGAGTCAGGGCTGTTGACAGTTGAACACGTCTGTGGACGGACAGTGAGGCAGAGGTGAGACCCAGCAGAATTAGAGGCAGCCTTGAAAGAAAAGCAGATTCACTCAGAGCCACCTTTTGGGTGGTTCATACGCCCCAGGCACTCCATTAACAACGCACAACGCTGCATGGAGGGAGGGGGCAGGAGATCCTTCCCACAGTCTCTGGTTGGGAAAGACGGTCTCCACCCGGTATCAAACTGCCGAATCCCCACGCAACAGAGTGGGACCTCGAGGTGATGACAGATGTCATAGCTCAACAGACCACAATCTGTACATCCACCTTGCATGCAAGGGCAGGCAGCCCATCAGCCCCCGCTTCAGGGCATACTCTACTAGGTTCCTCTTTAGGAAAGGCAACAATAAGATCACCAGCTAACAGCGCTTCCCTAGTGGTTAATGTGGGATCTGGAGACGGTGTCAGAGAGCGAAACCTTTATAGAGTGACCCATCAGCTGAGAACTGAACCCAGGATGGAAAAGCCTCATCTTGTGGGCTGTGAAATTCCTGCAGTTGGAGGACAAGATGGAGGAGATGTCGTCAGGAAAGGGTCCTTGAGATGCAAAGAATAATCCAGGAAGTTATTTTAGCAGTTAAGTTTCTATTATCTGCCCTAGGCATGGAAGCATCATAAAACTCGGTGGTGCCTTGCTAGGGAATTGCTTTGTGCGCATAGCTGTGGAAATGTTACACATAAGACTGATCAGGGATAATTGGAATGTGTGGTAAACAAACTCTCCAAGATTCAAGGGTCCTGAAGAAGAAAGGAAGACTCCGCCCATTTTCATGAAGAGCTCGGATCACTCAGAGTTTAGTAGCATTACACATGCGTGTGATGGAGGGTGTGCGACCTTGTGTGTTTGAGCATTTAAGCCAATGCTTGCAGTTGATTTGGTTTTAGACTTTTAGATACCATGGTTCATTTTCTGCCAGTAAGCAACAAAGTTTCAAACTTTTTTTAAATCATTCAAGGGTTCCCTCTCTCCTTCTCTCCTCCTCTCTATTCCTCCTCTCACTCCTCCTCCTCCTCCTCCCCCTTCTCCTCTCCATCCCTCTCGTCTTTAAGGGTTTTATTTTGTTTTGCTGTTTTTGTGTTCTGAGGCACGGCCTGGTGGTGGTATAAGAAGTACTCCAGGGCCTAGGGCCGATTCGGATACAGGCTCGGAATCGAGTCTATACATCTGCAGCCTGGGTTGGCCTTGAACTCGTGATTTTCCTGCCTCCACCTCTTGAGGACTAGGATTACAAGTTATATGCTATCATGTCTAGATTGTTCAAGAATATCTGAGAAGTTGAAAAAGAGTCTCTGCACACAAAACAGTGATCAGAAAGGAACTTTAAGTTCTATGTGAGTGGGTGTCTTCTGCTTCTTTTAATCTACAAGTGATTTTTTTTATTATGAAAGCTAAGATGGTCTGTCCATCTTTTTGGACAGAATAGAAATGCTGTTTAATTTCTCAGCTAATTAAGGTTAAGAGCTACCAGAACCGCGTAAATATGTGTAACTCTGGAGGCTATGCAGAGGAGTTCTTGACAGGAGACATTTGCATGAAGCTCTGTAACATCGGGACTTACTTCCAGAAGAGAGACTGCCTTGACAAATGTCACAGTGATTCATGACAGTGTTATGTAACTCTATTATGCATTTTGGGTTGAACAACTTGGATTTGTTGCAGGTACAATTCAATTAAGTGTGGAATTTTTTTAAACTGATTAGCTAGAGACAGAGCTTTTTACAAAACTCTAATGTGAGTCAGTCTATTGTTTGGGAACACATCTGTGCAGCTTGTCATGTGGGGATAAAGGAGTTATTGATGCTACCTCTGATTGTCACCGTTGGAGGATCCCACTCCCTCCCACCCTGAGACTGATACGCACTTCTGTGCTGTGGATCTGGGTACAGACATCAAAGAGGACAAATGGGAAAATCTGTAACTGACTCCCCAGTCTCTGATGCTCCCCTTCTCCCTCCAAGCTGCTCCATCCTCCAAGGCCCCACTATGGACCAGAAGTTACATGATCCCAGGAACGCAGGAGGGGACCAGTTTCCTTGGTCTGGATGGGCTGCAAAGGGACAGGCATTTTCCTCACAGGTAGCTGGGTTCTGAGTTTGGGTTGATACCATGCTCTGAGTCTCAGAACTGAGTCTGCATATGTGATTCATCCCTGGGCTCAGAGCCCATCTTCCGTTCCACTGACTCCCCTTACAGGGCTCAGAGACCTCTCACTGAGTCCTAATGGCCAAGACAGGCTTCCTCGATGGCTGACTCCTTGACTGCTCACCAGGGCACTGTCAAGTGACCACCTTCTCTGGGGGCAGCCTTCTCCTGCACACTCCACTGTGGCCAGAGCTTACAAGAACACGGAGTTTCTACTTCTTACTCTCCATGTGTGTACAGCCTGTCACCTGCAGGCTGCATGCCTCCTAAGATAACTAGGAAGGCAGCCAGGCACATTTGTACACCAGAGCATCATACTGTAATGTCCAAAGGTTGGACACCTGTGGAACACTGCACATTACCCGCAAGCTGGAGCCATCTTCCTGTCCAGAGCTGCATCTGTTTTCCATCCCTAATTACCCCCACTGAAAGGGTGGTTTCTAGGTCACTCTCTCTGCTGTCCCATTTCCCCGAGAATATATCAGCCACGCTATGCTGAGGCAGGAAAGCCACACAGATTCCTTGGATAACTTTACCTAACGCAAAATAGCTTAGATATCCAAAATTGTCAAGTGATACATTATTTCTGTGAACTTCTCAGCTGAAGAGTTTCTGGGCTAGGACTGAAAAGTGATTTCAATAATAACGGAAGGCGTGGTTTCGAAGATTGGAAGGATGATGCTGTTGGGCTGGCCCTGAGTCAGGTGGGTGAGCGCCGTCTCCAGAGGACCAGTGCTGCCACTTGGATCTGCTACAGCTGTCGACAGTGGACTCTTGCTGACTTTGTCTGAGCTTTCTCAGAATCTTAAATCCCCAAGGGGTAAACGCACCACACACACACACACACACACACACACACACACACACACACACTTTTTCTAACATAAACTGGAAAGAGTTGAGTCATCACCAGCTGGAGGCTGCATAGTTCCTGTCTGGAAAGGACTTTCAGATATCACATGGTCCTTTGCTTTTGAACTAGGGGCCTTGACACACTAGTGGTTGTGCAGGTTGGATTTTTGTCAACTTGACACGAGCGGGAGTCATCTGACAGAGCCACCACTGGGCAAGATGTCCTGGGCGCTGTTAGAAAACCGGCTGAGCAAACCAGGAAGCAGCGTTCCACTTTGGCCTCCATGTCTCTGCCCTATGTTCCTGATCTGACTTCCCTTTACGATGGACTGGAAACTGTAAACAGAAAGTTGCCTTTGGTCGTGGTGTTGGTTACAGCAGTAGAAAGCCAACTACTGCAGGGGCCATAAAATCAGCCTGGTGCCTGGTGAGAAGTCTGCCTTTGCCTTCTTCCTCAGGAAGCATTCCCGGTGGCTCTGCACAGCAAAGAAGGCAACCTTTTACAAAACTTGTGTTTCCTCTTTGTGTGAGTGTGAGCGCTCACACGTGCCCACGCACAGGCATGAGTCCCGGATCCCAGTGGTCAGTCTCTGCTTACTGGGATTCATAATTAAACGGAATGTCAAAGTCACTGATCCAGTTCAACTCTCTCATTTACCTCTAAGCAAACAGATGGAAAGTGAATGATTGGCCTGGATCCATTAACCTAACAAGAGGTGGTTAGGAAGTGTGGAAACTGGGATTTTACACACACACACACACACACACACACATACAACGACTCTAGCATATTCTGTTGAGTGCTTCTACTCAAAGAGTGGATTAGTATACTTTTGTTCCTTCTGAGTATCAGTCACAAAAGCTGGGACACAGTAGTCATCTAAATACAAAACAGCATGCTCCATGGCTATTGCTACATGGAACCAATGTAGATGCCCAGCAAGAAATTTATGGTCAAAAAAAAGAGAAGGGAAACAACTCAAGGTAATTGGAGAGGGGAGGGAGACAAAGGTATCATATATGTGCAGCATCTAGGGGTGTGTGTGTGTGTGTGTGTGTGTGTGTGTATGTGTGTATGTGTGTGTGTGTATGTGTGTATGTGTGTGTGTATGTGTGTGTGTGTATGTGTGTGTGTGTATGTGTGTGTGTGTGTATGTGTGTGTGTGTGTGTGTGTGTGTGTGTGTGTGAGAGAGAGAGAGAGATAAAAGCAGAGGGGGACTATTTGAAGGGAGGAAAGGAAATATCGAGATGAGGGAGAGGGGCAGAGAGGATAGTTAGAGTCAAATATGTACAAGGTATAACGACACACCTACATAAAAATGTCAGAATAAAATGCATTATTTAGTATGCTAACAAAATATTTATAATAAAAAGGCCTGCAGCGCCCGTCACTTCTACTTTGTTACAGAAAGAGGATGGGAGGAGCAATGGACGGCAGGAGATAAATGTGCTGGAAAGCACCATCAGAAACCCAGGAATTTAAGCCAACTTCAGAGACTTGTGGGTGGAGCCCAGGAAACAGGATGGTCCACCCCACCAAGACAAATGGAAATCTGCAGCGACTCCCCATCACGGATAACAAGAGCTATGGCCCTGGAGGGTAAGTGGAGAATCGGTTCAGATGTGTTCAAGGGAACGGTGGCCTTACACAGTCCCTCTCCTTCTTTTTGGTCCCCAGCGCTCATTTATCTGAGGGTAATTGTCTACTTATCAGGCCATGCACTTGGCCTGGAGACAGTTGTCTCGCTGGACATTTTCCTCCTATTCTCCAGGGCCTCCTACGTCAGCCTGTTTTTGTCAGGGTTAGACGCTTGATAAAATAATGGCCCTCTAACATTCTGTCTTAGTTAGTGTCTCTGTTGCTCTGATGAACACCAGGACCACAGAGGCAGCCCAGGGAGAAAAGGGTTTGTTCAGCTCACACGTCCACATCAGAATTCATCACTGAGAGAAGCCAGGGCAGGAGCTCAAGCAGGGCAGGAACCTGGAGGCAGGAGCTGATGCAGAGGCCACGGAGGATGCTGCTTGCTGACTTGCTCCTCATGGCCGGCTCGCCCTGCTGTCATACACACACTAGGACCAACTGCCCAGGAATGATACGGCTCCCTGTGGGATGGGTCTACCCTCCCCAATCATCGATCAAGACAATACTCCACAGGCTTGCCTACAGGCCCATCTTATGGATGCGTTTTCTCAGTTGTGGGTCCCTCTTTGCAGATAACTCTAGCTGTGTCGAGATGCCATAACACTAGCCAGCACATATGTAATAACGGTTTTTTAAATTCCAGGGACTTAAAAATTGTGAACTTATAGGCCTGGTGTTTGTGATTAATCCATCTTGACCCATGAGAATACTGAAACTTATAAGATAATACCCAATGACTATGGCCTCAAGGACATTCTGTCTCACGCTCACTTTGGTTCCAAACCCACGTGGCCTGGTTTCTATTTTGCACCCTTTGGTGGCGCTCTAGCCAGCCTAATAGCAAAGACAGCCTTCCGGCCCCAGGAGCTCCGCTGCTGCCGACTCACATTTCTTTGAGCAATTCAGCCGTAGGTTCCCCTGGTCCCTCTCCCGACACACTTGGTCACATTTTCAAACCCAGTGTGTTCAGATGTCTCACAGTACATGTGTGTATTTGTGTGTGTGTGTGTATTTTGTCTGTCTGTCTGTCTGTCTGTGTCTGTATTTTGTCTGTCTGTATGTGTGTGTATATGTCTGTATTTTGTCTGTCTCTCTCTCTCTCTGCCTCTGTCTCTATGTGTGTGTATGTCTGTATTTTGTCTGTCTCTCTCTCACTCTGTGTGTGTGTGTGTGTGTGTGTGTGTGTGTCTGTCTGTCTGTCTGAAAACCATCATCCCCCACTGTACTGCTCCAGCAGGTCATACCATTCCAACCCTCTCAACTTCCAGCGTTCTTGCTCCATGGCAGTGAGTCAGGAACTCTCCCCCAATTTGTTGATATTGCCCTTTGACTGCACAGAGCTAACCTCTCCCTGCTGCTCCTGGTCTTCACCTTAGTGGATGAAGTTCACACATCAGTCACTTTTGGAGCATAAATGCTCCTGATAAACAGCACCTCAGAATCTGAGCTTGAAGCAGCCTCATTAGCTTCATCCAGAACGCCATACTCTCCCAAAGCTCCCTCGCATTCTCCCTGTTTCCTGACAAGGTGCTATCAGATCACTCATGCTAATTAAATCATGGTGCTAACCCTCCATGTTAGAGGCACAGGCAAATCTTCCCCTTTCTGCGGTATGAACTCTGAGGACACCTGTCAGCCCCTCCTGTCAAGGGCATATTTGCTTGGCACAGTGGTAGTTTTTCCAGCACGAGGACCCGTAGTTCCCTGGAGATGGATTGCTTCAGGTTCTCAGAACTGCAAAGGTGCTCTTGGAACACCAGCTGCCGCCAAATGCAAAGAGTTTCACATGTACCATTCCAATCAGGGTAGGCAGTAAGACATCCAGCTAGGCAGACATTTCAAAGGAGCAGAGGAGTCAGAAACACATATAGTATAGGAATTCCTAAGTAATGATGCATAAAAACATGACACTTCAATTCAGTTGGAAAAGGATGAATTTTAAGTAGAACCATCTGGAAAAAATAGAGGTGTATCTTATATGAGTCAACTTTCTGACATGGTAACAAAATGCCTGAGCTAATTAACTTGCAAAGAGGATAGGCGGCCTTTTCTCACAGCTTTGGAGTTTCGGTCCATGGTCAGATAACTCATGGTTTCAAGAGTCTAATGAGGGGCTGGATAGGAGTAAGAGAACGTCCATGGTGAAGTGAACTTGTTGCCTTGTGGTCAGGAAGAAAGAGAGAGGCAATAAGTGGAGTCCTAGTCCTCTGCGAGGGGGTGCCTGGAATGACTTTAAGGGAACCCCAGCAGGCTTCACTCCCTGAAGATGCCACAACTTCCCAATATCGCCACCCTGGGAACAACACCTTGTATATTTGTTAAATATAAATGGCTACTTTCTTTAATATATAAAGAGATTTTTGCAAATAAATTGGAAAAACTAACAACACAAAGTGGCAAAAGATAAGAAACCACCCTGAGTGAGGTAACCCAGTCACAAAAAGAGAAACACGGCATGCACTCTCTCATATATGGACTTTCGACCTGAAGCGGGGGAGGGTCAGCCTACAATCCCCCTGCCAGAGAGGCTGGGAGACAGTGAGGACCCTAAGAGAGTTATGCAAGGTATCCCAGAGAAGGGGAATGGGACGGGATCTCCTGAGTGGACTGGGAGCATGGGGGGAGGGGACACAGAGCAGGGGGGGGGGGAAGTGAGGGGAAGAAGAGGAGGGGAAAGGAGGACATGGGAGAGCAGGAAGGTTGAGTTGGGGGAAGAATAGAGGAGAGCAGGATGAGAGACACCATAATAGAGGGAGCCATTATAGGTTTGAGGAGAGATCTGGAACTAGGGAGATTTCCAGAGAGCTACAAGGATGACACCAACTGACAATCTAAGCAGTAGTGGAGAGGCTAGCTTAAATGCCCTTCCTAGATAATGAGATTGACAACTACCTTATATGCCATCCTAGCATCTTCATTCAGTGGCTGACGGAAGCAGAGGCAGACACCCACAGATAAACACTGAACTGAACTCCTGGAACCCAGTTGCAGAGAGGGAGGAGTAATGAATGACTGGGCTATGTGGATGAAACCCACAGAAGCAGCTGACCTGAACAAGGGGGAGCTCATGGACCCCAGACTGATGGCTGATTCAGACCTCCTGAATGGGGGTGTCAGTGAGGAGGCCTCAGCAATCTTTGGGGCCTCGGTTACTAGATCAGTCCTTATCCCTGGCATATGAATGGACTTTGGGAGCCTGGACACATGAGGGAGGGTCTAGGCCTTGCCCTGGATGATATGACAGACTTTGGAGATCCCCCGAGAAGGGCCTCACCCTCCCTGGAGAGTGAGGGTTGGGGGGAGGGTTTGGGAGGGTTGGGGGTGGGGGAGGAGGGGAGGGAGAGGGAGCTGGGATTGACATGTGAAACAAGCTTGTTTCTAATTTAAATTTAAAAAAAAGGAAAAATGTTCAAGGTTGCTTATGATAAATAAGGACTAATTAAAGCAACAGCAGCATATCATCAAATGCTAATAAACTTTTGACCACTTATTTTAGTAGCAAGTATGTGAAGAATCCAATTTTCTCGTTTTTTTTTTTGTTGGAGCATAAGTTGATATAAGCCCTAGAGAGAGCAATTTAGTAATATCAAAATAAAAAATGTAGATAGTCTCTGACCTAAAAATCCCATTCCTAGAGATGTATCCTACAGACGTACTCAGGCAAAAGAGTAGTGATATACATCTGAGGGTATTCACCGCAGTGTTGTTTGTGAAAGCAGAAGGCATTCATTGTTCAAGTGAGAAATTATTTTTGAAGCTGGTGCATTTCCATACAATTAAATCCTTCTGAAAAATAATGTGGCATTTAATAAGGTGTGTACTGAAGGGGAAAGTTCTCCCGAAGACCATTAGTGAGCACAGCAGGCTGGAAACGCAATCCTGCATCCGTCCTACGCTGTGCGCATGACTAGAAGCTGGAGACAAAGGCTGCCTCCACAGCTAAGGGTATGAAGCCGACACAGGTAAGCGTGCACCCGCACGCTCCATCGTGCTTTGTGGGTCACACGCGGGACTCGGGTTTACCTGTTTACGACTCAACGTTTCGATGGAAGGTTAAGCGGCAAAGCTGGCTTCGCGGAGGGGCACAGGTGCGTGGGTGGCGGGTAGCGGGTGCAGGAGTGAGCCTCGCGATCCAACAAGGGGGAGTGGTGTTTGCAGCACCGGAGATCAAAATTAAAGTGACGAGGAGGCAAGGAGAACCGGAGAACCGGGATGAGGCTGAACAGCGGCAGAGCTGCAGAGCGAGTGCTTGAAACATGGCTGAGGCAGGGGAGCTGCTAATGAGCTGAACTCGGGGCCTGTGCATCTATAAGTAATGGTCACAGCATACTAACGGGTCCTTCCCTACTCTGTCACAATTGGTAGGCCATAATGTCTACCCTGTTTATATTTAGTCATCAGTGGTGATGCTGCTATCGTTTTTTGAGGACATTGGGATGAAATATGGTAACTTGGAGCAGATCCTCAGACCAAAAGAGAGTATGGATAATCGTTAATTGTCTATACCGACGGCACATGTCCGAAGGGACGGAGCACCAGAGGCAGAAGCCAGGCAGTGTGCACACCAGGCTACCTGGTTTACACTCAGGTTCAAAGGAGGGTGTGGTTTACACTGACCTAGCAAAGCCACCGACATAATTAGACACCTGGAGAAAACACTTCTCGGTGGCAGTGGTAGGGACGGCAACGGCAGCAATAATAAACACTGATGCTATCCACCCCTCTTCACCGACAACATCCGCCCCTCACCCTGCTTAGGAGCCTATTTCAATTAGGAGTCCCCAGACCCTGACCAAGCTGCTATGGTAAGTGGGTAAGGGTCCCAGTAGCCGTCATGGTCAATGGTCACCTTACTGACTTTCAGAGCAGTTGGGTGATCCGAGCTGCACACATCCCTGTCTACAAGCAGGCCGTGCTGCCTTGGGAGGGCTTGGTGCTGCTCTGTTCAGCATTCATAGTGTGGGGTTGGTTTCACTCGTCCAACGAGAAATCAAAGCTACTTGGTCTTTTCAAGTTGTAAGAGGACCATGATAGACTCCATTTCCTAGTCATAAAAGCAGCCTGGAAATCAATGTCATTTAAACAGAATTGTTTCTTGGAGGGGCCGGGGGGGGGGCGGTGAGGGGATAGGAATGGGATGTGGGTAGGCGGGGGTGGTGTTTGTTGTTCATGGACCACGGCCCTCTGACATCTGAACCAGTGAACCCATTGTACCAAAGGTTAGGTTCAAGAAGAGTCTTCTAGGCTAGATGGCAGCTCAGATAGAGGCTGATTCAGCACTGCCATCCCCCCCCCAACACTGGTGACTCAGTTAGAGGTCCCCAGAGGCATCGGGCAGTGTCTTAGGACCCGTCGGGTTTCTTTGTTTGTTTTTTTGGGCTTATTTTTTGTTCTTGTTGTTCTTGTTTGCTTTCTTTTTTCCTATAGGAGAAAAGGTTGATGGCTCTGTGTGAAGAGATTATTCCATCATTCCTCCACCCCCAACCCCCACCCCCGCCTTCTTCACCAGAGGTGGGAACAAAGAATAGAGATGATTCTGCAATTTTGATCTCTACAACCTCATTTGAAATCATTCTCTGTGATTCAAGTTTTCTGGAAATGAAAAGGATAAATTGTGTGAACTTAGTTAAAGTTGGGAAGAAAAGTTGATTGGATGGCCTGTTGTCAAGGAAACCAATTCTCTCTCCCCCCCTCTCTCTCTCTCTCTCTCTCTCTCTCTCTCTCTCTCTCTCTCTCTCTCTCTCTCTCTGTGTGTGTGTGTGTGTACGTGTGTCCTTTATACTCTTCACGTGACATTTAAGAATAATTCTTAGGTACCCAAAGCTTCCACACTAAACACATATACAAAAAAAAAATTCTCCAAGAAAGTGATTTCTATTACTTAACATCAGGGAGAACCTTCTCTATCTCTGGTGGAGACAGCATCCCACTGGACCAGAAACATAGATGGCGACCACATTGGGGGTCAAGGCCATTGCAGACTGAGGTTTAAAAGGTAACAAGACACTAGAGAACGAAAGAGGGCCTGCAATCGGCCCCTTGGTAGTTTATCATCTACCGTGCTCAGAGCCGGAAGCTACACATGCAATGTTATGCTCTGGGTGAAGTCCCCCACTCGGGGGCCCCAGAGAAGAAGGAGAAGCTTGTTTTTTGAAGACAATGGTTGCCTCCCCACTCCATCAGCATCAAGCCTGGCCAAGGGACTTTGCTGCCTCATTCTAACCCTGGCTTGGCAGGAAGGATGCTGGCAAGCGTGTCCAGCGGTGTTCCTTGCTCTCTCAAGTCTCTGCTTTTCCCGCCAGAGCACCCTGCCCTCACGAGCCTGAGGGATGATGGGAAACATGAGAGGCAGAGCTGCACAGAGGAGCCTCTCCCCGACTGACACAGGAAGCCCAGAAAATCCTTCCAGCCAGGTGGCTCTTAGGCCCGCCAACCTCAGCCAGCTCTCGGATGAACTCGAAAGAGTAAGCTGTCTGTGTCACTGAGCTTGGGGGGTAGTGTGTTACCCAGCAGTCACAGACAACTACTACAGCAGCTTCACTTTTTACTTTCTCAAGGCCACAGAAGAAATTAGGAAATGGTAGACCATCCATGTCCACAAAGATCTCAAGCCAATACCTTTCCATAGCAGCTCTGAGGAAACACAGGTCCAGATCTTTGGGGCAGAAAGGTTTAAAGCACTTGAACTCATCAGAACAGGCAGAGCAGTCCCACAGAAACTGTGCACCTAGAAAAATGACTGCCAGCCTGGAGATCTAGGAGAAGCTATGCAAAGCTACCCAGAGCCGTGGAAACAGACTGGAAGCCGGGGGACCCCGGTGAGCACAGACCCACGCTGAGAAGCAAAAAGAGCAAGTCTTTCAGAACTTGAATACAGAAAACGATCTAAGCAAAGATTCAGCACAAACATCATGAGTCATAAAAGAGCTTACACGAGGGGCCGGAGAGAGAGCTCGGCAGTTCAGAGCATTTGCTGCTCTTGCAAAGGGCCTGGGTTCAGTTCCCAGCACCCACATGTTGGCTCACAACCATCTGTAACTCCAGTTCCAGGGGATCCAGTGCCCTCTTCTGGCCTCAATAAGCTCCTGCATGCACATGGTACAAATGCGCATGCACACAAGTTAAAAACAAATAAATCTCTTTTTAAAAAAAGAATGACAGCAAACAAAATAAAACCCATCAAAAATAAAGGGAAGGGCTATGTTACTTTTTGTGGTGTCGAACAAGGAGACCAGGTGTCCCACTGTATCCAGGACAGGCTTGGTCACACTGCCGTCATCTGACATTATTCACAGAACTTATTTCCAGTGCCAGGTTAGGTGACAATAACATCACTTTTGGTGGCACACCTTACCCACAGGATGGAACATGCAGGTTCAAATAAGAGACAGCTCTCTGTATGCATGTACTATAGTGTTCTTATCTATCCTCCTTCGGAGTCCTCAAAAAAGAATTCAAATGTTCAGGACACTCCTATTATTGTCATGACTTCCACATTGGTTCAACACGAGAAACCAATACATGTATAAGAGAATCTGAGTTTCTGCCTTACCCATACAGAGGCCCGTATCGCTCCCTGAGTTCCAATTGGCTCTCCCAAAAACCCTGCAAAAGAAAGGGGGGGAGCACAGGACCATGGTAAGAATAAAATTGAGCAAAATTTCAATGCTTCCAACTTACTCAGAAAAAAAACAAAACAAAAACCCCAGGACAGACAGCAAGAACACAATTACATAAACAATAAAAGAAGAATAACCATTATATTTTGTTGAATTACTACAGAATATTGGGTAAAGAAATGGCTTTTAAAAATATTGCTGAGTAAAACTCTCAGCCGCTCTATTTAATGGACAGAAGAGACCACACGCACTTAAGCTCTCTGTGCGTAATTGCTGCTCACACATCTGAAAACTATTTGGTTTTACATCTACAATATTCCTCTCAGATGTGGCTCACGTTCGCCAAGTCCCCTTCCATGGCCCTCATATGTGTAAACTTCTGAATCTACCCAAATTTTCACAAATTCCAAACTCACATGATCCAAGTTACATGTCAAACAACAAGTTTCCAAACCTAAGACCCTCAGCAAGGTTCTTCCTAGGCTGAAACTTTAGGGTACCGGAAGATGGGCATCGGGTAAAATTGGCGGAGGCCAGAACTTGCAAAGCCCGTGTGCTGCGGGGATGGGGCTGAAATGGATGCCGACGGGGAGCACAGGCACGCATCACGGGACATCACGTGGGCAGGCACTGAGACACGTGAGATGCGGCGGGAAGCGCGTGTTTGTGAAAACGTGCCTGTGTCGGGAAGGGCATGGGTGGAAAGAGCGGGATCTGAGCCATAGGGATGGAGGGTCCGAGAGCTGAGCGTTGGAGAAGGCACATGTCCTGAACGGAACCACGCCCTGTTTCCAGGCACTCCGCACTCCGCAGTGAAAGCCTGGGTTACAGCAAGGAAAGCCTAAGACGAGAACAGGACTAGAGTGTAAGTTCAGGGCCCCCCACAGGCAGAGAGCTACACTTGACGACAGAGTGCAGAGACAGGAGAAATCGTCCTCCCAGGGGTTAACCCCCCACTCGGTCATCCAGCCCCGAGTGGTCAGCCAGAAATCACACGCATGTAAGGAACACTAAGTGGCCTGAGCAAGTTGTGTCTATTCATTTTTATACATGAACTAAAGGCAGGGGACAATGGGAAATAATGGGGAGAGGAAAAGCAAAAAAATTATGTAATTCTATTTTAATTAAAAACACACACACACACACACACACACACACACACACACACACACACAAGTACCTCAGGTGGGTGCCCAGATTAGTACGCCTATGTACTAATAGACCTCTCTAATGATTTGACTTCCCTGCTTTAGAAAGAGCATGGCAGAGTTTACATTCACAATGAGAGGAGCTGCTGGGGACACTCTCCAGAGTCAGCCAGCCAGGGTTCTCCTGACAGGACAGCCGCCCCGCTGCCTCCGGAGGTTAACACCAAACACATTTTACTCCACCGGCTACATCTGATAGGTTCCCCCTGCCTTGTAACGTACGGGGATTTATTTTCTTTCGCCTTCCCATAGCATGGTTTGTTTGTTCTGTTCTGACACTTTTAAGTCTCTTCACACTTGCTTCAAGAGGGGTGTAGGGGGCCTGTCGGGGTGACTGTGGGCTTAGAAGCTGTGAGCCCAGCACCCCAGAGGGAGGGATGAGACGAGAGGGGTGTTTGAGAAGCGACCAGATGCAGGTCAGTCTCTGCCTAGGGCGTGGAGCAGTGGCCATGCAGGGGGAGGGGCGGGGGAGTCCCAGCATCCTCTGAGGGTCGCTATCAGGGTTGGCCCAAAATTAGCCCTTCCTGCCCTTGTATGGCAATCCACCTGCAGGATCTGGTGGCGCCTGCTGTTGGTCTGGAGGCAGTGTCCCCAACAAGTTAATCAGGCTTCTGAGAAAAACCAACGGCAGTAAAAAATAATAATAACCTTCAAAAATAGATACTGTGTCCCTATCTGCAAACGCCCTGGTCATCCCCGCTACCATGTCACACTCGTGAGCTGAAGGCCAGATGCTTAAAATATCTTCTCGCTGAACCAGCTTCCCCTCCCAACCACTTCCTTCTGCCTCCCCGCAGCCGCTGCCTCTGCTCTGCAGGCTCAGTCTTTTAACCGCTGTTTTCCTCTCTTCCCCTGAACCCTCTGAGTTTGGGAGTCCCTGTGGTCCTTTGGCCCTGCCGTTCTCTTCTGCGGACTGCCATTGCCTCCCTGCTGCCAGCCCTGACCCTTCAGTCTTGATGTTGGGCACAGCACGGATTCTGCAGCCCTGATCTCAACTCCTGTCCCTTGCAGGACAATCTTGCTCTTCAGTGCCAATCTTGTACTCAACGACAGTAGCCTGGAATGGTTCCTGGCCCGACCTTCAAGTCTATAAGTAAGCTAGCCCATGTGTCGCATGCAGCTGCGTCCTATAGCCTTCCCTCATTGGCTTTGGTCCCTCCAGGCTGCCGGGTTGACCGGTGCCACCATCCCCACATGGCTGCCTTCTTCTGTGCGCAATGCTCTCTCCCTGGTGTGTGTCCCTGTCTACAGCTCCTGCAGGACCCCCTTCCTCAGGAACTCCCCCACAACGACCCCTACTCGGTTGTTCTACCTGGAGCAGGACCACAGCTGCTATCTGCACTTCCCAATCCAGTACCTGACACATCCCAACTGGTGACACAAACCCTTGCTGGGTGGGTGGTGACCTTGAAAGTGTGAGTGTCTTCTACCTGTGCATCCTAGAACCTGGTATATTTAAATACTCAATAAATTGGCTTTGGGGTGGGTGAATGAATGGATGGATGAATGCATACTGATGAGACATAAGAGATGAATATCATAACCACAAAAGCTGGAGATGTAGATTCTTTGGTGGAGTGCTTGCCTAGCATGCACTGCGGGATCGGGGTGTGGCAGCACACACCTGTAATCCTAGCACTCAGGGGGTGCAGGTAAGAGGATCACAGCCATTACATAGCAAGTTTGAAGCCAGCCTCAAAAGGGAGGGAGAGAGGGAGGGAAAGGAAGGAAGGAAGGAAGGAAGGAAGGAAGGAAGGAAGGAAGGAAGGAAGCCCATTCCCATGGAGAAGGGCTCTTCCCATGATAGGCATTCTTTTTGTTGTTGTTGTTCAAGACAGGGTCTCTTATCTATCCTTGGCTGTCCTAGAACTCACTCTGTAGACCAGGCTGGCCTTGAATTCACAGAGATCCGCCTGCCTCTGCCTCCCAAGTGCTGGGATTAAAGGTATGCACCACCAACACCTGTTATATTTGCCACTCTATTCTCAGTCCACTAAGATTTAGTGTCACGGATGGCCATTGGAATTTACTAAGTATTTCTTGGCATCTGCTGAGATTGCATACATTCTTCTCCTTTGCTGTGTTAACATAGCAAGTTGCATTTGATTACTTTTCAAGGCCTATCCTCCTTGAATGAGCCCGCTTGCTCTTGATAAGTTATTCTTTAACATGCCGCACGTATTCTTCCTGCGAAGATCGCCGTGCCCCCTGAAGTGTAAACAGGAACAATGCCCCAATGGGAAGTCTTCTGCAAGATTCAGAGTCTCACCTGGCGGAAAAACATCAAGTTTCCAACAAAAGGAGAGGGCTTGGGGTGTCTGATGCCCAACTTCTCCAGTCTTGAGAATGCCGACGTGGAATACCTGGGTGGACAGAGAAGCAGACTTTTAGAGCCAAGAAACGAGTGCGCGTGTCCGTGTCATTGGCCCTGTTATGAAGCGGAACTTTTGAGTTCTCTTAGCTGGGCTGAGAGAAGTTCCCAGTGAACGCATCTAAGGGCAGGGAGCTAGTAAAGAGGACAGGAACTCAGGAGTGCCTCCCGATTGGGGGATGGGGAGGAGGGGGTCCCCAGGCCTTCAGGGGTCTGGAGGTACCTCAGAGGAGGCAGTCTAACACCTTCCTCCACTAGAACTCAGTCAGTTTCTCCACACACTCGCCTCAGTCCCTCAGTTCGTAAATCTATCATGAACCACAACTCAGAAGACAAAGCCAAAACTTCAGAGTGGCAGAGAATCAGCTCCCTGGTATCATTTTTCTGGGTCCAGGCCAAGCCCCTATTCACATATAACTCGCTGCTCATCACATTCCATGGCCATGGCCTCACTGAGAAAAAAAATAGTGATAGAGGCACCTCGGGACAAGGAGACCTCCTTACTCCCCACCTACAGCCTTTGTAAGACTGTTTCCCTGCCTAAACACATAAGGGAGGAAGATTTTCTCTGCCCCAAACCAGGAAGAGTGGCTCAAACGAGGCTGCACTACTTTTCAGTACAGCCGTCCAAACACTGGGATTATGGGGATATTTCAGTTTATGGGAACAGAGAGGTGACACAGTTAGAGTCGGAGTTGGCTTGGGCAAACCTACCATATGGCCCCGATCCCCACCCAGCCAGACGATCAGGTCAAAAGTTCAGTCGGTTCAGAAAAACTAATGAGTCAAACTGGGTGTTTAGCATCATGCAGAGATCAGCCAAATCCCAATTTAGGAACAGGGAAAAATAACAGAATAGCACTCCAGTCTGGCTTCTGATGAATACAAGAGCTCAAAACATTCTGCAGCTAGAAGGATGGGACATTTGCTTTATTCTCCAATCGTTCAGCAAACCCTCCACTATCCAGGGAAGGGGAGACACCTCTTAAGTGGGATTTACACGACACAGCATTGTACCTATAGCTAAAATAGCGACGGGGAAGAACCAGGGAGGGCACAACGGGGAGCAGGGGGCCCTCCCAGCATCTGAAAGGACTGCCCGTTTGAATGACTTCCCAGAGCATCACCGTGAAGTGCACATCATGAAGCACACGCTAGAGCCATGTGTGAATTACATGGATGAGCCACACCCACATTCCTGTTCGTTAGTGTGTGCACTAGGTCAGCAGCACTGTCTAGAAAACGTAGCCTTTCAAGCAACTGATGGTGTTTCAAATGCCTCTCCTTATCCTCAAATGGAGAGGTCAAGGGAGACTCACAGCTATTGAATACCTCCTTTAACACTCTCGAATCGGAGATTTTCCCATCAGTTTTTGCAAATTATTTTCTAAATATACTCTCTGATAGATAAAAAGAAATATGAAGATCTTGGGCCACATAATTACATCTTAATTTAGTAATTAGATGTCTTGATTGTCTAATTAAAGGACAAGAAGTCTATGCCTAATTACACATGCTAATTATTATGCAAGTCCACGCCTTCATTATGTAACTGCACTTAGAACACGGCCTGTGTGTCTCTGCACAAAATTCAGACATTTTCAAGCATATGGCACCAGCAGAGAGTGTCCTGTGCACAACCACAGATCTTGCTCACAGCCTGGACTCAGATGCAGAATGTGGGAGCCTTCGGTGGGAAGCCACCAGGTAAGGCCACCATCACTGGGTCCCTGAGCCCTGGAGGCAGAGCAGTCAGGAAGCGGAGCAGAAGCAGGAAGTGTGGCAGGGCTTGGAAATCTCAAGGTCTGCCCCCAAAGACCCAGCTCCTCCAGCAAGGCTCCAATTCCTAAAGGCTCCACCTCCTAAAGGCTCCACCTCCTAAAGGCTCCAATTCCTAAGTCTCCATCTCCTAAGTCTCCATCTCTTCAAGGCTCCAATACCTAAGTCTCCATCTCCTAAATCTCCATCTCCTAAGCCTCCATCCCCTAAAGGCTCCAATTCCTAATGCTCCACCTCCTAATGCTCCACCTTATAAGGCTCCATCTCCTAAAGGCTCCACCTCCTAAGGCTCCACCTCCTAATGCTCCACCTCCTAATGCTCCACCTCCTAAGGCTCCACCTCCTAAGGCTCCACCTCCTAATGCTCCACCTCCTAAGGCTCCACCTCCTAAGGCTCTACCTCCTAAGGGCTCCACCTCCTAAGGCTCCACCTCCTAAAGGCTCCACCTCCTAAAGGCTCCACCTCCTAAAGGCTCCACCTTCTAAAGGCTCCATTTCCTAAGACTCCACCTCCTAAGGTTCCACAAATGTCCAAAACAAAGAGTGGCTCCAACGGGCAATGAATGGTCACAATAAGCCTGTGAGGGACATTCCACATTCACATAATAATAAGATGGCCGTGAGAAGACAGACACACAACGAGGAAGCCAGATATCTATGAGGGCGGAGATCATTTCTGCCTTCCAGCTTCTAGAACTGGGAACCAATCAGTCCTCCATAGCACAGCCACGGGAAGCCAAAAACCAGGGTGCTCTCCCAAACATCCCAGGCAGTCCATGAAAATACATTAAATTTCCTTTTCTCCCTGTCACTTTCAGCACTGTCGTTGTAAAAGAAGGCTGTCTTTCATGTTAGGTTGTGTCATTAAATCCTGTATTATCCAACGAAAGTGCAGGTGGCCTGGGATGGGGCTGTGGCTATCGGGTCCTATGCAGCCGTTCTGTGATCACTGTGTTGGGATATTAGGACAGCTTTCCTTTGACAGGAATTAATGCAAATGTGGTCGCCACTACCATCCTGGACCTCTGTCCCTGTTTATAGTAAGGATGCTTAAGTCAGAAAGTGACAGCAGACATGCATACTGGTCCCACATGAAATTCCTTGGTTTTATGTTCACGTCTAAGGCAATCATTACATGCTACAGGATACGAATCCTGCGCTGCCACTGCTGAAGCTTGGGGTGTACCTTCTCAACATACACTGAACCAGATGCAGTGTTTCCACGATAAGGCTAAATTTCAAAGGCTACAAGTTTCCTGGTCTTTCATTTTCCTCAAAGCCAAGGCGCTCTCCTGATGGATTTTACACGCGACGATGGTTCGTTGTTTAGGCAAAGAAGCCACTTGAGGTAAACCTGGGGGTAGGGGTGGGGTTGTTGTCTGAGACAAGATCTCATATAGCCCAGACTAGCCACAACGTATGTGTGTTATATAGCTGAGCAAGGCTTAAAACTTCCCATCCTCTTGTTTCCGCCTCCTAACTGTTGAGATTGCAGGTGTGTGCGGGCATTATGCAGTGCCAGGGATCAAATTTTGTGTGTTCTGGGCAAGCTCCCCATAAACTGAGCTACATCCCCAGGCCTTGCAGAACGCCTGATGGGCTCGGGTCAAATGGACAGAGGTTTAGAATACCAGAAGCCAGTTAGAGGCCAGCCTGGCCTGCAGGCTTCCCTGACTCTGTGTCTCAGGCAGCCATGAGAGCGGCTTCCTCTTAATCTCCAGTCTGGTTCTGCCAGCCGTGTGGCTCATTCGTGCCACTCACTTGGAAAACAGTCACCTGCCACTTTGGCTGAATCTCCATTCTACTGCCTTCTGATTCTTTGCCTGGTTCCTCTCTCTACCCAGAGTAAGGAGGTGCAAGGACAGAAATAACTTAACTCTCGTTTTAGCACAGATGTTTCTGGTGGAAAAATTATGAAGTTTTGAGTTTGTGCGCAAGACTCTGATTTCTCCTTTCAGTACCTCAAGTCTGGCTCTCCCCCTTCCTCCCTCTCTCCCTCCCTCCCTTCCTTCTTCCCTTCCTCCCCGGGCTGGGGCGGAACCCAGGAACCCATCTACACTGTGCAAGTGGTCTCCCCCGGAATTACATCCCGATCCTCAGGTATAAATGGCTGACACGAGTTCTTCCCCCTAATAATGTAAAAGCACCACACACACACACACACACACACACACACACACACACACATACACACTCATGTGGCCGTTTCAGTCATTAGCCTGAAAGCAATTTTGTCACAAGACAACAGTTTTACATTTACACTGACATAAGAGAGCTATACAATCGTTGCTGTCATTGTCATTTATTTAGGTCACATTGTTTCCTATGTCCCAGGCACTGCAGCTTATATGCCATTTCATATACAACCTCCAACGACCGCTTGAACGGAGATGTCAGTATTATTTTCCTGTGGCTAGTTAGGAGTGCCAAGTTTGGGGAGATTTACTGGTGCACCCAAGGTACCAGAGCTGCTCAGTGACAGAATCAGAGTTCGAACCAGGTCAGGCTGTCTTCAAGCAGGTGTTGCTATCACCTACTCCGAGAACCTATTCAGTCCTCCAGGCTCTGGCTCTGTGGGCCAGCACCACAGGAGACTGCACAGACAGTGCTGGGAACAGAAGCAGGATGCTCAGAACATGCAAGCTTCATAAACACAGGTACTGGTGAGCTGACGGGTATTTGGGGGCTGCCTGTATGAAGCCAGCCTTTCATTTGTACTCCTAGCCTGTCCTGTGATTCTCCTGTTTTATTAATGTGTTTAGTGTGCATGCACGTGCACATATGTGCACACCTATGCGGGTCAGAAGAGGACTTGCAGGATTTGATTCTCTACCGCACCATGGGCTTTAGATACTGAACTCAGTCCATCGGGTTTGGCAGCAAGCTATTTTACCCACCCACTGGGCTACCCTGCCTAGCCCTTCGCTTGCTGTCCGAGTTCTTTCTGTCAGGTGCATTGATGTTTCTTTTCTCCTGGACCATCCCCACCACGGCGCAAATGGGCCCTGTGTCCTCCACCTTCCGGCAAGGGGGCAGACGCCTGGGTCCACCTGCCCCTCGCCTTTCTCCCCGCCTCTCGGCAGGGATTCTTGAGATGGAGATGTGCGGTCCCCTTCTGTCTCTTTAACCCCGTCTCTGTCTGTTCCAGCTGAGTTGCTGCCCCTGCAGAACGGGAAAGGGCTGCTCTTGTCGAGTGTATCTTATGTCAATCCCATGATGCCCTGCCGGTCTCTCCACTTGAGTTCTCCGTGGGACCTGCACGTAGCTGAGCGCTCCTTTGGAAGCACTGTGGGCAGCTGGCCTCTTAATGCTGGCCTGTCACTGTCAGTAGCTAACAAGTTAACTAACACTCCCCCGTTTCCGACTCTGGCTCCGCGCTCTCCACTGAGCTCAGACCCTCTTTATCTAGTTCCTAACACAAGCACACGTTCTCAGTATCTACTCAGCAGCTTAAGCATTGACTGCCATTGGTGGTTGAACGGGTAGTGTCCCCCAAAGTCTTGGCATTCCAACGCCTGGTCCCCAGTTAGTGGCGTCATTGAAGAAGTTTGGGTGGTGCAGGCTTGCTGGAGGAAGACCACCACCGGGAGCAAGCTTTGAGACTAAAAGCCTCAGGTCACTCCTAGTTCACTCTCTCTGCCCCGTGCTCGTGGCTATGGCGTGAGCGCTCAGATTCCTGTTCCCACCACCACGTCTGCTACTTGTAGCCATGACTCCATGGCATGGTAGACTCCCGTTCCCTCTGCAACTATAAGCCCAAATAAGCTCTTCCTTCTTAAGTTGTTCTTGGTCATGGTATTTTATCATAGCAACCAAGCCATATGTGATTCAACTATCGAATTTTAACTGTTTCTATTGTCACCTTGATGAGATTGGGAAACACCCAAGCATTGGTGAGGCATAGCTGTGGTATGTCAGTAGGAATTCTAGAGAGATTAGCTGAGGGGAGAAGACTCTCCCCTCAATCCCAGAACCAAATAGCCAGGGGGAAAGATCTAGCCGGCTGAGGGCAGCCCCGTCTCTGCTTTTGACCAAGATGTGAGCAAACATCCTCTCACCGCCATGTTGGACTGTATCTCCTGAGCCATGAGCCAAACTAAACCCTTCCTCTGTTAAGCTGCTCTTTGCCAGGTATTTGGTTACAGCAATAAGAAAAGTAACTAAAGCAACTATATTTAGACATTAAATAAAAGAACTAAGCATTTTCCATTCCCCCTCTAAGGCGGTTGCTCCTTTTGGGTTGCATAGTTGTTGTAACTATGACTGCCCCTCCTAATTGGCTATTAGACAAACACATCCCGTTTGCTTTAGGCAAAATGGTGATTGGCATCCGAAACAGGAGTGCTGAGTCCTCATCCCAAACAGGCAAGAAACAAGGCCTCCAGAAACTGCCAGCTCAGCTGACACCTAGACCCGCAAGGCACAGCTATGCCTCAGACGAACAGTTGAGTCAATTCAGTAATAATTGGGTGACCCAAAACATCAAACCTATTTAAATTCATGAGTTCAAAAGGATACAGACATATAGCATCACCTTCACCACGTGGGTGAAACAGTACACCTCTGATGCCATATCTGAAGCTTCTCCCACTGTTGAAAACTGCAGTAGAACTTGGAGACTCATTAACTGAGCTCTTTATAATTAAAATCACTTTACATGCATGGTGGTACCTTCTTTAGAAGGTAAATATTATGGTGAATCCTGTCAGAAATTGAAACCATTTTTAAGTCAGAAATTTAAGCTATTTTTAAAACAAGCTAGCTTTTCCCATTGCCAATATAACAAGTAACTGCAGGGGCTGGAGAGATGGCTCAGAGGTTAAGAGCACTGACTGCTCTTCCAGAGGCCCTGAGTTCAGTTCCCAGCAACCACATGGTGGCTCACAACCATCTGTAATGAGATCTGGCGCCCTCTTCTGGACTGCAGGCACACATGCAACCTGAATACGGTATACATAATGAATAAATAAATCTTAAAAAAAAAAGTAACCGTAGACACGGTGGCTTAAACAGTTCAAATTTACTACCTGTGGTTCTAGAGGCTGTAAATCCAAAATTCTTAAACACTTTTGGAAGCCTTCACACCTGAGGCCAGCTCCTCCTGGAGCCTCCCAGGCTGGCGGCAGTGACAGCCTGTGTTCACCACCTGTGTCTTCTCTCGCCTAGAACTCCTGCATCCCTTCTGCACGTGGACAAGGCGTCCGGACAAGCAGACCAGAGGGACTAGAGCTCAGCAGCCGTATTTCTGGATGGTCAGCGAGTCCCTTGTGCTTAAGCATTCTCCAGGCTGCAGTTAGGGTTTTCCCCCTGTATCAGGACCTGGGGTACACTAACGAGGGGCAGCCTCTGAAGGTGGTGACTTCTGTTTAATTTCCTTACACACACACACACACACACACACACTCCTGCCTTGTGGGCTTTTCTAGAGGGTTATGAGGAAAATACTATAAAAAGAGGATTTGGCCCACCGTGACTTGGGAGCAGGAAAGGGTCTCCTTGCTTCAAGAATATTCCGCCCACCTCATAAATATTCATAAGCTGTCTTAAAAACCCGTAGCACAAAGGCCACTGTATTGCCTTCCTGGCTTCCACATCTCTCTGGAGTGCCTGCTGAGCGATCTTCCGTGTCTCTCCCTGAAATCTTTCCTTCTAGAGACCAGAGCAGGACTGGAGAGATGACGGCTCAGTTGAGATCACTCACTGCTCTTGCAGAGGACCCAGGTTTGGTTCCCAGCGCCCACATGGTGGTTTACAACCGCCTACAACACCTATTCCAGAGGATCCAATGCCTTCTTTTTATCTCTGTGGCCACCAGGCACACACTGGTACACATACTTACAAGCAGGCAGAACATTCACAACACAAAATTAAATACATCTAAAAGGAAAAAAAAAAAGACAAAACCTAGAGACCCCTCCCTGTAACACAAGAAGTCTTGTGATTAGTTTAGATCCACCCCCACAATCCAGAATATTCTTTCTTAAGATTTTCAACTGAGGGGGGCTGGAGAGATGGCACAGAGGTTAACAGCACTGGCTGCTCTTCTGGAGGTCCTGAGTTCAATTCCCAGCACCACACGGTGATTCACAACCATCTATAATGAGATCTGGTGCTCTATTCTGATGCCCATGAAGATAGGTCACTCATATACATAAAATAAATATTTTTTTAAAATTCTCAACTGAATCATAGCTTCCAACCCCTAGTTGCCACGTATAGTGACCTTCATGAGGTGGGACATGGACAACTTTGGTAGCTGTTATCAGCTTCCATACCAACTCATATTTAGGTAGAGCCAGGCGTTATCTGGGATGTTCTGGAAAAGAAGTGCCTGGTATGGGGATGTCATGGGCTCCTTCAGACACATGGATGCTGTAGCTGCAGGGCAGAGCCAAGAGACCAGCAGGCTGCTCCCACCAGAGTTGACCTCTGCCCTGGCAGCAAAAATCAGCTTTGGCGCTCATGGTCTACATGGCCAAGTAGGTAAGCACCTTCTAGAAACCTTCATGACTTAGAAAGAAGTCCCCAAGCCGGGCGGTGGTGGCGCACATCTTTAATCCCAGCACTCGGGAGGCAGAAGCAGGCGGATCTCTGTGAGTTCCAGGCCAGGCTGGACCGACAGCCTCCAAAACAATACAGAGAAACCCTGTCTCGTAAAAACCAAAAACCAAAAACCAAAACCAAACAAACAAACAAAAAAAAGTCCCCAGCTAATGGCCACTTTTCCTTTTTAATCCTAGTCTTCAGGGCTTTTTAAGCACAATGACCTCACCCTTACAAAGCCAGTCGTGTGTGTGTGTGTGTGTGTGTGTGTGTGTGTGTGTGTGTGTGTGTGTGACACCTGAGAAAACTTTTGCCGTGCCTGTGTCTGGCCAGTACCATCACCTCCCAATTCCTTTTACATCTGTAAATGTGCCCCCCTGCCCCCCCCCGCCCCCGCCCAGGGGAAGCTTGCAGTTATGACCTTAAGTGAAAACCAGAACAGCTTCCATAAACAAAAACAAATGGCGATACTTTTTTTTGTTACAGTGACAAGACTTAATCTCACCCGCTGGGTGTGGCCCACAGTCACTGTTGAGAAGACAGGACTCCCAAAGTGGGTCTGAGCTCGGCACAGAGTGACGTGTGGTCTGCCTGTGGTGTGGCATGACTGATGGTCTGACCCGATGGCCAGAGACTGGCCAAGGAGACCTCAGTCCTTTCTCAAGGCTCGTGTGGTGGCCAGGGCCGGATGAACCTCTGTGCCTGGTCAAGGTGTCTCTACCACAAAGAGTCGCACAGCACCTGACCTTGGGCTTGGTCCGAGCGTGATGGTGGTTTATCCTCAGGGGAGAAAGGAGAGCAAGAGGGCCTGTGTGGCCCTTGGGCTAATGCACCCAGCACATTAGGGATAGAGAGAGTCGCCAGGCTGGTGGCTGCCCCCTTCACGGCTCCCCGTGTTCCCACTCACCAGCACGGTGCCAGAGGCTGGGTACCAAGCCATCGTGGAGGTCACCGGCACCACACTTGCCCAGGCATTCAGAGCCTAGGTAAGTTCAACAGCAGAGAGCAAAAGTGAATTTAGCATTTGAGTTCCAAACATTACATGAAAGAGGTGGCCCCTCTGTTGAAATCCGCATTTCCTATTTGGGTCATTCTGCTCACTACTGAGCTATACAGTTACGAATCAGAAAATACAGCAAACGGTGCTGAGTTGTTTCCTGCAAAAGCCAGTTTGGAAACCATCTGGGACAAAACAAAACAAAAAACAACTCAGACCCTGTAAGAAGGCCCTCTGTCTGTGATGCTGTCAAACCAGGGCACGCGACCATTACACCACAGCCACGTAAAGGCACCGGAGGAAGGATGGGCTGCAGGAGGCCACCGAGTCTTGTCAGAAACGCAAACGCGTTAGAAGACACCCTGCTCACTGAGTGTGCTCTCCACTGGGCACTCCATGAAAACCCAGCCCCATGTGAAAGAGCCAGGCGACGCCCACTAGGACAGTGACACCAGGTGGCTGGGAGAGGTGGGTAGCTCGGGAAGGACAGGCAAGAGAGGCCTGAGCCGGCCATCTCGTCTTGGGAGCCAGCTCTCTGCCACCAGGCATCTAGTCACCAAAGGCTCTTGGGGCACCGGCCTGTCTTTCCACGCCAGTGAGAATTAAAGGAAACTGAGTCAAACAGTAGAGTCGTGGTGTGAGTACACATAAGCTTTGTGTCTGGTGTAAAGGGGACAAAGTGATCATCTGATGTCAGAGTGGCAGGTAAGTGACTTTACTTACGGGGGGTGGGTGGTGTGGCCTTTTAAAGTGTTGTATACTTATCTAACTTTATCTGTAGTAAGCTACTTTGTTGACCAGGAAAACCAATGACGATAGATGGTCTGTGAATAGACGGGCAGAGGACAGACAAGCGACAGATCGGTAGATGATAGGAATTAACTGGGCCTAACACAACACAAAACTGTTACTTAAAACACTGATTGTTTTTAACTCGATTGTGTGGTACTCAGGAGTGAACCTCGTAGATGACATCAATAATTTGCAATGTCGAGAGGTCGGACATCACTTGCGGAGTGAGAAAAGGCGCAGGGCTGTCCTCTGACCACCGGGGTGCACATACTTACGTGCACCTACGGAAGCCTTCCCTTACGTGAACATGCACACACACACACACACACACACAGAGAGAGAGAGAGAGAGAGAACAGCAAGTCACTTCACTGTATGAATAAGTTACAATTACAATTGCATTTTTGTAAGTATGTGTGTATTCTCCCATGAGTCCATGTACACCACATACATGCAGAAGTAGAAGACTGCATGGGATCCCCTGCAACAGGAATTAGAGGTAGTCAATGAGCCGCCTCACGGGTTCCTCTGAGAGCAGTATAAGCTCTTAAACACTGAGCTGTCTCTCCAGTCTCTATGACAGTGTTTAAAAGACCAGATTAGACATACCCAACAGATACAGAGATAGAGTAGAAAGCCTTTCCCCAAAACTCCTCTTCTATGATTGAGAGGGTTGGGGGGGTCCTAATTGTATAAATACAAGCACCTTAAATATTTTGAAAATCAAAAGCGTTTTGTGTTTTTTTTTAAAGTGGGGGACCTGTAGAGGTCAGGGGTGTTGGATCTTCTGGAGTTAGAGTTACAGATGGCTGTGAAGCACCTGCCATGTGTGCTGGGAAATGAACTTGGGTCCTCTAGAAGAGTTCTGCATGTTCTTAACTGCTGAGCCATCTTTCCAGCACCTGCATCTAACTTTTCTTTCTTCCTTCTTTCTTTCTTTCTTCCTTCCTTCCTTTCTTTCTTTCTTTCTTTTTTTTTTTTTTTTTGGTTTCTTTTCCAGACAGGGTTTCTCTGTGGCTTTGGAGGCTGTCCTGGAACTCCCTTGGTAGTCCAGGCTGGTCTCGAACTCACAGAGATCTGCCTGCCTCTGCCTCCCGAGTGCTGGGATTAAAGGCGTGCGCCACCAACGCCTGGCTCTTTCTTTCTTTCTTTCATTCTTTTTTGGTTTTTCGAGACAGGGTTTCTCCGTATTGTTTTGGAGTCTGTCCTGGAACTTGCTCTGTAGACCAGGCTGGTTAATTTGTTTTTTATGTGCATTGGTGTTTTGCCCGCTTGCATGTCTGTGTGAGGGTGTCAGTTCCCCCTGGAATTGGGGTTACCGTCGGTGAGCTGCCATCCAGGTGATGGGAATTGAACCCAGGTGTAGGGTAAAAGGACCAGCCAAAGAAGTCCACTTTGGCCCTGACACCAGAGCCAACTCTACCCCTCCAGAACCGTCCTATTGCGACTCTAAGTAGCCTGGCTTCTCCATAAGCCAGGTCACCTTTGCAGCTCTGGAGTTGTAACACTCACACTCACTCACATTTTCCTTCTGACGTCTGGCACTCACACTCACTTACACCAGGTCCTCTGGAAGAGGAACCAGTGCTCTTAACTGCTGAGCCGTCTCTCCAGGCCCTGAATTTAGCCTTTTAAAAAAACTACTTCAGCAGACAGAGGTCCAAATATGGCACCACACCACAGCCCATGTGCAGCCCTGGCTGCAGATTCCAGGAGCTGAAGAACCTCCCTCACATACCACACACGTGTGTGTGCGCACACACACGTGCTGAGTTCTGCAACCCCAAGGGGACAGAGCTTTGGACAAGCAAAGTGTCCTGGGGACAGAAGGCAGGATATGCAGGACTTCGCAGAAGAGAAGAGCAATGAGGCCACCTCAGATCAGAGGTGGCAGTCTCCACAGAGCCGCTTACAGGGCCTGCTCCTCCAAGAAAGGTCGGGGCTGAGGCCGTGGCCTCTGCCTCGGGAGGCCATTTCTCACTCTGTCTGCCAATTAGCAGGCGAGCCCCACAGACAGCCAAGGCCTGCAGGTAGTGGCTTGTTTAGGTAATTGATGGCGTTGTCCTCACTGGGGAATCTCAGCGCATCAAAAGCTGTTGAGAAGCCAAAATTCACGGAGAGTCTGTATTAATCACTTTGTCAAGCTCAACAAAGGCTCTCTCGCTTTGCTAATAGCCCCAGATGAGGTAGCAGCCCTCAGTTAAGCGAGGACGCGGTGGGGCTCTTAATTATTGTATCAAAGGGCTCAGGTACACATTTTCACGTGCCTCGTTTTCATGAGGACAGCGGGAAGTTCAGGTAGGGCCGGCGTTTCCCAGGCTGCTCAAGTGCAGGGCAAATGGGTCCCCCAGTCTTACTGAAGCTCACAGAAAAGGATCTAGAAACCTCGTGGACCCCAAGGTCAGGGTGGCCTCGTCTGGGCTTGAGGAAGTTAGTGATATCCAGTGGTTCCTAATGTAGCCTGCAGCCCTTCCTCCTGCCCTGAGCTGGACTTCTGCAGCCCCAGTAAAGAGACCTTTGCTTCCCCATACTGCTGAACCAGTTCCTGCTAGCCTCCCCCAGACAGCACCCCAGAGCCCAGCCTCCTGAGAGGGCTTCCAGCGATTATCCGACTCCAGGCCGTCTCTCCCAAGGTCCTGGTCACGCTCACACAAACCTCCCTCAGCCACCTGAAAGCCTCCAAGACACTTCACATTGTCCCTTCCTCCACCTTCTGGGGCCACGGGCAGCTCAGGGGTCCTCTGACGTCTGGTCACACCTCAGACGCCAACTCAGGTTCTCGGAGGCCAAGTCAGATCTGCAGAACACCAACTAATGCCGGGGAAACGGTGGGTTTCACTGCACAGCCACCGTGGAAAAGATCAGGGACACACCTGAAGCCACTCGGAAGCCGGTGCCAGGATGGGGTGGGGCTCCGACAGCCACAGGGGTCACATCAGCAGGCTCTTAAAAGCATTGCACGTCACACTGGAGAGACAGGAATGGGCCTGTCCTGTGAATGGTGGAGCCATGGGTCCCCCTGGTTTTGGAGGGGGGTGATGACTGTCTTCCAGCCTCACCCCCTTTAGGCTGGGACAGTCTTGCACATTTTTAGTCATGCTGACCTGTTTCCTGCTCTGGGCTCAGATCCAAGCTCTTCTCCTCTCCAAGGCCAGGACTCTCAGGTGCATTAAAAGAGATACCTAGAGCACAGTTGAGGGAGACCCGCGCTCTTGGGGTGTGGCCGTACCAGCCCCGGCGGTCCACGTGGCAGCCGCCTGCTCCACTGTGGAGCTGAGGAGCAGCCTTCGCCCCCACTGGGGGTTGCCAGTGGCCGGCCTTCCCTGTCTGGTACACATGCCGCTCACTCCGCTCCCTGCCTCCATCCTGGCAGCCGCCTCCCTGTGGCGACACACCCTCTCGGAATCTGCATCAGAAGGTCTGCTTTGTAAGGATGGTAGTCCCGGGTTTGGGGCTGCACCAACACTCCTGTCCTAGGCTTCCTGTTGCTGCGAAGGAACACCGCGGCCACGGCAACTTTTGCAAAGGAAAACATTTCATTGGGGCTGGCTCACAGTTCAGAGGTGCGGTGCCTTGTCGTGATGGAGGGACACGGCGGCAGGCGGGCAGACAGGCGCCGGAGAAATGGCTGAGAGAGCTACATCTGGGTCCGCAGGCAGTGGGAAAAGACCATGAGCCACTGGGTCTGGCTTGAGCTTCTGAGACCTCAAAGCCTGCCCCTGGGGACACTTCCCCCAACAAGGCCACACCTCCTAATAGTGCCACGCCCTGTGAGCCTGTGGGGCTGTTCTCTTTCAAATATGACACCATCCTCACTTGAATATATTTGCAGAGACCCATACTCTAATATTGTGAGGTTCCAGAGTCTTAGGGGGACACTATTCAGCCTGTTCCAAGGGTCATCAAGACTGGTAGCACATGTACAGTAACATAGCACATGTGGTTGGTATGTGTGGGTATGTTAGTTGTGTGGTATGTGTACAACGTGTGTGTTCATAGGTGGTATGCATGGTGCATGCGGTGTGTGCACATATGATGTATGTGTTATGTGGTGTATATTTAATGTGTATATGGTGTACATGTAGTGTATGTATATTATGTGTGAGTGTTGTATGTGTATCATTTGCATGTAGTATGTATGTGGTATGTGAGTAAATGTGTGTGTAATGTTTATGGCATGTATGCTATATGCACGTATGTGACATGTGTGTTACGTGGGTATGTAGAATGTGTGTATGGTATGGGGGAGTGGTTAGCTGTGTGTGTGGTGTATGTGTGTGGGGGTGTGTTACATGGCATTCGTGGTATGTATGTGCTGTGTCCTTACTACCCCAAGGACAGAGTTGGTGAGGCAGGAAGAGGCCCCATTCCAAACCCATCTTGCAGTGGGCTCACACTGAGTGTCCCGTTTTTTCCTATTTCCTCTTGGGTTTCCTGCACACTGTGGCAACACCACCACCCTCTATCCCAGATGGTTTAGTCAGCCCTCCTTTAGGGGTGAAGACACGAGGGGTCCCTGGTGCAGTCTCCCCAGCAGCTTTCCAGGGGGAGGGGCAGTGCACATGGCAAGGGTGAGGGGGCAGTGTGACCCAAGTAAGATCATTGTGCCACAAGCCTGGGACAAGAGGGAGCCCCCCTGTCTTCTGAAAGCCGGTAACCAGCATAAACATTTCCCCTTGGTAACCCAGGATGCTCTAGCACCCGTGAGACTATGAAGTGTCTCTGGCCCTGTTTGTACTTCAGCCAGTTCTGCCATAACTGCATCCATACATTTTCTGCCTGGCACAGATCACAGAACATGTCCTCCACCGCAGCTCACCGTCTGCAAGGGTGTGCATGGGTTGCTGTTTCAAAACCTGTCAAGCACGCTGTACACAGGTCTCTTCGGGGTCTCCCTCTATCTTCAGACATGCTTCCCCTCACTCTGCTGTCCTGGACTGGAGTTGAGAGCTCGGGGGTTCCTGAAAGTATGCGCCCCCCCCCCCAGTCACCAGAACCAGTCCCTGCCCTCAATCCTTTTTATGACTGGAAATTCCTAGGCCCAGGTCCAATCTGAGTCCTACACTGATCTGCTTCAGGAACTCTTTTTTGTTTTGTTTTGTTTTGGGTTTTTTTTTTTTTTGAGACAGGGTTTCTCTGTGACTTTGGAGGCTGTCCTGGAACTCGCTCTTGTAGACCAGGCTGGTCTCGAACTCACAGAGATTCACCTGCCTCTGCCTCCCGAGTGCTGGGATTAAAGGCTTGCACCAGCAATGCCCAGCTCTGCTTCAGGAATTCTTGATGATCATCTCTTCACAGTAAGGCATGCCATGACCCCCCCTGTCACTGTCTCAGCTGGCAAATTCCTCCTCAGTATCTCTGGTTTACTTGGATTCACTACTATCATTTTAGTAAAAACTGAAATATCCATTAGCCTTAAGTGGATTTCGTTGCTGTTTGTCTTATTGCTGTTTTGGTTTTTGCCAGAGACGGACTTGGAACATGGGAGCAACTGAAGGCAATCAGTTCTTCAAGAGTTCCCTGTATCGAAATTATACAGCAGCATTCTTGGCACAGGCTGGACCAGTACCTCCCACTACAGGGTGGGATCTTCTTCAGCCCGTTCAATTAGGCTTCAATTTGCGGCTTGCTGAGCCAACCGGAAGGCAGTTCTGGAACAAAGCCTCGAGTGTTGCTCCTTCCTCTACTGTGTTCTGTGTTCTGGTCCAAAACAGAGCTTCCTCAAGCCTCAGCCATTATAACCACAAGGAGTAGACACCAGTCTCAGCCCAGAACAGAGCTACTCCTGCTAAGCCACAGACCGCGGGGAAACTAAATGTGATTGTTTGTGACTGAGTTTGGGGTAGCTCATTATACAGCAACAGCTGACTGATACAGCCACATTCACTTAATTTCCCAGGGCTTCATTTCTACATCTATAAAACAGGGCCACTGGACCATAATCAGTAAGTGCAGTCTTTTTACTCATGATGCACGAATAATGACTGTGAAAAATGACGGCCAGTGACACATGCTCAACAGTACCAGAGACTAAACGTATCACAGATTACAACTGCAAGGGAGGACTGGAAAGGTTGAAGTTGAGAACTTGGGACATGGGAGCTGGGGGGCCTGGTTTGTGAAATCTCAGAGGAAAGTTTGAGAGTCTTTAAAAGACTCTGTCAGGGCCATTTGTGTGGTATGTTTTAACTAATAGCCGGCAGCTTCCCGGCAGCTGGAGCGGAAGAATCACCTGTTATTAGCAAGAGGCTGGCACGGTTGAAGCCTGCAGAGCGTGTCTCTGATTGATGATTGATGTAAGAAGGCCCGCCCACTTTGGGTGGTGCCAACCCCAGACTGGTGTCCTGGGTAGTACAGGAAGGCAAGCTAAGCAAGCCATGGAGAGCAAGCCAGTAAGCAGCTCCCCACGGCTCCTGGCTCCTGCCTGCCTTCCCTTCATGATGACCATAACCTGTAAGCCAAACAAACCCTTTCCTTACCCAAGTCGCCTTTGGACAATGTTTTATCATAGCAAAGAAACCAAACTGCAGCAAGAGCTGAAAGGTAAATGGGCAAGTGTGGCGTCCTCTCAAGCCTCTCTGCCGGCAAGGGGAGGAAGAACGGAGTAGTAGTGGGTAGAGTATGCAGTCACACCTTTAATCCCAGCACTCAGGAGGCAGAGGCAGGCGGATCTCTGTGAGTTCGAGGCCAGCCTGGTCTACAGAGTGAGTTCCAGGACAGCCTCCAAAACAATACAGAGAAACCCTGTCTCGGAAGAGGGGGGAGGGATAAGCTGTGGAGTATGGGTCATTTGGTTAGCTGGCTGGTTGTTGGGTTAGTTGACTGGTTGGCTGGTTAGTTTATTGGCTAACTAACTAGATTATTCACTAGGTCTAAGACAGAAGATGAGCAAAGTGTAGAGAAACGTCTTTGGTGGCCTGGTAAAGGATGGGGGAAGTTAGGGGCTAGGCTCCCGTGAGCACCAAACACAGTGTCTCACAGCCTATGCTGAGAGAAGAGGAAGACTTCACAGGGTTATGTGCCAATTTGCCACACATCATTTACGCTTCAAGTTCTTGAACCCAGAGGCAGAGCAACCAGCAACCAGCCAAATGACAATCACATGAAAAGAGATGGCACTGTCCCTTTCACGCCAGATGACGAATGTAAATTTCGACATGGGAAAACTTGAACATGTCTGGGAAGTAGACTAAGCTAGGAGCTTGCTTTGAAAGCAGTCTTTCAAGGAAGAGATTTTTGAAATAGCTAAGAACTGGTGGGCACTAAACATTGCCACCGGTGGGTTAGTAACGGCGCGGCACATGCAGTGGTAATAAGGATGTTGTTCAAAAACCCTCACTTTCAAAGAGATGGGGAAGTATGACCACCTCCTCTTCGTCGTATGGGAACTGAAGATCTGAGGGTCAAAGCTGGCTGTGACACTCTGGCCTTGGTAAAATTACCCGTGGCTCTCCTGTACTGCCTTCCTTCCTGGGTACACTTAGGCACAATATCTTACATAGCCTGTTTAAGGTCATAAGGTCAGTCAGGGTTTGAACCCAGGTCATCACAAAGTCCAAGCTCCGAGCCATTACAGAAAGAGGGAGAGGCAGGCAAGAGTGAGGTGTCTGTGGACTGGCGAGCTGCTCATGTATCGAGAGTTTTCCCGAGTGGGCTCGGCTACGCCCTTTGTGATGCGTCACATCCTTTCTCTAACGTGTCAGACGGAGATAAACTTCAGCCCACACCATAGTATAGCACGGCTTACAATGGTAACAATCTCTTAAGAACCAGATGGAATCTCACCGTGTGACAAATGAGGGTGGTGGCTGGTCCCTGTGGTACTCAGCCCGAACGGAGTGGTACCCCGTAAGATGACAAAGTATCAAAGAACACTGGGCACGCACTGGACGTTCGTTTATGCCCCACAGGGTCCTATAGGTTCAGTGCAGTCGACCAGGTCACTGAGTGCCTACTGCCCAGAGGGAGTGGACTGAGTTCTTGGGCCAAATACTGAGTGTTCCAACTAAAGCGAGTCACACCTGCTCCCCCCTCCACCTTCAGATGAGGAGGTGCTGGGTGGCCAGAGAGAGAGGGAGAGAGAGAGAGAGAGACAGAGAGACAGAGACAGAGACAGAGAGAGAAGATAACAGGTGTGAGGGGGTAAGGATGTAACGATGAGGCTGTCAGCGGAGTGAAGAAGTGACTTCCCACAGAAGAGCGGGAAATGGGCGTGGGCAGAGGTACTCAGAGGAACTGAGAGCAGACGTGAGGACAGCGGAGAGGTGTGACAGGAGATGCCCCAACGTGGACGGGTCCCCAAGGGCCCTCATGAGCAGAGCCAGGGATTGTTGGTTCGAGGGAAGGAGGCCCAGGGAAGGCTTACTTCTTCACACTGGGGTGCAGTTAGCCGCTTGCGGGGTCTCCTGGCTCGACACGCAGGGTGAATCTGAGGGGCTGGAGACAGGCAGGCAGGGGAGACGTCCCAGACTCGGATTCTCTGAAAGTCCCCAGCCATAGGAGAGCAGATAGAGAAGGGGCAGCTCCAGGGCCACCAAAGGATCGAGACTGGCTGGATTAATGACTAGCTATAGGGGTGAGAGACAGGAAAAAAAAACAAGACAGAGTCCCAGAGAGTCAGCGAGGGACAAGGTGGAAAGCGTGTGTGCACAGAGACATGAGGCTTAGTTACCTCCTCTTACCCACAGGAAACGAGAAAGGAACCGTGACCTGCCCAGCATCACTCTGCAGGAAACTGCTGGTCCCTAAATGAAAGGTCTGGCTGATTCCCAGCGCACAGCACTTTTCCTGAGAGCTTTCCACCCTCGGCCTCGGCGGCCCCTTCTCTCGGGATGTGGTTACTAAAGTGCCGGTTGTCTGTGTGCTCGGAGAGGGTGGAGGGTGTCACTGATTACAGCCCCTTCCTTGATGCTTGGCAGCCCGTGGCCCGTTCGTTGCCTATTGATTTGAGAAGGTGGGAGAGTGAAGTGTTTCCCACATCTCAGGGAGCCCAATGTAAATCTCGCGTTTATTGACATTAGGAGGGCGCAGGTTAGCTAAGATGCCGTGTCTTTTTGCTCTGCAGTGGAATGATAACTTGGCCCACTGATGCTGGCTATCTCATTGATCACTTCTGCTCCTTGGTAGGGCTTCCACTGGGCTCGTAGCTGAATAATTACAGTGGGAGAAATCAATAAATCTCTACATAAATACACATTGTGGCGGGGACAATGGAGCGCCGGACCTATGGGGACGATCATATCAACAGAGGACGCTGGGGGAGAGTTTAGATGCCGTTGCTCTCCACCACCGGGGCTGGCGATCAATAGGAGCATACAGAGCAGTGCCTGCCCCTTGCTCCCTCTCTACGGTGGCCGTGGATGCTCTTCTCCCCTCCCAGGGGTGGGGCGCTCCGCCAGTCATCATCCCCAGTACCATGTCTGCATGCCCATCATCCCTAGTCTTGTTCTCTCATTCCTAATGCTTTACCTCCCTGAGCTCATGGGACCACCACCCACGGCATGTCCACGAGGAAACCAGTGCAACAGCCCAGAAAGCCTTTGGCATCCAATGCTTGCATGAACAGAGAATGCATTTACTCTTTCAACTAGGAGTCACGAGCAAGGCATTCTGCCAGGTGCCGGAAACGCAGTGGCTCATCCTACCCTCCCTTGTACATACATATTCGGCCGTATCTGTAACAGCATCCTGTGAAGCAATGGCGCCCTAGCGGTTAGTTGTGACTGTCGTTTGTTGGGCCGCTGTGAGGCGCTTGTGGCTTTAACTCAGGTGCTTCCTTCAGGGCATACAGTCAGGAAGACAGGATAGGCATGTGTGGCAAAATAAAGTTGTAGCATTTAGAGAGAACAGGGCAGAAGAGGCAAGGCTCACTGCAGACTGACCTGCTGGAAGGGTCCTTCCTGGAAGATCACTGAGGGGGGCTTCTGAAGGGTGGACAGGATGTAAAGAAGCAGCCAGGGGAGGCATTCTGGCAGGAGGGTGCTGTGTGGCAGGCAGAAGAGAACCACAGGGAGAGATTTTAGGGCACCCTCTGGTCAGAATGTGGGGACAGCTGCTGGTGTGGTGTGGTGCCGTGCTGGCGGCCTCTGGTTCTTTCCACAGCGTGTCTGTGCCGTCCTCCGGAAGTAGGGTCTTGGTGGAGGAGAACCCACTGTTTCTAGGATCTTGGCTTAGCATTTTGGGTCATCCCTGACACCATTTTTTACCAAATACTTTGAGAAAATAGGGGCTTGGGCAGCCTCCTTCTGGAACTTTCTTCAGGAACTGGTTCTCCATGGAGATGAAACTTGAGAAGCTTGTCTTGGTGTGGCAATGTCTGGGAGGGATGGGATAGCTCATGAGTATGGGCTGGAGCTGGACTCTGCTTAGGCTGGTGACAGACAAACCAAAGATGCAGAGAGTTCCAGAGGAAGCCTGGAACCACAGTCCTCCTGGTCCCTCCTACCATGCAGATGCACAGCATCACACATTCCTGATGAACCGGGAGCCATGAGGGCCCCAGAGAACACGAGCCAATGATCTCAGCTCCCCAAAGACACTTTCCCTGCAAGTCATCCCTGGCCAGAGGAACAAGTCCCTAAAAGGCTACCAGGGTCCCCAAAGATGAGTGCTTGCCTTAGATGTCAAAGGATAGCCTGTTTGTTCTTGGGGTGTCTGGGGGTGGGGGAAGGGGATACTAGGTAGCTCTGTTTCTGGGAAAGCCACTTCCACTTCCTGCTAAGCAAACATCAAACAGGTACCTGAGTAGCTCAGCAAGGCACAGACAAAAAGCCTGACCTTCTGCTTTGTTGATGTAGGAAGCGAGATTCTTGTTTCATTTCTGCCTAGTGTGCTTTTGATGGGCAATGGCTCCCACGGCTAGTGTGTTTGAATACTTGGTCTCCAGTGGTGGCGCTGTTCTGGACACTTGCGGACTCTTTGGGACCATGACCTAGCTAACAGAAGTAGATTTCTGAGGGTGAGCATTGATGGCGATAGCCACTTCAAGCTCTGGCCTGAGTTTTAGCTTACTGACCCGCCAAGATGTGAAGTAACCACGCTACAAGCTCCGATCACCATGGGTCGAGGTGTCCCTATGGCCACCAGGATGAATGAGTCATGCACCAAATTAAACCTCAGCTCCTTTAAATGCTGCTGTCGTCTTACAACATAAACGCAACTGATACCCCTGCTCCAAGAGTAGATGCTGCCAGAGGCCCAAATTCCTTCCTGGATAAGGGAAGGACAGATGGGAAATTGCCAGTAAAGTGCATCCCAGGCAGCATGCAGACGTGGGTCCCCAGCACCCACGTAAAAAGCCAAACATGCCAGCATGAACCTCTAACCCCAGCACTGGGGGGAAGCAGAGATGGGGGCGGGGTCCCTGGTGCTTCCTGGCCAGCCACCCTACCCAATCAGTGAGCTCCAGGTTCAGTGGGTGTCTGTGTTTCAAAGGAAGAAAGGGCAGAAAGGCTGGACAGATGGCTCAGCAGCTGAGAGCATGTACTGTTCTTGCAGAGGACCCCAGTTTTGTCCCCGTACCCACATCTGGAGTCTCACCACGGCCTGCAACTCCGGTTCCAGGGATCCAAGGGCCTCTGCCATTCCCACCCAGATGCATGGACATAAACGTAATTTTCTTTTTAATGAAGGCAGAGAAGCAACTGAGTAAAACACCCGATTTTGACCTCTGACCTCTATACACACTTGTGTACGCACACACACACATGCTAATGTGCACATACATGCATAGACAGACATACAAAGAGAAAGAAGGAATGAGCATAAGGAACGAGAACATTGCCATAGTTTTCTTAAAAACTAAAAATAAATAAATAGATTAAAAAAAACCACCACCACCACCACCACCACCACCACCACAACAAATCATCTGCCCAGTGAATCTGGCCCTCCTGCAGAATCCAAAGTCTTGCACAACTGGTTCATTTGCCTCCATGAGCAAATAGTGCCCGGAAGCTTTATTGTTTATAATCACCTTTTATTCAGATTGCAAATACTATTAGCCAGTTTAATCACCTATTTGCCAAATTGGGAGCTATTTTTAAGGATCAATTCACTCTCAACAAAGATGCTTTGCCGGAGGGCTTCCCAGAGCCCACATCTAAACACCTTGTGTCTTCCCTGCAGCCGAGTCCTAAGGACACCATTTCTGATCATGGTGGATCTGCGGGGGGAGGGGGGGCTCAGCCTATCGAGAAAGTGCCTTTGAAGGTCATAAAATGCATCTGGCTGTATAAGGTCTGGTGCATATGCTAAAATAATCAGTCACGTTGTTTTACAGTCACACCTCGTACTCTTGTTCTGGGAAATCAATAAAGTGAGAAGGACAGACATTGGGCATGACTATTGAAAAGAGAAAACAAAAAAAAAATCCATAATATTCCGTAGAAATAGTCCTGGAGGAAGTGCAGACCTAGTTTTCACAAGCAGGCATGTTTTTTATCTCCACACTCATCAGTGCCTTATTAAACTGAAGTACCCATTGTATCCCAGGCAAAAATGCAAAGAAAAAAGACTCAAAAGGGAGGAGCGGCGTGCATCCTTCTCTAGGAGCTCCGAGGCACTGGAAATTATCCACGGCCTTTGAAATGGATTTCTAAACTGCCCATTATTCACACTCTTAATGTGTTGTTCCGCTGAATGTTAGCACCTCTAATGGACCTTTGCCAGGGATCCTTCCTGCCTGAAGTAGTCCCCCTCTTCTGAACTGCCTGTTCTGTTCTTCCCTGCATTTCAAGCCCCATCTAAAGGCCCATCCCCTGGCAAAGGGGAGTCTGACTGGCAGGTGACTCAGATCAGGGCCGGAGACGTAGCTCAGCTGATAGAGCTTACTGAGCCTGCATGAGGTCCTGGGTTTGATCTTGAAGACTGTATAAAGTCAGGCATAGTGGTGCGTGGTTGCAATGTGTCAAAGGATGATGGAGGCAGGAGGATCAGGAGTTTGAGGTCACCCTTGATTACATAGTGAATTAGAGGCCAGCACGAGCTATAAGGTCAGGCATGGTAGTACTTGCTGGTAATCCCTGCACTTGGGAGGCAAAGACAGGGGGATGTGTATGAGGTCAGCTTGATCTAAGAGCGAGTTCCAGGTCAGCCAGGGCCATGCAGTGAGAGACCCTGTCTCAGGAAACAGACAAATAAAACAAAACCAGCAGCAATAAAAACCAAAGCTCAAGGCTAAGGGTCTGTAGAGATGCATCAGTTAGGATCACTGGCTGCTCTTCTAAAGGACTTCGGTTTAATCTCCAGCACCCACACGGCCCCTGCCAACCTTCTGTGACTCAAGTCCCAGGGGACCTGACTCCCTCTTTGACTGCCTCCGGTATTGCGTGCAGGTGCTACACAGACACATACGCACAAAACATGCATAAACAAAAAGGAAAAAAAGAAAAGCAAAGGCAAAGGCCAGCCGGGCGGTGGTGGCGCACGCCTTTAATCCCAGCACTCGGGAGGCAGAGACAGGCGGATCTCTGTGAGTTCGAGGCCAGCCTCGTCTACAGAGCTACACAAAGAAACCCTGTCTCAAAAAAAAAAAAAAAGCAAAGGCTAAAGGACCAGTCTCAGGAGAAACGAGAGTCATTCACAAAGCTCCGGTGAGGGCCCCCGCACTGTTTCTGAGGTGTATTTCTAGGCTTCTGGGGCATTTTGTCTGGTCTTGGGGCTGCCAAGTACAATGAGTAGCGAGTCTGACCAAAAGGAAGAATCGCCATTTGTGGACAATTTGGGGTTTAGCCAATTTTTCAGGAGCAGTAGTTAGGTCCACGTGGACCTACAAACAATGCCCTAACCATCCCCGTCCAGAAGGTTCTATCACCATCTTTGCTGCTGCCCACACCATGCCCAAGTGGTTTGGTAGCACCCCTGACGGATGGCAAGGGCACTCACACACTCCCAGAGCATCGTCCCTGCCCCCTGAATGAACCAATGTGTTGCTTGCTGTTCCTCTGATGTTGAACTTTGAGCCAGAATCATTGTGACCCCGAGTTAAAGCCACTAGACTCCGTAGCTTTCTTGTCCTGTAGGGAACAATACATCAACCCTTGGAGCCTGAGGGTCTAAAACGGGTGACTTTCATCTTGGTAGCAGGCTTCACTTCCAGCTGTCTTTTCCAGGGTTAACTTTCCCTCCTACCATGCACAGCGTTACTCTGTCGAATAGATGTGGCAATACTGGAGTAAATGGAACTGCATAGGCTTCTCTCCTGAAGGATTTTCCAGGGCCTTTGATCTTCTATGAATCTCCAAGAAAAGCAGACCTACCTTAGATCTAACGTTCCAAATATTGTTAGGAACAAAAAACTGGGAATGGCGACTAAACGGATCTTTGGTCTGAATGCTGACATTGTGAGCCTGGCTACTTTTCCCTCCTACCCTTGACTGTGTCAGAAAAGACAAGTGTCCCTTGGTATCCACATAGCCTAATTTTTAAGACCCCCAACAGACATCGAAACAAAGACTCTTTAGTTCCTTACCAAAAAATGATTCAGGCTTTGTTATACACACACTCTCCTTTAAATAACCTCCAGATGACTTATAATAGCCAATAGGATGAATGAACACGCTGTGCTTTATTGTTTAGGGAATGATGGCCAGGCAAAACCTGCACATGTTCAATACAGGTGTGAGCATTGTAGTCCTCGCTCTACGGCACACAAATGACACACCAGGCAGGCAAGGCTCAAGCCAGCGATGGGCAGAGGCTGAGCGGCATAGGGCAGGAGGGTACCACAGGAAGTGCCACAGCACTGTTTTGTGCTGGTGAATCCCCTGTACCATCTGCACGTGGCAAAGCCACATTTGTTCTTGGGCGTTCCTACCATGTTCTTCTTATTTTGTTTCATAGTTTAGTCTGAGGTTGGTTGAATCCATGAATACAGACCGGCACATATGAGGGCTGACTAAAATAATTTTTTCTTGCTCTCCCATACTCTGGGTTTCTTATCTGGCACCCACATTCTACCCCAGTGGTTTATCTTAAATATGTCCCGGCAGTAGATAAGGCTCTAGAATTGGAACTCTTTCTCCCATACGGAAAGCAAGCTCTCTTCTGAGAAACTTACTGAGCACAGGGGTTGGGCTTTCCACGATAATCTCAAGACCTAGTAATCCTCAAACACATTTTAATTTAAACTAGACTTAGAAGCATTTATCAGCATGCCACCTCACTCGGATTCCTGTGTAAATGTTGAACCAGCTCATACCTCTGAACCCTCAAGCCAGAACTTTAAGTACAGCTTGGCATTAAAAGCCCTTGCACCTTCCCAAGATAGACCCCGGGTTCCCACCGTGTTCACGTGTGAGGGCTGGTGCTGCCTCTGCTGTCTTCACAGGGCCTTCAGTGCTGATGACACCACCCTTCCAAATCCCCACACGAAACTGCGACACCTCAGGTTCCAAACCTCCCCTGTTGCTTCCTGTGTCCCCTGTGCTTGTTGACAGGAACGGTTTCCCATTCCTTTTTTGTTTTAAAAGCAACATTTCCTTCTTTCTTTCTTCCTTCCTTTCTTTCTTTCTTTTGCTAAGTAGTCTCTCCTTAAAGAAACAGGGAAACTATAGAAAGACTAAAAGAAGAAAAATATCTTCCCTAACTCTACCACTGAAAGAAGCCTATTATTAATAGTTGGTAGTTGGGCTACCATACCTGTTTTCTTATGTTCGATGCTAAGGATCTGAGCCCAGGTCTTCATGCTCTCTCCACGGAGCCACGGTCTTATCCCTATGAGATTAAGGCTCACTTGCCATCTGGTGGCTTTCGCTTGCAATCCGGTGATATGGCCTAGTGGTAGAGCGCTTGTGTAGTGTGAACAAAACCCTGCGTTTCATACCCAGCATTGAGATGGGGCTGGGGAGGAGACATCATTTTTCTAAACAAAATTGTTTGAAATTCTTACTCCAAGAAGTAAGTTGAGTTGAATGTTGCTTAAGACACCCTTAAGTACTAGTGTGTTTCAACTTCCAAGCAACATGTCAGGCCTGGCAGCTGGATCCCTGGGGCAGATAAAGATTTCTTTATCCTGTTAGAAAGAGGTATGGTAGAATCGGTGGGCTTCAGGCTCAGTAAGAAACCCTGTCTCAATAAATAAGATAGGGAAAAATATAAGAAGACACACAATGTTTTCTCTCTCTCTCATGCACACACACAACACACACACACGGTTTGTACAGTGTGCTAATCACCATGGCATAAGCTTCACACCCTTCCTGCTAACCTAATGGATGCCCCCAACTCCATCCCCAGTCCTAGTGAAGCAGCCCTGACCCACCAATGCCCCATTTCACACCACCTAACCAAGCATCGGTCAATTGAAACGGACAACACTGGGAAATGGTACCAATTCAGTTTGGGGGGATTGATCAAAATAATATCACACCTAGTTTATTGCAGTCACTCTTTAAATGAAATGGCGTTACCTTGTCTTTCTTCCAAATCCATTCATGTACTTAACAATAATTTGCTTATTATTAAGTCCATGGTCTCCTCCCTACAAGGTAAGCAGGATGGTAGAAACAGTCAAGCCGAAATAATTAGAAAGGCAGGCACCAAGCTGCCTCACACCGCACACATGAGGGCTTCAGGAAGCAAGTGAGGCTCACGGCGGAAGGTTTGGGTTTCTGTGCAGCCATGAACTCTAACAGAAGGCCAAGCGAGAAAGGACGGGCAGAGACTCAGGCCTTCTGCTGGCACTGATTAGACATCTATCGCTACGCCAGGCTTTGGGAGTGAAAGAGGAACCGGGCAGAGGTGGGTTTCTCGGTGTCTTGGAGGGATGCTTCACCATGAACACACCCCTGAGCTCAGTGTTGAGGGAGAGAACCAGGAGACTGACCGTGCACAGCACGAGGCATTGCCAGCACTGCACAGTCGAGTGTGACCAATGTACAGGCTGCCGGGAGAGATCAGGGAAATGGACAACAGAGGCCACTGGGGGTATCTGGAGCTGATGAATATGGACTTATGAAATTGGCCTCATTCGGCCAAACATCAGCAGGGCCTCTGTGCCGCAAGCTCTGTGCTTCCAGAATTGCAATGAGAAGGGAGAACCTGCAAAAGCCCTTGAAGAACTCACAGGCTTGAGGGAGCATGATGCAACCTCAGGTCCCTGGTGCCTTTGTCTGCTCAGCGCTAGGCTACCCACTTCAGTCTCCCCTGGACTGGTCAGAGGGAGCCCCTAAAAGAGGTCAGCTAGGTGCATCCAACCATCATCCCACAGGACACATATGGCCAAGGATATCCATGAATTCAGCCCAACACAAAATCTTAAACTTATTTAAAATTTTTATGGCTTCCCCCCCCCCAATACAGGGTTTCACTGAGTAACAGCCTTGGCTGTCCTAAAATTAGCTCTGTAGACCAGACTGCCCTTGAACTCACAGAGATCCTCCTGCCTCTACATTCTGAGTGCTGGGGTTAAAGGCATGAATCATCACTACCCACTTAAACTTACTTAAGACATGAGTTTGGTTTGTGTGTGTGTGTGTGTGTGTGTGTGTGTGTGTGTGTGTGGTTTTCTTTTGTAACTCAATTGCATAGTTCTCAACTATGAGCTTCACAGATGACTACATTGTGTGCCAATACCAGAAGGCTGGAAACCCTGGCAGATAGCCTAGTAGAACACACCATTCTCTACAAACCTTCTCAGATACAAGAGGACAGTGAGGGTCTTTCTATACCTCAAATTCCTGACCTTTGTCTCCCTTCCCTGGAGACACAACCCCCCCATATATAGAGATGCTCACAGGAAATGCAGCCAGAGGGTTAGAAGCCTTGCCAAAGTCAAACTGGGGGCTTCTCCTGGCTGCCTGGTGTCCTGCCTGGAGTAGGACCATGAGTAGTCCAAGCGTGTCTGTTATTGAGCTGAGTACCATAGCCATGGGCCATGGCCTCAGCCATGATCCCTGTGCTTCCTCCCTAGCAATTTTCAGCTTTGTAGACATTGAGCTCAATCCCCACCCCGCCCCCACCACAGCTGTGGCGCCCCATCCCTGGTTTGTTTGACCCAGATCCCCCCATCCCTCCACCATGCTGGCACACATTATCAGGTCAATAAATACTTCTGCGATAACGAATGGACGCTATCTCTTACTTCCTATTGACCACCTGTGCTCCAGGCTTCTATCCTCACTCTTCATCTTTGAACCTAGTTATTAATAGGGCCTGGGAGCAGATTAGGCACACACAGCTGCCTTGCCGGATGGTGTGTCCGTGAGTCTCTGCCGAAAGCTGATTGGGAACACCCAGCCATGCAGCTTATCAGGCAGGACACGCGCCCTTTCTGTGATCAGAGGAATGGGGACGTGTGCAATTCACTCACTCGCTCATCAAACATTTATTGAGGCCACGCTGTAGTCGGGGGCAGAGTAAAGCAGACAGAGGTGAGAAAGACAGAGGGGTGATGAAATGTGTCCAAGCAGGCGTTGATGCTGCAGGACCACCTGGAAGGCTCCGGCAGGTGAGGCTTTGAGTGCCACAGAACGCAGCTGATGGAGAGAAAGTACTATTAATAAGCACTTCTTTATCTCTTTTTTGAGACAAGATCTTATATCTGGGTTGGTTAAGGATGGCCTTGAACTCATCCTCCTGCCTCTACCTCCCCAGTTCGGGGATTAAAGATTTATGTCACCATACCCAGTACTTACGTGGTGCCGGGGATCCAGCCCGGGGCTTCGTGAATGGTATGTAAGCACTCTACCAACTGAGCTACAGCCCCAGATCATAATCAGAACATTAATAAGAAGTGAAAATACAGCCTGGCGTTGGTGGCGCACGCCTTTAATCCCAGCACTCGGGAGGCAGAGGCAGGTGGATCTCTGTGAGTTCGAGGCCAGCCTGGTCTACAAAGCGAGTTCCAGGACAGCCTCCAAAACAATGCAGAGAAACCCTGTCTCGAAAAACCAAAAAAGAAAAAGAAGTGAAAATACACACTAAGACTTTCACTTGCAGTGTGGGGGGGGTCAAGCCTAGGACATCGACACATGTCACCTATTTGCTCGTGCTCCAAGCTATCCTCCCCAACCCCAAACATGCTTTCCTCTGCTTTGGGTTACAGAGCTGGGAGTCAATTATAGTGGTTGACTTTTTTTATGCACCTCCTGCATGTCGCATACTTTGTTTTGAATTCTACAGAGCATAAAAGCACACTGAAGTGGATTATCGGGGCTTGGGGGCAAGGGGCCGCCATTTGCTCTTGTTTTCACATGTGGCTGGTTTCAGTGCCAGATAAGCCACGCCGAGACAGAGAAGTTCAAAAAATAATTAAACCAGTTAAAAAGCAAAAGAGCACTGGGATTGAAGCCGGGCTTCAGAGCCAATTTCCAAGAAGTCATTTCATCATCAGAGAACATCAAACGTGCATTCCACTTTCGGCTATGCAAATTCCAAAAGAATAATACCTCACATTTGCATAATGCTTGATGTTTTTCAAAGTGCCTTCCCGGTTATTAATCTACAGGAGGCTTTATTACCACTAGAAACATAAATTGAAACTCTCTTCCAGCTCTATTATTTTTTTCCACTTTCCCCTTAAAGCCCAGAGAGACCGAAACCCAGGTGGTTGAGACTCATAGGCAGCATTGAGAAGTCTAACTGGGGTAACTGACAGGCTAGGGGGACACAAACATAGCTCCTTGTGAGGTCTTTATTTTACAGCCATCACCGGGGCCAGATTAAGAACGCTGCTGCTGAATTAACAAACCCACGGGGGAGAGACTGTGTAGCCCAAGTTCAAGATTCTTTCAGGTTCCCCAGCTTCAAAGGCTGCACAACTTGCACCTCTGTGGCAGAAAATTAGGAAATTCATTCTACCACTTTGTCATTAAGCCTGCAGACATCCCTGTCACTGGTCCTTTTGCTCAAGAGCTTCCAGGTCTTAAATATCCTGTGAACCAAGAGGCTGAATCCGTTGTAAACCCAACGTGAAGGAAGGATCTCAGAAAGCAAGGTGAGACAATATGACGGCGTTTGAGGGGTCCTGAGGAAACACTTCCGGCCATCCCTCATGCCTTTCCGATTTCCTTCTCTTCCCATCTCTTTCAGACTTAATTATGTGCAGCGTTCTCAGTCACTGAATCACCAGCATTTCCTGACACTTGATTCTCATGCATTTTAGCAAAAGATTAACCTGGCTGTTTGCTTTTAATTCTGAAGCTGTGTTAATACTCAACCCCCTCTAGATTAGACAAGAAGAAAAACACGTGCCCGCACACCCCGCCTGGCACCACAGGCTCCAGGGAGGACGTTTTACAGTCCCAGGGAGGACATCTCTAGCCGTGTCACAGTCCCTGGGGCTGGCTGCACTTACCATTTCAGGAGGGCCAAGAGAGCCACAAACAGGGTCAGAGTCACCACGGTGCCACTCGCTTCTAACCTGAGAGACCCCAAAACTTCCATCGTTCCTCTGAGCCCCCAGAGGTGGGTGTTGATCCTCTGCCCTCACAGGAGTCCTGACCTGTATGTCGGCGGTGGAAAAGGCAATGGCAGCCAGCAACACCTCACATCAAGTGCACACCCCCCAAATGTGCTCGCCCTTAGAGTGTGCCTTCATAAAGAGGAAGGAAGCAGAGAGAGAAACAAAGAGTTTCAGGGCAAGGCAATGAATCAGCGACTTTATTTTCTTGATGACTGTGTTGTCAATAAACATTTATGTTAGCTTCCCCAGAAATAGCAGTAGACGGGCGGGGCGGGGGGGGGGTATGATCACTGAGAAGCAAAAAGGTTGTAACCATCCTCTGCTCCTCCGCTAAGCATTCCTCAGGGACAAGCACTCCTCTGAGATATCTATGTCTACACCTTGGTCAATCCACACTTCAGGGGTGATACACATCGGGACGCTCTAGATGTCCCATAGAACCTGGGGGTCAGACACCAGCCGGATGGGAAACACTGTCTGCTTTGGAGATAGCTACCTCAAAGTCCAATGGTTACAAGTGGAACCTCCTGACTCAGAGTGCTGGCGCAGACCACAGACGTCGCCTCGGGTGGGTGCTCTCAGCATGAGCTGGCGGGTTTCCTGGTTGTCTAAAAGCTCACATACGTACGTACGTACGTACGTACGTACGTTCGTGCGTGGGTTGCTTGTTCTAGCTCTGAGATGATCTGATGACAGCCACGGGGTGACTTTATTTGCTTATTAGTCAGTGCGTTTCGTCTTGAGACTAGATAGAAGGCAGGGTAAAGAGGGAGCCGCTCATGCGGCACATAGGGACCCAGGGTCTGCCGTATTCACAAATGGGGCTGGCACCGGGTCCTGCAGAATTTTCTTTGCAGATGGATGAACAGCAAACGTGTCTACAAATAAAGGAATAATTACTAGTGGAGAACAGCATTTGTGAAGGTCCTAAAAATGGAACTGTGAGACAGCCCGTGGGATCACCCACTAGGTGGTATAGTGCGGGGAAACTAAGAAAGCCATCGGCGGAGATTTGCCTGTGGGAGAGCATCGGTAATGCCGTAGAAAGAGGGCATGGCGGGGAATCTTCCTACAGTCTAAGGACTACAGCACGACCCACGGGCCTAGAGTACAGACGACCCACTGGGTCGTTGAGGTGGTTGAGGGAAGGACCAGGCGTCCACAGTGCCACAGTCAGGAGCCTCACTCTGTATCCCCGTACCACACGTGCATCCGCCACGGGCCTTCAAGCTGCCCCTGAAAGAGTCACCGTAGGGGAAGCAGAGAGCTCACTTCTGAGACCGCGCCTCCATCCAGAGATGAAGCTTGGTGTAGACTGGGGGGCTTCATGGGTGGGAAGGAGACTTGGGGAGAACCCTGAGGACAATCTGGGTGGACTGGTGGGAATGGGGAGTGGAGGACACCCACCTCTAACTTCCAGGTGCCTCAAAGTGTGCGCTGCAGGTGGGCGTGGTGCCATACAGAGAAGCTGAGGGGAGACTTGGGGAAAGCGAGCTTTATCTTGGTCCTGTAAGGTGAAGGTGTGTGTGTGTGTGTGTGTGTGTGTGCGTGCGCATGCGCGCTGCGCGTGTGTGAACTGTCAAGTCTGAATGGAACCTTGATAAGAATATAAACCACAGCAGTCAATCATTGCAACGCCATCTGTGGAGATCCGGTTATCCTCAAGCCTTCGTGCGTTTCAACTCATTCAGTCCACGCACTCAGGCTGAGCTGGAAAAGCCTGTGGATTAGTCCTATTTTTATGAGGCATGTGTGTGGCCTCATAACCTCTTCATTAGGCGATGGTGCTCAAATGCGGAAGTCACCCACACAACCCTGGCTATGGGTTACAGATGGGTCGCTCACTGGAAATGAAGGAGTACATACAGTTCAAAAGCCCTTCCCCAGCTCTCAGAATACCCTGCCCTCTCGCTGTGGGTGCCTATGTTGTGGCCCCAATCCAGGGGGCCGTCTGAATTCAGGTGTCCAAGGGCTTCTAGACTCCCTTTCTCCCTGCGTCCCATCCCATCAGCCTCTACACTGTGATGGCAGCAGGCCTATGTGCGAGCTCTCTCTCTCTCTCAGGGAGCCGTCCTCTCCTCCACAGGGCCAGGTGGTCTGCTATCAACTTAAGGGCCTACCACGCGGAGTGACAGCAAGTGTTGAGGGAGCAGCAGCAGGCTCACGGCCGTGGACTCAGAGGAGAAGGGGTGACCTCAGATGTGACTGAACTCAGCGTGTGTGCCAGACCAACACCTGGGGGAGGAAGGAAGAGAGAGAGAGAGAGAGGGAGGGAGGGAGGGAGGGAGGGAGGGAGGGAGGGAGGGAGGGAGGAAGGGAGGGAAGAAGGAAGGAAGGAAATACACACACATATACATGCATACATACATACATACATACATACATACATACATACACACATACACACGTACATACGTATTCTCCCTAAGAGCCCAAAGTGAAATAAATGTGAGGCAGGTTGATATAAACATCACTTAGTAAGCTTATTTACCGCAGGACTGCTCAGAGCTGTGAAGCTGCCCATGTGCCCTGGGCGTGTCAAGCGTGCGATGTGACAAGCATCTTGACCCAGGCGCACTTGGCCCCAGACCCCTCCTCCAGGGGCGTTTATTAGCATGCCCTGGATGGAGCACACCAGGCCACCTGCTCTGAGAAATGTGGGTCATGGCGAAGTCTTACTTATAAAGGAGGAAACAGAAACACAGAAAGAGAGGCTGACTAGAATCAGGCCCCATTGCTGTGTCGTGATACGAGCTAAGTCGCCCACCACACCCCGAATGCGTCCCTCACGTGGCCCTGTGGGTACCGTATGCTCATGCCTGGCCTGCCCTTCCTCCCACTGCTCATTGCCAATGCTTTGGCATGCAAGGGGCCAGCCCAGAGATGCCCAGCTTTCTGAACAACACTCCCACTCCCTTAGGAACATGTGATCATCCTTGTATTGGTTCTGGAAGTCTCCCTAGGTGATGTGTGATCTGTGGAACCTGCAAACGCTATGAAGAGATGGTGTTCTGGTTGGTTTCTGTCAGTGTGACACAAATCTAAACATACCTGGGCAGGAGGAATCTTAATTTAAAAATTGCCTGCACAGGATCGGCCTATAGGCAAGTCTGTGGGGTACTATTGTCTTGCTTAGTGATTAATGTGAGAGGACCCAGCTTGCTGTAGGTGGTGCTACCAACCCACGGTCAGTTGCTCCTGGGTTCTATAAGGAAGCAGGTTGAACAAGCCATGGAGAACAAGCCAGCACTCCTCCACGGCCTCTACATCAGCTCTGCCTCCAGTTTCTGGCCTGCCCTCCCTGGATGATGGACTACACATTGTAAGATGAAATAAACCCTTTCTTCTCCAAGCTGCTTTTGGTCATGGTGCTTTAATCCCAGCAATAGACAATGAAGACAGTTGGCCACGCCCTTTCTGTGTGTGCTGTAGGACAGAGATAACACTCCAAGAACCAAGGCCATAAACTACCCAGGATGGAGTGGAAAGGTCAGAAATAAGTGACCTACAGGATTTTCAGTGGGAAAGTAGCATAATTAAGGATTTATTACAGTTCTGCTGTTCATGAAGCAATGCAGGGACACTCTGTTGATGAACTAAAGTACAACCCAACCCCTAATGTATCAATGCATTTTCTCATGTGGGAAAAACATTCCTTATATCCATACCATTTTACCTGCAGTGATGTATTTGTCACTTCCATATCCAAAGAAAGGTATCAACGATTGCTCATGGCTATTCTCCGTGGATATGTTAGGAGTCAACTAGCCGATCCTCTATTGAATGGCATTTATGTTGTTTCCAGTTTTCTTGACTTCAAATGGGCTCTTAGAAATGAGATTGCTGGGTGCAATAAACAAGGCTTTCAAAAATACCGGGAAGTGTCACCCTGTGTCCAACCAGCATGACTTCCTGTCCCTAATCCCTAGAACTGTGTGTGAAGGGGTCCACTGAGACCACATAGCGGACTACCCCAAGGAGCCTTTCCCTTGTCCCCACCCTCTGATTCCATCTTCCTTCCCTCCTGCCCCGAGGCAGACATTTCCCCAAAGTTGAGGCAACTGTTTTGACATAAGTCTGTGTTTCCTTTTAAAGCTCTCCCTCCGTGAGTTCTGTGATAGTTCCTCCATATTCCCTGTGTTTAAAAGCTGCATGCGTGGATGTCTAAGTGGTGCCTTCCTTCTCAGTGGAAGATTCCCAGATGCTCGGCGCTAAGCTTGATGACTCTGACAGAAAAGCAAGGCAACGGTGGTGGCTAAAAGAGGCAGCATCTTCAGGGGGCACTCGTTGCCAGGCAAGCCCTGAGCAAAGGGGTGTAGTCACATCACCTCAGAGCAACCCCAGGAGGAGGTAAACAACACTCTTCATTCCTGGGCTCCAGGCTGCAGAAACTGGGTGTTGGTGACGTCAGATCTGACCCAATGCCATCTGAAAATGAGACTCTCAAAACATTCTAGAGGGCAGGCTCAAGTCCTAGACTTCTGACTCTAAACCCATCAGGGATTCTTTCTTTTTCCACTAAAACTAATGTCCAGTCTGGGCCTTGGAAGACTCACTGCTCACACAGTAAGCCCATGGTGGGACATTTGTTTTCCTATGGTGCTGGCTTCTTTGAAATGCAGTTGTGCAGTTGCAGAAAGTGGCGCTTTCCCCATCCTTGCAGAAGACAATGGGGCCCCTTGGGAAGACTCAAAACCTCGGCTGTCCCAGTTCAGTCCCATCTCCTCATTGTCCTCCAGTACTTTAGAGATGCTCTGTCCAGGTTTGGAGACCATTCCTAGGCACTAGGCATCAGGGCTAGAATCTCAACCTACAAGAGCCAGGTCTTGCCAAGAAGGAGCTCATCTCTGAGGGTGAGCGAGGGGACCCTGTTGCCTGAGTTCATTAGCATTATAGCTAATGAACATTCAGGGCATAGAGAGGATTAAAAAATCAGAGGGAAGGAGATTGGGGAAAGATTTGAACCAAATGTGACAAGAGCATCATGTGTGCCCAGCCAAGGAGCACAGCTGACACTGAGCCAAAGGCGTTGGAGTCGGGGTGAATGGGGAGGACGGCCAGATACTCTCAGGCCAGGTCACTCAAGACGTTGTGGGCCAGCCAAGAAATTCACGCTTCATTCTGGAGTCAGAGATAATCTGTAACAGGAAGTAAAAATTAGGTGGCAACGTGATCACATTTGCTTCTAGAAAGATCCATCAGGAGGCAGATGGGATGGTTTATACATTTGAGAAAGAGTCTGTGGGTCATCAAGGCAGAAGATGTCCTGCGTCAGCCAGGAGGCATGGAAACTTGTGAGGAGGGTTAGCTTTGAGGGCACTGGAAAGGCATAATGAATAGTATTTTGTGAGTTGGGTGGGGAATGAAGGATGTCTCGAGTAATCCCAGACCTTAGGCCTCCTAAGCAGCCAGTATGTCCTAATGAGGAAGTCCCAAGCCAATGACAGACCCAGTCTGTAAAACCCAGGTAGACAGTATCCCAAGAAACAACACCCAAGATTGACTCCGACCCTCTCACATGGACACACACACACACACACACACACACACACACACAGTGGGGGAATGACACAGATCTGCAGGGAAGGGCAGAGAGAAGTCTGGGAAAGAAGAGGAGAGAGGATTCCTCAAGAACGGGAGAAACACGGAGAAGCCACATTCAGCGCTGAAGGACAAGAAGTTTTTTGTTCCTAAATGTCCTGAGTCCAGGTCTTCACACTGCAGCTTTCTAACTCAGGAGGTCCTGCAGAGTCATCACCGCTCAGTATCTCAGTTTCCCACTGCTCAGGGGGGCGGGGACAGTGGTGTGTGCCGTGAGGCTGGCTCAGCAAAACCTCACCACACTCGATGTAAGCAACCTCTGCTTGTCTTTACCAAAGCCACAAAGCAGAATGGCCAAGGACACTGACTGCCCCCAGAAAGGCCGAGTGTGCTGGCTCCCAAAATGTCTTAGGATTTGAGTCATTATGGCCATCCTCCTGAGGGCTGCGAAAGCGGCCTGTGGAGAGAAAAATAGGCAGAGAAAGGGCCGCACCAGGTGCCACCCTCTGTGCCTGGCACGGTGTGGGGTGTGGCCTGCACTTGCAGACTCGTGAAGGACGGCAGCCATCTGTGTGTGTCCCCGCCTGTGATGAGGGCAGAGCTCTCTCTGTGCTATGGGGTTGCTATGGAGATATGGACAGGTGCATAAACAGCTTTAAGGTCTATGTCAAACCTTGATTTTGCATTGGTTGTGAGGGCAGGGACCATATTTTCTGTCTCTTTGTACAACCTTATCACCTGTCTGTCGCATTGCTGTTTCTTTTACTCACTGGCTGTCATTAGCATCCTCAAGCTGACCGCTCCCGGGTCTCTTCTCTCCAGCTGGGCGCTCATTCCTGAGCTTGAGACCAACATTTCCAGCTGCCCACTGGGTCCCCTCTGACAGTTATCTCACAGATGCTGCCGACTGGAAGAAAATCTAAACCTAGAGTCATCGCGGCACCTCACCCACATCCTGTCTCTGGAGTTCCAAGCAGAAACTTGGGCTCACCCTTGACCCTTACTCCCTTCTGCAACCCCCACGGCTCACTGCAAGCTAATCACCAGTCCTTGTGGATCCTCCCTCCCAAGCCTCTCTCCTTATGCCTACGGCTCCCCCTCTTCGTCCTCTGCAGTTCATACCCTTGGCCCCTTGGCAGCTGCTCACGTCAGACGGCAGCCTAGGCCTCGAGACCCCCTGGTCTGACGAGTGAACAAGATGCCTGGTCCCATTGTGCTTGTGTTTAGAGAGAGACACCCATTCCTCCTCCGCCAACTTTCTCCTCCACGCCCTCTCATAGTTTGCAATCCTCTAGGTGGCTTCCTGCTTCTTACTCATTCTCTCAACCATGAGCTGTTGGATTTGCACACGGCATTGACTGTCCTTGCTCTGTTGCGCTTGAAGAACGCAGGGGACACTAGTGGCCGAGAGCAGGGCTTGATATTGGACCAGGTGATGTAGGAGAGATGCGAGAGGGCCGCTAGTTTCCTTCTAAGGAGTGAGGTGAGCCATCAGGGGCTGCAAGCAGGTCTGGGGGGGGTTGCCAGTTAGACCAATTGCATCCCGTCTGGTTTCGTCACATGATGTTCCAACACCCATATGTCTGCATCACACAGGTCCTTCCATCACACAGTGAGGCTGAAGTGACACAACCATTTACATCTCACCTGTGTGTGCCATCAGAAGGCAGCAGACAATGTCATCAGCCACAGGCTGCTCCTGGTGTTGCTCTCCAGACATGGCCCAGCCTGCCTCCTTTCCAGTTCATCCTCTCCATCAATTTATGCCACCAGCAATTTCAGCCCGTGAGATGCTGGCACTTCCGAAATAGTCGGAGACTCTCTTTGGCACGCCTCACGGCCGAGTGTGGCCGCCTGTTGACAATGAGACACGGCTTTGCCGACGAACGTGCAGAGTCAGCATATGGCTCGACTGCCTTACGGCGAGTCAGAGAGCTCTCCGCGAGCTAGGACCTTGGAACAGTCACCTCCCAGGCACCGGGAAAGCCAGGCACTGAGGAAATAGACTGCATGCCTAGAAAGCAGAATCTGCAGAGGTTGACAGCAGGACTGCAGTTGGCCCTTCCTTAAGCTGTCAGCCCTGGGACAGCTCACCACAGGGAAGAGAGGGCCCCATGACTTCTACACAGGACGAATAAGGAGAGCTCATAGAGCAGAAGATGCGTTATCCGTCAGAAGTCTGGGCAGCAGCTGCCGCCAAGAAAATCATCAGTGCATAGCAGGATCCTGCTGTCCCTGCCCAGAACGGCATGAGAATTGGAACTGGGTCTAGGGAAAAGAGTAGAAAGAATTATGTAACAAAGATCTGCTAACCCTTACTAGCTTAAGGAAGCAGATATGAGACTGTCACTCATACAATGGTCCAAGCGAAGCAATCCTGTCAGCAGCTTCCACACAGTGCCCAGGGATCCAGGCTCCCTCCATCCCATGAGCTTGTGACTCAGCAGACCCTTGGGTGTCCCTGCTGGGTCACCCAGAGCCAATGGAAAAGCAAGAGGAAGATGCTGGGAGGTGGAGCTTGGCAAGCCAGGCCTGAAGGTGGTAGAAGTGTTCTATCAGCCTTTGCCTTGGCCTGGATTCAGAAACGCAGCCGCACCTAACTGCGAAGGAGGCCGGAAAGGAGTCAGGCCCAGGAGGAAACGTTATTAGGTTGGGAGATAAAGAACATTCCTGTCACCGGCAGGAGGACCATGAGCCATACACTCAATCCCAGCGATGACAAGCTGTTAGAACAGGCTGGCAACTAAGGCCTTCCCAAGGCTGCATCTGCATAACCAGTTCAGGAGACAAGCACGGAAATGGACTAGCTCCTAAGGCGATGGTGTGTCAACCTCTGCCCCGTCTTCCCAACTGCCTAGAGCTGTGGTTCTCAACCGTCCTAATGCTGCAACCCTTTATTACATTTCCTCCTGTTGTGGTGACACCCAACTATAAAATTAATTTTGCTGCTACTCCATAACTATAATTTTACTACTGTTATGAATCATAATGCAAACATCTGAAATTCAGGATATCTGAGATGCAGCCCCTGTTATAGGGTTGGTTGACCTCCCCAAAGGAGTCTCAACTCACAGGTTGAGAACCACTGACATAGAGGCTGGCTGAGATCTAGGTTCTGTTTTATCCCACTGCCTGGAGCCTGCTCCCATCCCCACTGGGACTCTGGGGATATCTGCATGTGATATTCATCTTAGCCTACCTCACTGACCGTCTGAGATGTCATACTGCTTGGACCAAGGCTCAGTTCTCCATACCCTTCATCCCTGTCTCTGCTGGTATGTATTCCCACCCTGTATGTTCCCCTGTGCATATTGGTATATATGCAGAGGCCCCAGACATCATCATTTATGAACCTATGACAGGCCCTGAATCACCTATACCTCACCCTTCCCTCATAGGCTAGGTTCCTTCCTGTACCCATCTTCAACTCTCAAGAGTAGATGTCCCCTCAAGAAAGGCCCCCAAGGAGAAGAGAAGAGGAGAGGAGGACATGAGGGAGCAGGAAGGTCATGTCAGGGTCAGAATAGAGGACAGCAAGACAAGAGACACCATAATAGAGGGAGCCATTACAGTTTTAAAGAGAAATCTGGCACTAGGGAAATGTCCAAAGATCTACAAGGATGACCCCAACTTACAATCTAAGCAGTAGTGGAGAGGCTATCTTAAACACCCTCCCCTGATAATGATGACTACCTTATATGCCATTCTAGAGCCTTCATCCAGTGGCTGATGGAAGCAGAGGCAGATTCCTACAGCTAAACACTGAGCTGAACTCTGGAATCCAGTTGCAGAGAGGGAGGAGTGATGAGCAAAGTCAAGACCAGGCTGGAGAAACCCACAGAAAGAGCTGACCTGAACAAGGAGGAGCTCATGGACCCCAGACTGATAGCTGGGAAACCAGCATAGTACTGTTCCAGACCCCCCTGAACGAGGATGGCAGTTTGGAGATCTGGTTAATGTCTGGGGCCTCTGGTAGTGAATCAGTATTTATCCCTAGTACACGAATGGACTTTGGGAGCCCACTCCACATAGAGGGATACTCTCTCAGCCTAGACACATGGGGGAGAGCCTAGGCCCTGCTCCAAATGATATGATAGACTTTGAAGGTCCCCCATGGAAGGCCTCACCCTCCCTGTGGAGCAGAAAGGGGATGGGGGCGCCGGTAGGGGGCAGGGGAGGAGGGGAGGGAGAGGGAACTGGGATTGACATGTAAAACAAGCTTGTTTCTAATTTACATTTAAAAAAGGAAAGGATCTGACCATCTATTTCCTACCATAGCACCCCAAACCTACAGTACTGAGGTTACTCCTATTTACTTACACGCCAGAAAGAAGCTAGAGAGTACCATATCTGACCCAGTGATGTACCCCAGGTGGCCAGGAGATGCCTGCTTGTAACTCAGGAGGAAGTCACAAAGTGTTGAATGAGTGAAGGAATGAATGAAACGAACTCTTGCCTGTGTGTTAGGTAGCTGCCACCAGGTGGCAGTAGTGCTCTTTGGGTTATGAGGGTAGGCGGTAGCCCTCAAGCACACCTGAAATGGTAAACTGAGGCCGTGTTCCCGTAACCCAAACAACTGGTACATTTTCTAGGCAATAGCCATCAAGCGCCTACTCAGACCGGATGTTCTAAGGAAGCTAGAACGGGTGAACTTCCACAAAGCCCCGTCGAGGTCCCGAGCCCCTGAGACCCCTCCCCACAGGGCAGTCTCTGGGTTGCACTCACTTAACTCAAAAGACCCAAATGAATCTGTTCTAACCCCGAGCATCAGAAGCTGTCCCGCAGCTGCTCTGGGTTCACGTCTAGCGTTGCTTGCTTTATCTTATCAAGGGTTCCCAGGCAGACCCTTCCGACTGGAGGCGGGGTTCGTGAAGAAGGCTAGCGGGAGGTTAAGGCTGGACGCTGGCAGGCGGCTGCAGACGGAGCCCCTGGATACCAGGCCGAGGAGCACGGACTTTACCCCGAAGGTGCCAGATGTCCCGGTTAAGATTTCTGTGGACACACACATGTGTCTGTGCATGTGTGAGCAGGAGCTTATGTGTGCGTGAAAGGGGATGGGCTGGGGGGAAGGGGTAGGGACCGGGTGCAGGGCGCTGAGAAAGACGCGTGCTAAAAAGTTAGGGGCCACAGGGGGGACTCACAGACAGGAGGCCTGCCCTGCCGGAGTCTCATCAACAGGGCTGAGGCTGTAGAAGCGAGGCAGTGCAAGGCAGCCATCTTGGGCAGCTTCTGGAATGTGTCTTAGATGGAACTGTAGAGGCTGAAGACCAGTAGACCAATAGGGAAGGATGGGGAGAAAAAGGTGTCCAGGCAGAAGCCTGGCTGTTGAATAAACAAGAACACTGTGTAAGTGATAAAAATGCAGTACTCCTTGTCACATTAGGAAAAGACAGCTTTTCCTGGGCTTCAACTTCTTGTTTGGTTTTGGTTTTGGTTTTTCGAGACAGGGTTTCTCTGTATTGTTTTGGAGGCTGTCCTGGAACTCGCTCTTGTACACCAGGCTGGTCTTGAACTCACAGAGTTCTGCTTCCCGAATGCTGGGATTAAAGGCATTCACCACCACCGGCCGGCAACTTCTATGCTCTGTTCCCCGGTGGAATGCTGTAGCGTTGAGGTCCACCCCATCTGTGAGGACACAGTCTTGACACAAGTTCTGAGGCAGGAAGCAGGAGCGAGGGACGGGACTGCTGAGGAACACAGAGAAGATGGAGGCCAGCTGCTTTGGTGTTTGGTGGGCAGAGGGGGCTGACGTGTACACACAGCACCCATTCACGTGTGTGAGCGGGCACCCCGGCAGGCTCGCAGAGGTGTGGGTCCTGCTTTACTGAGACAGTTCACTGCTGCACAGGCCAGGCTAGCTGCCTTCAGACTCCCCAGGGTTCCCCTGTCTCTGCCCTGCCTCCTCCCCTCACAAAAGCCCTGGGATTCTGGATGTGTGTGCTACTGAGTCTAGCTTTACACAAGTTCTGAGGATTCATGCTCAAGTCGTTGGGCTTGGTCAGCAAGCGCTTTACCCGTTGAGGTATCTCCCCAGCCCTGAGGACAATTGCTTTTAAGAGGAATATCTGAAGCCCCAAGTCTCTAACACACTGGTTCTCCAACTTCACCTCAGGGACACCCTGCAGAGTGAAACACGGATATCTGGGCTGTCCTGGGAGCTTCTGACTCAGTGGGTTTAGACTGGGACCTGAGAATTTACAGCTTTAGCGACCTCCCAGGGGGCAGCTGCTGACACACTGGGCCCCCACTGAGGGAGCTGTGCTTCTCAGCCCTTCCTGTCTCCCAGGAGTCACAGCATGAGGGGAGACATCTTAAAATTCTAAAGTATGGACCTTACTCACAGCAACTCAATCAAAATCCAGAAAACACCTGCCTAGAGTCTCTCCCCTGCCTCTCAGGTTCCAAGGGACACCTTCTCTTCTCCAGGTGGCCTCTCCCCAAGCCTGGGCTGTCCCGAACTTTTACTCCTGGGAACCAGCGTCTTTGTCATTTCCCAGTAATACTATATGAAGTTCTGCAGAAACCTAAGACTGTGTCCTTTCTCTCAACATGGTAGCAGAAGATGAGGTAGCATAAGGTATGTGTGGGTCGGGTGTAAATATGGGTCTAAAATCCCACATAATTGCATGATGGAGAGGTGTTGCCAAGGTAAATTAATAAGAAAACAGTTGGGTGATGTTTGCCAACAAAATCAGTTTGGGGTGTGTTAACTCAACTGCATTTGCTAGCTGGAATAAGCTGCTGATTAGAATAATTCACGTCAGAAGATACGGCCTCCCACAAGGATCTGGCCACACTAATCTGTCCGCTTGGTCAGTCTACCTACAAACGGGGAAAGTGTGAGGGCAAGGTCTGGGGGCCTCACGGGGCTGCTTTGCAAAATCCGTCAAGCTCATTCTACACACACACACACACACACACACACACACACACACACACACACACGCTCTCTCCCCGCTTATCCTGCCCCCGTGCCTCTCCCACAGACTTAGAACAGGAGTGCAGCATGGATCTGAGGCAGGACTTGAGCTCCTATCTGGGGTTGAAGGACCTGATGTCTCACCTAACTAGGGTACCATGGAATATCCACAGGTTAGGAGAGACAGAGCTAGAAGAGGACCCAGTGACCAGGACATCAGACCCAAATGGAGATCCCAGGATGGACTAGTCATGTGAGGACATGGATTAGTGGTAACAACGGCAGTCTTGGGAGGCATCTGGATACCACACGGATGCTCTGGGCACTGAGTCATGGAACAGTGTCATAGAGCATCCCCGACACCAGGTTGCCAGCTCTCTGCTTGAATTCCTTCAGTTGGGGACTTTCTCTTCCTCAGAAAGCAGCCGCCTTCTATGGCTTGGCCTCGACGTCTGCATCATGCTTCCCCACGGCCTTCAGTCAGTGACATCCTGGGACTGTCACTGGGCTTCTGAAGAGCCCTTTATGCCGTTTTGGACTAGGACATTCCACATCTGTTCTTTGATCTGATGGCGCTGACCAGCTCCTGATTCAGACACAGCTGTGCTGAGAGAACACTCGGCCAGGTGTTAGCAGATCAGCTCAGTGATCTAGGTGACAGCAGGGCCAGAAATTGTTGCTTCCTTCTGGCACGGCAGTCTCCACCATGACCGTTATGGTGGGGAGCATAGTCAGAGCCCAGAACATGTCAGTCACTCTGGTGATCTTCCCAACATATGTGAGACAGAAAGAAAGGAAGAGACAGAGGCAGGGGCCATGTGTCCCAGACTTAAGCTTTCGTGGAGAAGAAACCAATAGCCCAGGCTATGACTGAGTGAGCAACATAAGAACAGAGCTCTGGGGATGGCTTCTCAACAGAGAGAGAGATGGCTCAAACCATCTCTTCCAACTCAGATGGTTTCCAGAAACAAGGGGCTGATGTTGTCCGAACAGAGCTTCCTCCAGGCCAGACAGGAAGCACGGATGCTGGTAAAGGCAACATCGAGTCCTGTGATCCATCCCAAAGAAGCACTCATCCAAAGGGAGCCAGACAGGGACGAAAGCAAGACCCAGCCAACGGGAAGAAAGCACTTACCCCTTCTTCGGTGAGTGGGGAGGAGCAGAAGCAAGGAGGTACCAAACCCTCGTATCCATCTCTTATTAGGAATAGATTCCAAGTGCCACAACTGTGGAAAAAAAAAACAAAACAAGTACAGACTCTTGTCGTTGTAAAACCTAATATTTGTCAGAGTTTAATGTGAATAATGAATATAACGATGGATAATAATGGGTAATTATGGGTAAGTATAATAATGGATAATTCAGAGTCCATGAGTTCTAGAGTTATTGCAGTCCACAGCCACAGGGAAGGTGACTTCAGGAACATACTCACAGACAAGCAGTGGCAGGGACCCAGTTGCGCATCTGGACTGTCTGAGGACTTCAGGAAGTCTATAGAGGGTTTTCTTCTTAAGTAATAAACCTCTGGAAAGCCCAAGAATCCTGGACTTGCCCCTCTATCCTTAACTCTTCTCAGGAAACTGTAATTAGTTCAGTAGAACATGAATTCCACCAGTACTCAAATTTTTGGTTTCTTTAGGAGTGTTTGTTTTTGTTTGTTTTGGAGGGAGTTGTCCTATTTTTAGACAGGGTCTCACTATGGAGCCTTGGCCGGCCTGGAACTCACTATGTAGACCAGGCTGACCCTAAACTCACAGAGATCCACCTGCCTCTGTTTCCTGGGTGCTAGGACTGAATATCTGAGCCACCACATCCAGCCGTTTGTTTTGTTTTTAATTTTTGAGATAGGGTTTTGCCGTGTAACCTAGTCTGGCATCAAACTCATGATCGTCCCCACTTTTGCTTCAAACAGCATGGGGGCCTCCCCAGGGGATCACCTTGGAAGCATTTACAGTCTGGAGGCGTGGGGGGTGGGATACCCACCCACTGTTCTTGGGAGGCTGAGAAGGTACCGAGTTCCTGCACACGGATGCTGCAGCCTCTGTCCTTCCCAAGCGGGAGTGGGAAGGCGGGTTATGGACATAGTCCACCCTCTCTTCCTGCATGTTCTTCCTACTCGCTGCCGGCTCTTGTGTTCTGAGAAAGTTCCTTCTTTATTTATGCACGGCCCACACGGTGCACCAAAAGGTGAAAGACATCCTGGCATGCACACACACACACACACACACACACATACACACACAGCAACGCGTGTTCATTCTAAAATTTAGGCTCAGACAAATATAAAGCAGAAAACACCTTTTGCTTTTGCTGTGTGCGTGCGCGCGCGCGCATGTGTGTGTGTGTGTGTGTGTGTGTGTGTGTGTTTCTGTCCCTGTGTGGGCAGGTACACAGGTGTGTGATCACGTGTGCGCTTGCTTGCAGAGGCCAGAGGACAGCTTTAGCCATCATTTCTCAGTTGTGTTTGTTCACTTGTTATTTCAAGACATGGTCTCTGGCTGACCTGGTATTCACCTAGTAGGCTAGGCTGCCTAGCCAGAAAGAGCCCCTGCCCACCCCCAAGAATCTGCCTGCCTCTACCTCCCCCGCATTGAGATTACAAGCATGCACCACCATACCTGGCATTGCAGCTACAAGCATGCACACCATACTGGCATTGGGGTTACAAGCATGCACCACGATACTGGCATTGGGGTTACAAGCATGCACACCATACCTGGCTTTTCTCCCACCCCTCAATGTTATTACTATCATGGGAGGGAAAGAGTTCTGGAATATCTTTTGGTTTCAATCAAAAGTGCCTGATTTGAAGGCCACTGTTCTGGGGCTGTACATCCCCAGGTCACCCCACACACACACAATGCGGGGCTGATATCCTGTTTCTGTGTTCATGCACACTTGCTCAGTGGGAATTCAGCCTTCACCACACAGTGCGGAACGGTTCAGCCTGGTTGCCTTAGCTTTGGAGAGCCCTCCCAACACCTTTTATGGTCCAGAGGAAGATGTCAACTGTTCTGGCATTCCTGCGCATTGCTGCTCTCAAGGATGGCAATAAGAAACAAGTGTAACACACTGACTTGCCACCCATAGAAGGCCGTTCTGTGACATGAATTCCAGCTATGCCAAGGCCAGCATTTGAGAGCCTGGAATATAAGAGCTGGAAGCCACTGGGCCTAGATTTATGACCAGCCCTACATTTCAACCATCTGCTTCAGGCACGCACCTGAGATTTATGAAAGGCAATTGCTCTGGAGGGTACAGGCCAGGAAACCCAAGCTGCTTAATGAGTTCAAGGCAGTCTGGGCTCAAGCAGCAAGCGAGCACTTATTGGGGGAGGGGGGCTCACTGGCTAAAGGGCTTGCCACAACAATGTGAGGACCAGAGTTCAGATCCCCAGCACCCAGATAAAAGATGGGCTGGTGTGGTAGTCTGCCTGTAAGCCCAGCACTGGGGAGACATAGGCAGGAGAGTCCCTGGACAAGTTGGTTACATAGACAAGCCAAAATGGTGAGTTCCAGGTTCAGAAAGTGATCTGATCTCAGGAAATAAATCAAGGAGTGATCCAGAAGAGTATCAGTCTCTGGTCTCCACATACATGGACACATGTATGCATGTGCACCCACATGCATCTGCGTCCACACACATTCAAACGTGCATGCGCATGCATGCTACACGCATACGTGTATGTGTGTGTGAGAGTGTATGTGTGTGAGAGTGCATGTGAATGTAAATGTGTGTGTGAGAGTGTATGTGTGTATGTGAGTGTGAGAGTGTATGTGCGTGTGAGTGTGTGTGAGTGTATGTGTGTGTGAGAGTGTATGTGTGTATGAGAGTGTATGTGTGTATGAGAGTGTATGTGAGTGTGAGAGTGTATGTGTGTGTGAGTGTGTGTGAGAGTGTATGTGTGTGTGAGAGTGTATGTGTGTGTGAGAGTATATGTGTGTATGAGAGTGTATGTGTGTGAGAGTGTATGTGTGTGTGAGAGTGCATGTGAATGTAAATGTGTGTGAGAGTGTGTGAGAGTGTATGTGTGTGTGAGACTGTATGTGTGTGTGAGAGTGTATGTGTGTGAGAGTGTGTGTGTGTGAGAGTGTATGTGTGTAAGAGTGCATGTGTGTGAGTGAGTGCATGTGAATGTAAGTGTGTGTGTGTATGTTTGTGTGAGAGTGTATGTGTGTGTGAGTGCATGTGAATGTAAATGTGTGTGTGTGAGACTGTATGTGTGTGTGAGTGTATGTGTGTGTGAGAGTGTATGTGTGTGTGAGAGTGTATGTGAGTGTGAGAGTGTATGTGTGTGAGTGTGTGTGAGAGTGTATGTGTGTGAGAGTGCATGTGTGTGAGTGAGTGCATGTGAATGTAAGTGTGTGTGTATGTGTGTGAGAGTGTATGTGTGTGAGTGCATGTGAATGTAAATGTGAGTGTGTGTGAGAGTGCATGTGTGTGAGTGAGTGCATGTGAATGTAAGTGTGTGTGTGTGTGTGTGTGTACACATGTGCCATGGCACACACATGGGGGTCAGAGAAAAACTTGCCTAAGCCTGTTCTCTCCTGCCATGTGGGCACTGGAGACTGAACTTGGGTCATCAGGTTTGGCAGTAAGTGCCTTTTCCCCCTGAGCAGTCTTGCCAGCCCTGGAATCTAAGGTTCTTGGGAAATGTCTGCTAACCACCCACCAAGGTGACCTAGTCTGAGCCTGACAAGGAATGGCTGGATGGAGAGAATATATAGATTATACCTATCATAAGCAAGGAATAATATTTCTGCATGGAGATTTTTGAGAAATCTAATTCAAAATTGGATAAGGTTGAATCCAAACCCAAAATAAGTTTTTTTTTAATTCTACCAACTGAAATTTGAATGAAATAGGGAAAAAATTCCATTTTTGGATTTTGTCTTTCAGACTGAGGTCATTTGTAGATAGGATCTTAAAGACCCCAAACTTTTCTTTAAGGAAAAACTCCAATTTCTCTCAGGTTTTAGTAACACACGATTTCTACAAGACCCGAGTCTAGACAAACTGGCATACTTTAAGGCTATGTGATATGGTTAGTTTTAGCTCTGTTATGGTTTGCTTTTAAATATTTATTTGTGAAATATAAATCTTGCTAAGATTGAAATCTGTTCTGGAAAGTGATGGCGACTTTGGCTGCTGCTTAATGGAACTGTTGAATCTGCTCAGAAAACAAAAAAGATTCTGTTATGTAAACAAGTCGTCCTTGTAAGAGATAAAACAATTCAAGTGCGTAAATTATGACTCGCTCCTGGTAAGATCTGAGCTCAATTTTTGTAGATGTGTTGCAACTTAGGAGCCCAAAGACACCATCTAGTGCAGTTAATTGGCTGCAAAAACATGAGGCTCTTGGAAAAGATTTGGAAATTAGAATCTATGTCACCATAATAACGAGCATCCCATTGACATCAATGCAACTGTGAATTATATCCCATTGCAGTAGTTAATACAGCACCTGTCACACAAAAGATGCTCGGCCACAGTTTTGCTCTGTCCAGTAGCTAACTAACTCTTTCTGAGGGATTACCCTGCTTTCTGTCCATCCCAAAATGATGAAATTAGTTTTCGTTCATTAAAAAAGACAAGGCCACCGCTTAGAACACCTCATAACATCAGATGTATAAGCACCTTAATTGGTCGTTGTGGTGGGTCTTTCTTAGGTACCAACTTGACTGGGCTAAGGGTTACCTGCCTAAGAAGCATTATCTCTGGGTGTGCCCAGGAGAAACTGGCACATGAGTTGATAAAATGAGTGGGAATGATTGGCCCTGATGTGGGCAGGCACCCAATCGGCTGCATTCTCCAAATCCCACCCCCAGAACATAAAGACAGGAAAAGCAAGTGTGCACCCTCTATCTCTATCTTCCAGCCTTCGGGTTCAGAACGCCAAGCTCTTTTGCCTTTAGAGTCTGGGCTCAATGCCTGCCTCTACCTTACTCCAGTTCTTAGGCCTTTGGCCCTGCACTGAGACTTATATCTCAAGGTCCCCTACTTCTGAGATCTTCAGACTTGGGCTGAGCAAACTCCTGGCATTGTTGGGACTGCAGGTTCCAGACAGCCTATCGTGGGACCTCCCTAGCTCCATAGCTAGGTGACCCAACCCTCATAGCAAACCCATCTTGTCCATCACTCTTCCATCCATCCACCCACCCACCCAGTGTCTTGACTCCGTTTCTCCGGAGAGCCCTGTCTAATGCAATCAGTTTCCCACCTGTAATGAATTTGCATTCTGAAGCCTAGGTCATGATCGTCACGCGCATGGGGACCTCATGTCTAGAAACCGGCAGTGAGAGTAGACCCTGCCCTCCTCCAAATCGATACTAGGAAACTGTTCCTCCCTACAAATGCTCGAGTCACATAGTCAGCTCATCCGGTCACTAAGCATTCAGTTTTTCACTGGTGCCTGGCGAATGGTTCTATCATGTACCATGTATCAGTTTTCCAACTAGAGATAAGGAAGGAGGAATGTTGCCAGCAGAGAACAGCAGCTTGCTCATTGTCTACTGTGCATGGACCGAGGACTGTACTGGGTGGATGAAGAGGAGCCGTAGCCTCTGACCTCAGGATGCCCTCAGTATGGTGAGAGCTCTGTCAGAGCGGGAGAAGGGCACATGCCACGTGGGCGGAGCTGCATGCCACGTGGGCGGAGCTGCATACCACGTGGGCGGAGCTGCATGCCACGTGGGCGGCGCTGCATGCCACGTGGGCGGAGCTGCATGCCACGTGGGCGGAGCTGCATGCCACGTGGGCGGAGCTGCATGCCACGTGGGCGGAGCTGCATGCCACGTGGGCGGAGCTGACCTAAGCGCAGAACGACCATCAGAGACCAGGCATCTCCATGCAAGGAGTGAGCTGAGCCGCACCCATAGCTGCCTAGAACAGGCGGAGGAAGGCAGTTGCTACATGTTTTGGAATCTTACCAGATGGTTGCTAAGTGTAGCCACTGTTAAAAAAATAAATAAATTGTATAAATGTATAGTTAAGTGGAGAAGTAAAGATAATCAATACCAAAACTCTATTTTACTAGTCATTATTATTTTACTACATTTTTTTTACCATTATCTCTGCTCTGGGGAAGTATTTTTAGGTCCTTCAAACATGGTAGACATATTACATAATGGTGGCTACTATACATCTCTCTCAAGTCCGCAGGCAAGTACGCCGTGCTTAGACTGAAGACTGGTCATAGTGGGAGGATTTCCATCAGTGTCACTGGGAAGGTGAAGGATCAGGGTTTATCCCCTGAATAGAAGACCACTGTGTGAGTTCTCTCTTCCATGCCGTGGCTACATACCTTATAAAAGCAACTGAAGGAAGGAATGGTTTGTTTCGGCTCACAGGTTGAGGTGTTAAAATCTGTTGTAGCTGGGAAGGTGTGGTGGGGACAGCAGCTGTAGCTGTGGTAGCAGAGTCATGAGACAGACAGCCGCAGTGTCCATAGCCGAGAGAGAGAGAGAGACAGAGATAGAGACAGAGACAGAGAGAGACAGAGAGATAGACAGAGAGACAGAGAGACAGAGACAGAGACAGAAAGACAGAGAGAGACAGAGAGACAGAGACAGAAAGACAGAGAGAGAGACAGAGAGACAGAGAGAGAGAGACAGACAGACAGAGAGAGAGACAGAGATAGAGACAGAGACAGAGAGAGACACAGAGAGACACAGAGAGAGAGACAGAGAGAGAGACAGAGAGAGACAGAGACAGAGACAGAAAGACAGAGAGAGAGACAGAGAGACAGAGACAGAAAGACAGAGAGAGAGAGACAGAGAGAGAGAGAGACAGAGAGAGAGAGAGAGGTGAGTTCTGGTGCTGATTGGCTTCTCTTTTTGAACCCCAGCCCATGGGTTACTGCTGTCCACATCTGAGCTGTGAGTTTCCTGCTTTGTTTTAACTTTGTTGGATACCCTCTCAAAGACACATAAAGGTATGTTTCCTAAGCAGTTCTGAACCCAACCAAGCTACCAATGAAGATGAGATATCACAACCATTTACCAGCAGACAGGGCTGGCTTGAACAGGGATCCCTGAACTGTTCAGGAAGTTGGGAACCGAAGGTAGCAGCCACAGACTGGGTGAGGTCAAGAGGGCCCTTTGAGAGTCTGTTAAGAAACCGGGAGCTTGTGGTTTCGAAGGGCTTAAGGAGAGAAGAGATCATCTTTGCAGAAGTTTGGGAGGAGCATTAGGGCAGGGTTGTTTAGCTAGAGAGTAGCTGAGCTAGAGGCAGGAACCTAAGGTGACTCGGAGGTTAGATGATTTCCGTCACCATGCATCAGACAGGTCCTGTGAAGAAGGAGGACTTGGGTGCCTTTTGACATGTGGAGTTGCAGTGTCTGGTCTGGAAGATCTTTAGCTGAGAATATGCTACAACTAGCTACTTAACACAGCCTTGGAGATACTAGGTTGCACCTCTGGACCAGTCACCAGGTCTTCAGATGGCATGAAATTTCTAGAGGCATGAGATGACTTATGACAGTGGGAAAGTGGAAAGACAGAGCAAAGGGGAAGCCAAGGTACCGGCACACGCAAAGGAGAGCGTGAGAGGCGGAGAGAATGAGGTTCCGGAAGCAGGAGAGGAGGAGGGGTTCATTTTTCACTGCTGCTTTATTTTGGTTTTCTTTCCTTCTTTTCTCAATCTTTTCTTTTGTTGGTGTGTTTATGTGGTTGGTATAAGTGTGTATATGGTGTGTGTGTGTGCGTGTGTGCTGTGATATGTGTGTGGTGTGTGTATGGACTTGTTAGTGTGTGCACATACTTGTGCATGTGGGTGCACATGCGTGCGTGGGCAAATGGAGGTGAGAAGTCTACAGCAGGTGTCTTTCTTTGTTTGCTCTCCACCTTTTGTTCCCTGATGCCCCATCTGTCCTTTGGTTCCCTGATGTCCTATCTGTCTCCCCACTGAACTCTCAATGTCAAGAGCGCCTGGACCGCGCGTGTTGTAGAAACTATTCTTTCCCTATCTACTAGCACAAGGCTCAAGACTTAGCCTAGGGTGTCTCACAGACTCTAAGGCTTGTAATTGAGCTAGGCTGACTGGCCAGTGATCTTCAGAGCCCCACCTGTCTGCGCCCTGGCCCCTCAATGCTAGTGTCCTAGGGTTTGTTTGAAGGCTGCTAAAACTGTTTCTGAAACTATTTGGAATAATTTAAAAAATAGGAAGATAGGAAGAAGTTGTGCACAGAGAAGAAATAAATGAAAGTGAGGAGGTACTGAAAGCTGAAGACAGTTCCACAGCAGTCTCCGTGAGGGGACGAAGCCCAGACTGGACAGGTGGCTCAGCAACTAAAAGCACCAACTGCTCTTGTAGACAACCTGAACTCAGTTCTTGGCACCCAAGTAGGGCAGCTTACAAAGCCTGTACTCCAGTTCTGGGAGTTACGACATCCTCTTCTGGCCTTCAAGGGCACCCCCCCCACACACACACACACGCACACACACACACATTAAAATATATTTTCCCATATATACATGAAGAAGCATGATTGAATTGAATCAGTAGGTTGATTTTGGGTTTGTTTTTGTTTGTAATGAAATGAATGAAAACACTGAAAATTTAGGACAGTCAGAATGTGAACTAGAGGGAGTACCAGAGGGCATAGAAGAGGACTTAAGAAAGACAGGCCGGGTGGTGGTGGCGCATGCCTTTAATCCCAGCACTCTGGAGGCAGAGGCAGGCGGATCTCTGTGAGTTAGAGGCCAGCCTGATCTACAAAGAAAGCTCCAGGGCAGCCAGAGGTGTCTCAAAACAAAGTGGCTTTTCTGAAGACATTTACCCAAGACTGGAGAGGCGAGGGGGTTCTGCCAGCCAAGAAACAGGAAGAGGATGGGCAATGGACGCTTCTCCCGAAAGCCTGGCAGGAAGTTGGAAACAGTGGTGGAGGTAACAGTGAGAACCCCACAGATGTCCAGCTAGAGGGAGGCAGGCAGTGGACTGGGCAGGACCCTGGAGGGTTTGACAAAGATTTGGGACTTTATTCTGGTACAATGAGAAGCCATTGACAGGATGGTTCAATTTGATTTGCACTGGAGAAGATTGCTTCTGACCACTGTGTGGAGAGTGAGTTGGAAGGGATGGAGAGGAGCAGGGAGGGTGGGAGTAAGTTGTAGTTATCCTAAGGTGTGAGGCGAGCCCCAGTGACGGTAGTAATGATGGAGATGATGGGGCGGAGGCATGTTAATATTGCAGAGGCGCAATTTCTACAGTGTTATCCAGAACTGGGGTTAAGGGAGACAAGAAAATGCAGAATGAGCCCAAGTCTCTGCAGACTCGTGTCTTTTTAGTAGAGGACTTCATCATGCATGAGTTTCATGAGGCAGGCTGAGCTTCCCGCTGTAGACAGAGCAAGGGGACCTCGGAGACGCTGGGGCCCAAAGCTGTGCTAGGAACATTGGGCTAATCATGTGCAGGATGAAACGGGGAAAGGCTACAGAATGATGGCCTGGACTTCATTAAGAGATCTGAGAATGGCAAAGGAGGAGCCGAAAGACAGTCTGAAGAAAAGGCTGTGGGATACCGAGGTCGAGAAGAGAGAATCAAAGGGGAGGATGGGAGACAGCAATGCTAACGTCCTAGAAGCAGGCAGGCGGAGGGATGCAGGGAGCCCTCCCTGGTCACGGTTCCCAGCGATGGCAAGGTTCCCAGGTGCAATTCCCATATGACAGTTGTCCCTTTAGAACTGGAACAAGAGTGTTGGATCCAGCCTGGCTGGCTCATGGACCACATTCTAGGTCAGCAAGGGTTAATCTGTCTTTCAGATAATTGACTCACTCTTCCTTGGCCTGCACTTCCAGCGACTTGTGAGGCTGAGGCAGGAATATCACTTGACATACACAGTGAGCTTAAGGCCATCCTGGATAAGTGCAAGACCCTATCGTCGAAATATAAAAGTTTGGTTTTTTTTACGAGACAGGGTTTCTCTGTATTGTTTTGGAGACTATTGGTCCAGCCCAGCCTCAAACTCACAGAGATCCGCCTGCCTCTGACTCCCGAGTGCTGGGATTAAAGGCGTGCACCACCACCGCCCGGCTGTTTTTTTTTAAGAGCTGGGCATATAACGCAGAGGTAGAGCAAGGTCTTAGGTTTAACGCCAAGTACCAGAAAACGGTGGTGATGATGATGGTAATGATGACATTTGGAATCTAGGCTACATTCACACACATCTATCTACTCTGTTGTGCTCAACACAATCAATCTTTCTTTGAAAATTAGTTTCCTTCGAGTATTTTTGTTCCCTTCAAGTTTTTTTTTGTCCCATTTCAGGGACAGAGTTAGGATCTGGAATTTTTGGAGGTGCATAAGATTTCTATCTAGGACATCAAGATTTGGTAGCCAAACGTTCTGTTTGAGTTTTGATATGTGACATTTACAAAGGTGCTGATCTCTGTATAAATGGATCCTATTCTCACACTCCTCAAAACCTCCTCAAACATTCTTCATCGTCAGGGTTACTGACCGGCATTTTGTTTTCTGCTTTTGCTTTCCTCACGCACATCAGAAGCCAGATGGCAGGCAGTGAGCAATGCAGTTTGAAGAACAATGCACCTGCTTTCCTGCAGTGGGGTCTGGGCTCCTCCCACCCAGGGCTCCCTGGTTTCTGCCTGCTACACCTCCCCTTTTGGTGAACCCCGCTCTCCACACACACACACACACACACACACACACACTCACACACACATACACTCATACACACACTCACACACATACATACATACACTCACACACACATACACACTCACACACATACACACACTCACACATACTCACACTCACACACATACACTTACACACACTCACACACATACATACACTCACACACACATACACACTCACACACATACTCACACTCACACACATACACTTACACACTCATATACATACACTCATACACACACTCACACACACACTCACACACATACACTCATACACACACTCACACACATACACTCACACACACACTCACACACACACTCACACACACCAGCTTCCATCTCTCACTCTCCTTTATCTCAGTGCTCTCTTCTCTTACTGCTTCAGCTTCTTTCTTTCTTCCTTTCTTTCTTCCTTTCTTTCTTCCTTCCTTCCTTCCTTTCCTTCCTTCCTCCCTTCCTTCCTTCCTTTCTGGCTTGCTTATTGTCATTTTTCTCAGAATCCCTGTTTCATCCATTTCTGCCCCCTCCCCCCCCCCCCAGCTCAGAGATTCAGGGCTGCCCTTGCCTGAGTCTCATTGTCTGACTGCCCTCCCTGACTTCTGTCTGTTAAAGAAGAAAAAAAAAACCTCCATCATCAGAGCTTTGTGACTGCCTGGATTCTCGATACACTAAGATTTATTGTGTGTACACAATGGCGACCCCCAGGCTAAGCACTTGGAATGCAGAACGTGAGTGTTCTGAGAAGAATTTAAGCAAGCCTCTCTTTGCTTTAGTTGGTAAACATGCTGTTCATAATTATTGGAGAAGGTAATAGATGGAATCAAGTGAACTTCATGCAGTCAGACCAATGCTCAGGATCCAGGGGGGGTTCTGGGAGTCTGGTGTGGGCCTTTCATGGTGCTGGCATAGTCTCCGCTGCAAGTGGACACTTGAGAGTCACCTTTGCCACCCCTGCTTACTGACTGGCCTGTCTCTCTGCCTCCCTTCCAACACAAAGAGTTCATGAACAGGAAAGAAGTTGATGGGCGCTGTTTATTGGGTACGGGAAATACTGGCCAACGGGAGGGGAAGCCCCTCTTTTCCTAACTAATAAATGAAGCCACCTCCAGCAGCCAGCTGGGTTCTCCATGGTTATTAGGCAAAGCACTGGGAGTAAAGGACTTGGATGGTTTTGTCTGTCAGTTAAGCCATCTTGGTTGCCACGCAAAATGATATTAGTTACCGTGCACGGTTACATGAGGGAAATGGCTAAGTCTGTGGCCCAAATCCTTGCCTGACCTCGAAAGTCATTCCTTGGTATGCCAGAGAATTAGTTTCAGAATTTTGCAGACACCAGAGTCCCTAGTGTGAAATGTATAGTGTTTGCATAGATGCCTCCCCCCAGGCCTCTTCTGTAGACTTAAAATCATCTCTAGGTTACTTATACCAATACCCAACACAATGCAAATCTAAGCAAATAGTCATTCGATGATGTTACATTGTTCAGGAAATAATGACAAGGAAAGTTGGAAATGCTTAATATGGATGCAATTTTTCAGGAATGATTTTGATCCTCCAGTTAATTCACAGATGCAGAAGCTGTGACTACAGACAGCTCAGAATAAACAGTTCAGGCATAGTCCCGGGGGAGAAGTCTCCTGGGTCAGTTATCTTAAGCATATTCTTTCAAAGTTGAAAACAACACTGTGAACTGGGCTCCACTGCTAACTGAGCTGATTGCCTATGACTTCAAATACTCATTTCATTCTAAATAGATTTGGCTTTTCCTCAAATCCTCTGTTAAGAATCTTAGAAAAAAAAAAAGAGCTGTGCACAGTGATGCAAGTCCCAGCACTTGAGAGGCAGAGGCAGGTGGATCTCTGTGAGTTCAAGGCCAGCATGGTCTATATAGCTAGTTCCAGGACAGTCAGGACTACATAGAGAAACCCTGTCTCAAAAACAAAAAATAGAACAAAACAAAACATAACAACAAAAGAGTATAAAACCAAGGCTGGGGGTTGGGGATGTAGCTCATTAGTAGAGTGCTTGCCTAGCATACATGAAGTCCTGGGTTCAATCCCCAGCACTATATAAATCGGACATAGAGGAGCACGCCTGGAATCCTGGAACTTAGTAAGGCAGGAGAATTAGAAGTTCAAGGTCATCCTCAGGTACATAGTAAGTTCAAGTCCCAGAGAAAAAGATGAGGCTGGGGCTAAGTCTCCATTACTGAAGAGCTTGTTGGGTAAGCACGAGGACCTAAGTTTGACCCACCACCCTCACAGAGAGCCAGCTGTGCCTGTAATTCAGACATCGGGGATGCAGAGGCAAGAGGATCCCTGGGGCTCACTGACCTGAGGTAGTCTAGCCAAGCCAGGTTCAATGAGAGTCCCCGTCTCAAAAAAAAAAAAAAATCAGATGAAGAAAGACTGAAGGGGACATCTGACCTCTCATTCTCCAGCTGTGCTAGTGTGTGCTCACAGGAAGGGAGGGAGGAAGGATGTAGGAGGAAGGAGGGAGGGAGGGAGGGAGCTTTTAAATGACAAATTTGTGCAGGTCCTCTTTCTACTGATGGTAAGACTCCACGATTATATTATAATGGATTTTCTTCCTATTAAAAGCTGTGTGCTAAGTGCTGAGGCTTTCCTCAACACTGGGATAAGAAAGAACCTGTAGCACAAGAACATATCTTTCTTTTGTATACTTTTCTACCAACTCGGTTGGTTTTAAACTCCTGGATATTGTATCAGCACCCTACCAAGTGGCAAGTTTAAGTGAGTTTAGACAGTAGACACACCCATGGAATATAGATTGCAGGAAGATACAATGTATTTTCTTCTTTAGTGTGGGATTACTTTGTTTTGTTATGTTTCGAAACAGGGTCAACAATGACCTAGAAAAGCAATGTTTTTAGGGGAGTGTAAATGAGCCCCGGTTTGCCTAGGACTCCATGAAGCCCAGGCTAGTGTCAGATTCACAGTACTTTTCCTGCTTCATCTTACAACTGCTGGGATTACAGAAGTGAGGCAGCCCACCAGTCTCCAGATAGAACATTCTTTATCTTTGTGTTCATTAGTGCTTACAGTCAAAATCTTTAGATTAGTCGCACTTTGGGGTTTTGTTTTGTTTTCAGAAAAATGAGCAGAAAACACAGAACGTTCCCATATAACCCCTTGTTTCTCCTCCCCCACCTCACGCAGTTTTTACCCTGTCATTAGCATCTTGCATTAATGTAGTGCATTTGTTACAACTGATGAACCAATATTGACAGAGTATTAGTCACAGAAGTCCATTGTTTACATTAGGGCTCATTCTTCCTGTTGTACGTATGTTCTGGGGTTTTGACCAATGTATAATGATGGATCTATTACAGTAAACAGAATAGTTTCACTGTGCTAAAAGTCCTCTGCACCCAACCTGTTTGCCCCTCCCTCCTCCCCACTGATCCCTGGAAATTGAGGATCAGTCCGATACTTATCCATCCTCGATTATCTTAAAATGTCACAGTTAGCCCGGCATTGGTGCTGCACGCCTTTAATCCCAGCACTCGGGAGGTGGAGGCAGGCGGAACTCTGTGGGTTCAAGACCAGCTTGGTCTACATAGTGAGTTCCAGGACAGGCTCCAAAACAATACAGAGAAACCCTATATCGGGAAAAAACAAAAAACAAACAAGAAAAAATGTCACAGTTAGAAGGATCCAGTAGCATGTTTTTTTTTACACTGGCTTCTTTCTCTTGTTGCAGCATTCATGGAAATTCCCTTTGTGTCTTTTTGGCTTGCTACCTCACTTTGATCCCTGGATGATATTAAATGGTATGGATAAATCATAGTTTGTTTGTACAGTTATTTTTAAATCAATATCCTTATCTGTTCTGTGATCTACCATGACCTAATATGGATGAGAGATGAGAGATACAGGAACTTTCTAAAATGGCTCTATCCTCAAGTTTTGTCTATTCATGAGACGTGGCTTAGACAAAATCATATAAAAACATATTTAAAACACTCACATATATGTTGTTTGTACCAGACAACTCTGACCTAGAAAAGCAATGCTTTTAAGGGAGTATGAATCTCCTGAAACTAGAGCCATGTGCCTCTTCCCCTGCCCGACTGAGCACTCGTGTGTGTGTGTGTGTGTGTGCACGCGCACGCATGCAGCATGCAGCGTGCGCCACACGCACTCATGCATAGCCTGAGACTGAAGGTGGTGATAGAAACTGCTGGGAAGAGAGAGTCAACTTCTGCAGGTTGTCCTCTGACCACCACATATATGCTACATGCATCCCCCCAATAAATGCTAAATAAAAATGCAATGAAATAAGGTTTTTACAAACACCCAGTCGAGCACAGCGTCATGCACCTGTAATCCCAGTACATGAGAGGTAGAAACAGACAGATGAGAAGTTCAAGTTCATCCTTTGTTACCTAGCAAGTTCAAGACGAGGCTTGAGATTCTGTTTCAAAACAGACTGGCAAAAAACCCCTCTGGACCCAGTCTTGGTTTGTATCGGTTGATTGGTTGGTGTGTATATGCAGGTGCATATGCCCATGTATGGACAATCAGAGATCAGAGGAGGACTTTGGGCATCTTCCTCTACATCACCTCGTTGTCCAGATAAGGCCTCCTACTGAACTCAACCTTTTGGCTAGGTTGGTTGGTCAAAAAGCTCTTGAGACCTGTCTATCTCTCCTCACCAACCACCACCGGGATGCTAAGGTTACAGGAACTTGTGGCCATTGCCCACTTTTATGTGGGACTTCATCACTGGTTCTCTTGCTTTCACAAGTGCCTCTACCTCTGACCCATCTTCCCAGGCTATTGATTGATTTATTAATTTTAAAACAGGATCTCATGTATCCAAGCCTGGCCTCAAATTGACTATGTAGCTGAGGATGGCTTTGAACTCTGGCTCTTCTGTCTCCATCTTCTAGAATTAGAGATATGGACCAGCACACCTGTTTGTTTGCTTGTTTTTATTAGTAATGAACTCTACCCAGATGCTGGACCAAGTTCCATAGGAAATTGGACTAATAGTCAGTCTTTAACTTCTGAGATCTACAGGGGAAATACAGACAAGAAAGTGGCCAGGAAATAAGCTACCAGCCAGGCTGTGGGTGAGGCCCATTGGCTCTTTTGGCCTCCCAAGGGCTGGGTTTTAGAAGAATCTCTGTGTATTGATCATGGGGTGGATCAAGGCAGGTCTCAGCTTTGAGGTCTAGGTACATCTATTTTGAGAGTTACCAAGGACCTGACAAGTTGATCCATTCCATTCAAGCCATAGACTTACATTGATTCTTCTTAAAATCAGACTAATAATATACTGGTAGGGGGTGGGGAGGAGAGAGGAAGGGAAGGAGGTGGGGAGAAGAGAGAGAGAGAGAGAGATCCTTTTAGGATCCAAATATTTAGGTGTAGAATACTGAGTAACCTTTGATATACCAGAAGCTAATACAATAAATATTGGGTGAGGAATTAGCTTGCCATAAATGGAATCAGCATCGTGTGTTTCTCAAGAGTGTACTGTATCTTGATACATGCAGATACCCTGCTCCACTTTGGGGAGAAAAAATACTTATCTTCAGAGGAACAAATATTTATGTGTATACACACACACACACACACACACACACACACACACACGCACGCACGGATGTACGCACACACAGATACACACACGCACGCACACACACACGGATGCACACACACGGATGCACACACACACAGATACACACACAGATACACACACGCACGCACACACACACGGATGCACACACATACAGATATACACACACATCATTATACAGCAAGACTCTGTAAAAAACTAAAAAGAAGGTTGGGAGGAGGAGGAGGACAAGGAGAAGAGGGAACTGACTCTCAAAAATGGATCTCTGACATTCATACATATTCTGTGATGTGCGTGCCTGCCTGTATTCACATATATTACATATGTACAACCATAATGAAAGTAAATAAAATAAAGCTCATAACACTTCTCTGCTCTGAGGTTCAGTAAGAGACCTTGTCTCAAAAGCCAGAGGGACAGCTCCTGAGGAACAATACATGAGGTTGACCTCTAGCTCGAGTGTGTATACACACACACAGACACACAGACACACACACACACACACACACACACACACTGTCTCTTGGACCCAGCAATTTCTACTGCCCCTCACTCCCACTGCCTCCTTGCTGTGGGCATCCCTGCAGCCAGTAAAGGCTTCTAGCCGCTCATCTGTGGCTCCTTAACTTGCCATTATCTCTAAGCAAATCCCCCTTCTTTGATGCAGTTTGACCAGGCCTTGCCTGATACACCTCCCTGACACCCCCTCTCCCTTTGACCTCTCTCACCAGCCTCCTGTCTGACTGAATGCCCCTCAGGTGAGGGCTGTGACCTCTCATTCCATAGATATGCTCCTGGGCTAATTATGCTTCTTTTCTAACATTAAGGGGTTGGCTTTTTTGTGTCACTTCCTTTACAATGTCCCTCTCCTGTGTGCTCCTGGGCATGGGCAAAATCAGCGCAAGAGGGTGGCTATAGTCTTTTTCTCTACTAACCACCAAAGAGAACCCTGAAATCCTTACCCTGCCTAACCCTTCACCCCTAGGAAGAAGGCAAGAGTTTGATTTAATCCACATTAAGAAGCCCTGGGATAGCTGGGGGCAGAAGAAAGGAGATTTTCTAACTCTTGGCATGGAGTGTGAATTTAGATCCTCCTTGGTGTTGTTCCAGATGTGGAGAAAAAAGAGAGATGTGGAGAAAAAAAGGAGAGAGAGACAGATAGGCAGATAGATAAAAGATAGAGAGGACGTATTTGAAGTTTTCTTCTTGACTGTGGCAGTATGCTAAGACTGAATTTGGTGGGGCTTAGGAGTCCCACGAATCTTGTGCCTTGTCTTTGGTTCATCAGAGCCTGATCATACTATCTTGGCTGTAACTGGTGTTTCCTTGTCTCTTTCCCCACTGGAACACGAGTACAGAGACCAGGCATGTAGTAAACCCTCTCATGATTGACTAATAAATGAAACAGAAATTGTACAATAAAACAGAGACACAGCACACAAAATAAAAACCAAGTCACGGAACAATTAGCAAATGTAGTCATAGGGCAACTGTGCTGTGGAAGCAGATGTTAACTATGTCAGTCTACCCCGGGCGTTGGTGGCACACGCCTTTAATCCCAGCACTCGGGAGGCAGAGGCAGGCGGATCTCTGTGAGTTAGAGACCAGCCTGGTCTACAAGAGCAAGTTCCAGGACAGCCTCCAAAGCCACAGAGAAACCCAACCAATCAACCAAACAGACAAACAAACAAAAAATCCTATATCAGTCTAGCTCCAAAAATCACATCCTTAGTAACTGACAAACTTCTGATGGCAAAGGTCTTAATCTACCCTATCTTAAATACTTCTTGAGCTAGAGAATATTGGGGGAGGGGACAGGAAATTGCAGGAAACTAGAAGAAGCATGTAAACTCCAGGCCCTGCCTTCTTGTCCACACTGGTGCAGCCTGGCCACTGTTGCAAAACTGGCATTGAGGAAGCCCTTAGTAAATGTCAGAGCTATTCTAGACGCACATCAGTGAACAAAACAGCCAAATGCTGCAAGGAGCTTACATCTTATCTTAATAGGAACAATAAAAAATGTAAATAACTTATGGTGTTAGAAGACTATCAAATCTATGTAAAAAACAAACACACACACACACATACACACACACCAACCAAAAACAGAGGAACCCCAGGGAAATAAATAAAAAATAGGATTTTTATCTTTTTTTGATAGAGAATCTTTCTGCATAACCTAGACTGACCTAGAATTCACAATGTAACCCAGATTGGCCTTGAACACAAAGTGACCCTATTGCTCCAGGCTCTCAAATGCTGGGATTATAGGTGTGTGCCACTATAGTTTAAAATGGGAATTCTTATCTTAGAGTTCCAGATCCACAAGAGTTGTCTCAGAGATAGCAATCAGGGGTCCTGTGAATTTGAATAGACGGGGGCAGGGGCATTTTCATTTTCATTGATTTTAAAACCTCAAGCCTGAATGTAGCAGTTTACTAGTATACTAATAGTAGCAATTGTAACATTGTTACCAGAAATCACAGTATTTTCTATCTTTTTGGCAGCTGTTATAGATATCTTGGACTATTATTTCTATTCATTGCTACTTTGTAGCCATTGGGCTTTCTGATTAGAACTTGTTCTTTAGTGTATCAGTAAATGGATACTTAGTAACTATGTGTCAATATACTTACTTTCTTTTGCAACCCTATGCCTTTTATTTACCTCATATATAAGCATCTCCTGGAAGCCTGTAATCCCAGCGCTCAGGTGGTGGAGGCAGGAAGATCAGGACCTCAAGGTTATCCTAAGCTACACAGAGTTCAAGACTAGCTCCTATCCGAGACCCATTCTCTCAAAACAAAGCAAGGGTTACAAACAGTAGGAAAAGAAAAATGGCTTCAAGTAGAGGATAGCAGGGGTGACAAAACAGGTTGTAACGTTAACTGGGGTGGGCAGGGAAGGCACCACTGTAAGCCCCATGGGTCTAAGTTTCTAGCACATTCTCTCCTTGGCCATCCTCAAGCTATTGCCTGGCTCTGTCTAATGCTCAGAGTCAGGTGTGCAGTGCTGACATCTTGTTGTTTACCAGCCTATTTCATCCTGAAAGCCTCCCACTGCTCTCCAGTCTCAAAGTACTTAACATTCAAAGGCTTGTTTTTGCTTTGTTGAGACAAGATCTCATTATATAGTCTTGGTTGGCTTGGAATTCTCTACATAGCATAGACTGGCCTCAAATTTGGAAGGGGGGTTTGAGGTGCAGGCAGTACTAGGAATTGAACCTGAGACATCATTTGAGGCACTCTGTCTCCGAGTCACTGCCCTCTACCCCAGGTCCTAGCTCAGAATCTTGATTTTTCTTCTCTGCCTCATGAGTTCTGGGATTACAGGTGTATACTACCACTTGCAGTCAACTTGGGGAATCAATGAAATACTGTCAGAAGGTCTAATAGTGTGTGTGTGCGCGTGTGCACGCGCGTGCGCATGTGTGCACATGCATGTGCATGTGTGTGCATGTGTATGTGTGCATGCCTGTGTGTGTGTGTGTGTGTGTGTGTTGGGGAGAGAGATGGAGAGAGAGAGAGAGAAAGAGAAAGAGAAAGAGAGACAGAGAGAGAAAGAGAGAGAAAGAGAGATCTTTTGTTGTTCTGTTTTCTATTTAAGCATCCGACTCAAGGAGATAAAATAAACTAGCTCAAATCAGCCAGCAGTGTCTGTCTCCTAAAGAAAAGATAAGCAAATTGGCAACTCCGACTGCTGATTAAGTACCACCCAGGGCAAATGGAATGTGAATGGAAGATATTGCCATATTGCAAATTATTTTAAAATTCCAATTCATCTCACACACACAGTGAAAATCCTCAGGATTCTGTGACAAAGGATCCTTTGTTTCTTAAAAAAAAATTTTTTACACTTTGAAGCTGTAGAAATATTTTTAAAGAGCTACATGTCAACTGTGATAAAAATACTATCAAGAAATGACAAAAATTGATTTCTTAAATAAATTAAGATGCTATTAGCTGTGAGGATGGCTCCTCTTGTGACGGCTGTGTTCGTGGGGAGGTCTCTTCTGTCAGTCAGATCAGAGGCCAAGGCTTTCAAGGTTGGCTCCCCTCCTCAGCCCACCTCTCTCTGACTCCTCAAGCCTCCAGCAGCAACTTCAAGTATCCCATGCTACTGTGACGGGCTGAAGGAGTGGTGTGTGTGTGTGTGTGTGTGTGTGTGTGTGTGTGTGTGTGTGTGTTCTCTTCCTATGGAATGTTCTTATAAAAAGTAAAACACTTCCCAGTAGCTCCGAATTTCACCTTTACCTCCTCGGCTAGAACAGGCCACCATGCAGTCACCACTGGAACGTGGTTGCTTTTCCACAAATTGACTTAAGACTATCACTCCTGGGGCAGGCACATTGCTGTTCAAATAAAACCCAACTTGCATACCTAATGGGTCTGCTCCATAGAGTGAAAGCTCCAGGAATCGAAGCAAAAAGAATCCTGAAACTTTAAGCTGGGGAAATATATGAATCTTAGCTAAACTAAAAATAAGTGATCCCCAGACTAAATTCTTCCTTACATTGATCACTTACATGTGTATTCCCAGGTCACACTTTAGAGATTCTCAGAAACATCCTTCTTCACCAGTCGCTGTGCCTGTGAAGCCCTTCCTCCGTATCTGACACTACAGTGCTTCACTTGCTGGAAACGCCTGTGTGCTCTGCTAATTTCTACCGGTGATGCAGGCATCATTATCCTATTCCACAGATGAGGAAACTGAGGCTTAGATAAACTCTATATCATCATCTGGTTGGGAGCAATAGAGTTGAGACATACATTTCCCGTGTTCCATTCTTGTTCAGCTGTTTCCAGAGAGGGGAGGATAAAGTATTTTTAAAAAATGGAACAAAGAATCTTAATCCTGTGTGGGGTGGTAGAGCGAAGGGAATACCTGAATACCAGGTGGGGGTGTCAGGCAGGGCTTCCTGAAAGCACCTTAGCTGGGTCTGAAAGGATGGAGAAGACAGAAGGCAGGGTGAGCAGGGACTAAAGGGTGAGGCCACCACTCAGGATGCGGTGGGACAAGAGTGGGGGACGAGACTGGAAGGTTGGTTTGGGGCAGATGACAACTCGAGTCTACTGTCTGGTCAAGGTGATTAAGGGTTACTTGTAGGTAGCAATGACTCAGCGACTCTGAGCAATGGTGTGGCTGCAGGAAGACAGTTTTATCATCAGGCTACATGCATTCAAGAAAAAGACTGGAGCCGGGGTGTCTGGTGAAGCCGGGGTGCCTGGTGAAGCCGGGGTGTCTGGTGATGTGGGGCTGACTGGTGAAGCCAGGATGTCTGGTGAAGCCAGGGTGCCTGTGAAGCCGGGGTGCCTGGTGAAGCCGGGGTGCCTGGTGAAGCTGGGGTGTCTGGTGAAGCCGGGGTGTCTGGTGAAGCCGGGGTGTCTGGTGAAGCCGGGGTGTCTGGTGAAGCCGGGGTGTCTGGTGAAGCCGGGGTGTCTGGTGAAGCCGGGGTGCCTGGTGAAACCAGGCTCACTGGGCACTGGCAGCCTAGGAGAGGGGGGCGTGAACTAATGGGAGGGGCTGTGAGAAGAGAAACGGTGAGAATTAGTCCAGACTTGAGCGGGTTGTGGAAGCACAGGAGGATGGTGTTTCTCCAAGAAGAGCAGATGAGTTCCATTTGGTAGCAGCTTCTAGAAGGCTGTTGGGAATGTGGGACCAGATCTAGGAACACCCATCAATGCCAAGATCCGCCTGAAAGGCATAGACAAAGAGCTTGTCGAGAGAGAGCCAACAGAGCAGGGAGAGCTAAGCTAGAAGTAGGCCATCAGGAGCTAAGAGGGAAAGCCTCCCCTCAGACCAAGTGGTTACAGAAGATCACTATGTACATCTACCCCAGAGGGAATAAATGCTAATCAAGGTAGATTAGGTGCTTGGTCTAGATCCTGCACCTCTAGCTGTCTCCCGCAGGGTTTTGATGCCTGTGGCTTAAGGACCCCACTTTGAGAAACACAACTACCTCCCTGTGCGACCCCCACCCATGGATAGTGGATTAGCGTCATATTATACACATATGACTCAAAACAGCCCATCTCCATTGAAATCTCTTGGCTAGAGAACTCCAAGCTCTAACGCCCAACTTCAGCGGAGCAGCCCTGTCCGGATGTCTCAGAAACCTTGAACTCAGTCCGTTCAGAATCCAACTCATTTTCTAACCATACCTGGTGCAATCGGATAAAGTACAGGTTCCTCAGTTTGGCATAGTCTCCCCAGTATCCTCCTCCACCACAGCCTCTGGCGGTGATCTCATTTTGTGTAGATCCTAGATGCACAGACTTTTCCATATTGCTGTCCTTTGCCAGAATCCCCAGGCTGGCCGAAGATGTTCCATCCCCCTGCCCCCAAACGCACTCCTTACCATTCATATGCCTGTGCTCCCTGAGGACCACAGGTATCCGTGTCATGACGGTGCTCTTCGCGAAGGAAATGACCAGGAAAGCTGAAGGAAAATTGGAAACACTTTGCATAGAGAGGAGAGAGACTGAAGAGGAATGACAGAGTCTAGCTGTGGTCTGCCTAAGAGTCCCAGTGGTGGGAGAGCTGAGGAAGGTCGCTGGATTGGCATTTAAGAGGCCACTAGCAACTTTAGATCAGTGTCAGCCCAACAGTCCTCTGCCATGGGGGTCAACCCCTCTAGGGCCTGCCCCATAGGGCAGGCTCATGTCAGTAGGAGGGAAATTCACAATACAAACACAATACACATTGATGTTCAGGCTCGGTCCCCGAGCCAGGTTGACTTAGCAGGACCTGATGGCCTTGTACACCACTAGCCCTAGCCACCTCCTCTTGCTATGTTCTTCCAAACTCCCCGTGTTTATTCAAGTTCAGCCGAGCTGCGTGTAGGCAAGGAGCTCCTGCCTGCCCGCCTGTTATCACAGGAGGTCCTCTGCAGAGCCTGATTACCTCTCAGAACTACTTCCTAGGGACAAATCAGCCCAGTCTGCCATTCCTGCCATCTCCAGCAAAACCGCCCTGCCTCCCTGCACCTTCCTCGAGGCTTCTCTCTCGTGCACTTTCAAGTTTCGTTCTTCCTAACTAACTCCTTTCAGCTGAGTGCTCTTGGGCATCACCTCAGCCCCACCCCCACCGGGGTGTCTGATTGTTTTTCTTCTGTAAACAGAAACAGAAAATGAGTGACGTTTCCCTGTCATCCCGGCCTTGTCCGTGCAAGTCCCTCTAAGGCTGCACGCATGTCTGTCTAACAGTCATGTCCCCTTTGCCCTGCCAAGTCTCTGGTCTGGTCTACCCTTTGCCCTTAAAGCTGTAGCTGCTATGATTCTTCATTTGAATGCACTATCTACTCTTTCAAAATCCCCTGTGGGTGTGATATTTGTCAGTGAACTGTCATTATTAAATACCAGCTCTCTTACAAAGAGATCATTGAAACCAAGTTAAAGTTGAAAGTGGAAATGCAAATGAATTTCTTAAGAATAACTGAGAAAAAAGACTAATAAAACAATAGTAAAAAAAAAAACAAAATTGGCTATATTATGATTTGTTAGGAAACAGAATCAAAAGAGAAAAGAGGAGTAGATGAAATAAAGAATGCGTGAAAAGATAGAAAAAGAGACAGGCACAATGTCAGGAAGAAAACAGAGGCAAATAAGACCAAAAGAGAGGTCTGATCCATGGGGCTCTGCGTGAGTGTGCCCATATGCCTCATAGAGGTCAGAGGACAGCCTCTGGTGTCATTCTTCAGAAGTTTCTACTTACCTTAATTTCTTTCTTCCTTTTGCCCCTCCCTCCCTCCCTCCCTCCCTCCCTCCCTCCCTCCCTCCCTCCCTCCCTCTCTCCTTCCCTTCCCATCTTTGTCTGCTTGCTTTCTGAGATAGTTCTCTTAGGGAATGGAACTCACCACGTAGACTAGTTTGTTGGCCTGTGAGACCCAAGGGTCCACCTGACTGGATTACAAATGAGTGTTACCACAACCAACTTCCCTTTATTTGTGGGTCCTAGGGATCTAACTCAGGTCCTCATGCTTGCAAGCCAAGCACTTTACCAAAGAAGCTATCTCCCTTGCTCGCAGAGGTGATTTTGGGAGCGACAACTTGACGGTGTGACCTGCTTCCTCCAGGCATGTTTTTAATAAACATACCACAGACTTAGAATCAGGAATAAGCTGTCGGGGAAAAAAGGAATCATAACACCAAGTCAAAATAAGAAGCAACTTATACAGACACCCGGCTTCAAACAACCCGGGGGGGGGGTAACAAGACTCACACCCCTAAAATATGCACCCGAAAGACCACTCACTGTCCCTATCCTGGTGACCCTGAAGATACTGTGATGTGTACCTGTCCCGCGCTACCGTCTCGCCAGCAAGAACGACGCAGAACACTCGGATCCTTCTGCAGTAAAGCTTTAATGCATCTTGAGAGATAGATGATCAGCTTCTTAGAGGGAGACCCCAAGCTAAGAAACCCAGCCCCTTATATAAGCCTAGGAGCTCCGAGTGAGACGTGTAGAGCCGGGATTGGTGGTTTGCACATCACCCCAGATGACGTCACGGGAGAGGCACAGTTTAAACGGTTAACTCCAACTGACAGCGACAGTTAACTCCAACTGACAGCGACAGTTAACTCTAACTGACAGCGACAGTTAACTCCAACTGACAGCGACAGTTAACTCCAACTGACAGCGACAGTTAACTCCAACTGACAGTGGATGTCAGCGCCATCTTCTAACGGCAATAGCGATAGCGAGGGCGGCTCCTCACATCTCCCCCTATTCATTTATTTTTGAAGCAATAGGACACCCACAACTTTGGAGTGGAGATAGAGGTCAAATCCCCATGTGCAAATTCGGAACATGTACAAAGCTCCTCTCCAGGGTCTTATCCCCAGAGGAAGTCCTGACCAGTCCGATGTCTTTTTTCTGGGGGAAGGAGATCATGACATAGAACCTTCATGCAAGATGACTTATCTCCCAGGAGAAAGTCGTTATACCGCAGACCTCTCCTGTGCAGTGCTTAGCCTTGCAACTCCTTGGGCTGCTGAAGCCTACCCACTCTATCCCGTGCAATGAGACTAGCCTCGTGGGGTGCAAGAGCTGGGAGGCCAGCGACCTATTGCTTTAACATGGTTAACCAAATGTCAGGGGATGCTCCGTGTTCTAAGGCAGCAAGTGCTTGTGCCACCACCACTTTCTCCTTTTGTTTGGGCTCTGAGCGTACACACCATCCAAAGCATCAACACTATTCCACAGCAGAGAACTAGGCTAAATGATCCTACCCCCACCCATTCCTTAAAATAAGAAAATGCAGATGAAATCCAGGGGGAGAGGTCTTCCATCAGAGAAAGATCCAGATGCGTCGAATTCACTTGCAGGATCGCCATTCTCAACTCACGGAGTGTCTGCTCAAACTCAAAAGTCCAATTCTGTAATAAATGTTGAGACAGAGCTTTTGACAGGTTAGCTGCTCTTGTAAAATTCTCATATTGTACTAAGTGACACAAAGGCCAGGCAACTTTGTTCACATCCCAATTTGGCCATCTGCCACAATATATCCAATTGTTCCTGAACCAAATTAATCTGTTGGTTTACCAACATCAGGCCTCCTTGTATCTGAGAATTGGCAGTGGCCTGTTTATCTAGGACCATGGTCACAGTGGCCTATAGTTCATTAATGGTTTGAGTTGTCTGCACAGTGGCAGAAAGTGCAAGGGCCGAGGCGGTAACCGAAGCAGTAACCGCGGCGGTGGCTATCAGGCCCACAATAATAGCAGAGATCCCAAAAATCTCGCTTTTCCCTAAACAAACTCAAATTACTTGGCGCCTCAACAGGAGCTGGAATAAATCGAGGCATGCGCATTACCAAAGCAAAAGGGTGCTTAATAGCATCCCAGCATAATGCATAAAAACAATTCTAAGCAGAACAATTTATTTCTTTCTGATTCTTACCTAAGGTATCATTACTCACAACCCAAATAAAGGGCAGCTGAATAATTAGTTCTCTTAAAAGGGGTATACTTAACATTGGAGGAGGACCAATCAGATGATCCAGAGCTCTGTCCCTCACTCAGACTGTTGCCTAATGCCCCTTTCCAATCAAAAGTAATCTGTCCCTTCTCACTATCATAGGAGAAAGATCAGTACAGCTTCCATTAATTCAAAAGGATTAGCATTAGATCTTTCTGGATCCATATGAATAAAATTATCCTTTAATGAAGAAATCACAGTAAAGCACAAGCTTCCTACTAATGACAAGGTTCTCTCATCCTGAAAACTCTGTATCTGAGGATCTAAAGGCAAAAAGGCAAGCCCCAACTCTCTATTATTTGTGAAAAATCTAGGGAACACCTGGGCATTCTGCATCACTGGCATCGGTAGGGGGAAGGTAGACATGATGGCCCACCGTAACTCTCCCATCATACTAGGAACCATCATCCCGAGTAGGAGAGTCTTCATCACCCACTTGGCCTCCATCCTTCTTATTCTGGAGTTGTGAAGGAGCTCTTCGAGTGAGTCTTTCAGGGATCCACAGGGGGTTTTCTTCCTCCTGTGGAAAAACACACACAGCTCCCCTGGATCTTATAAGAATAGGATCCGGGCCTTTCCAGAGATCAGTCAAGACATCTTTCCATTTTACCATTTCTTTTGGCCTATCAGGCTCTAAACTGTGGCGATCAGCCGCAGTGTGGCCTTGGGCATCACAGTTCAAGAAATTAAGGGTAAAAAGTGCCATGGATACAGCAACTCTTGGTACCGAGGGTAGAACATCCTCAATACTCCCCTTTTGTTTAATCAGATATGATTTGAGTGTACGATGGGCACGTTCCACAATGCCCTGTCCTTGAGGGTTATAAGGTAGGCCAGTTAGATGGGTAACATCCATTTGCCGACAAAACTGTCGGAATTTTTGAGAGGTATATGCTGGTCCATTGTCTGTTTTTAAAATTCTGGGTTTTCCCTAAGCACTCCAGGCCTCAAGGCAATGTTGAATCACATATGAGGCCTTTTCCCCTGTTAGGGGTGTGGCAAACATTACGCCAGAACAGGTGTCAACAGAAACATGAACATATTGAAGCCTTCCAAAAGAGGGAATATGAGTAACATCCATCTGCCACATCTGCAATGGTCTAATGCCACGTGGGTTTATTCCCATGTGGGGAGTAGGTAAGAATTCGCAGCAATTCTGGCATTGAGTAACAATTTCCCTAGCCTCTTTCCTGGATAGAGCAAAACGACGGCGCAAGGTCTCAGCCGTCACATGAAAGCGCTTATGGAATTCTTTTGCTGCTTGTGCATGGGTAGACAAGGCAGCGGCCACCAGCTTTGTAGCCTTGTCCGCTAAGTCATTCCCTAAGGACATGGGACCTGGGAGTCCAGAATGTGCTCGGACATGGGTAATGAAAACAGGAAATCTCCTATTTAACAAGGCAGCTTGTATCTTCTGAAAGATGTTAGCAACTCTGCTGGAGGATCTTATTATTCCAGCTATCTCAAGGAGATTAACTGCATTAACCACATAAGAGGAATCTGATACAATATTGAGGGGTCCTGGAAAAGCCTCAAGAACCTCCAGTACTATCAGACATTCTACAACTTGAGGTGAAGTTTCATTATATTGTTTAGATATAACCCTATCCTTGACCACATAAGCTCCCATACCAGTTTTTGATCCATCAGTGTACACCACAGTCCCATCTGGGAGTGGGTCTTTAGCTGTCACTTGTGGAAACACTATAGCCTGGTTTAGGGCAAACTGTAAAATTGGATGCTTTGGAAAATGATTATCAATTTGTCCTGAAAAGGAAGTAACTAAAACTGCCCAATCACTAGATGTGGCTGCCAAGGTCTGAACTTGTGCAGCAGTATAAGGCACAATCAAGGAATCAGGATCCCTGCCAAAATGTGTAACAGCTGCTTTTATTCCGCGAAGCGCGAGCTGTGCAACAGCATCAGGGTACCAGTCAATAATCTTAGCAGGGGAAGCATTTGGATGAATCCAAAGTAATGGTCCATGTTGCCACAGGACTGCAGTTGGCAATTGAGCTGTCTTAAAAACACACAGATTAAAAGGTAGTGACTCCTCAATTCGTTGTAATTGTGCTTCCTGTAAGGCCTCTTCCACCATCTGTAAGGCTCGGTGGGCGGCAGGGGTAAATTTTCTGGGTGAGGAGATATGAGGCTCACCCTCCAGGAGATCGAAGAGGGGTTTTAGATCAGCAGATGGAATTTTTAAAAAGGGCCTCAACCAATTTATATCTCCCAGAAGTTTCTGAAAATCATTTAATGTTTGTAAGTGGTCTTTGCGAATTTCTATTTTCTGAGGAACTATATTTTTGGGAGTAATCTTTGAGCCCAAAAAGAGGCCTGTATCTGCAATTTGAACCTTTTCTGAGGCAATCTCTAATCCCCACTGTTTTAATTCAGCCACCAGCATGGGAAAAGCCTTTTGTAAAACATCTAACTCTTTGTGACAAATAAGAATATCGTCCATATAATGGATAACGATTAAAGATGTAAATTGCTTCCTAATTGGCTCCAAAGCCTCCTGCACATATAGCTGACATATTGTTGGGCTATTGGCCATGCCTTGCGGCAGTACCTTCCACTGAAATCTCTTGTCTGGTTCCATATGATTAAGAGAAGGGATAGTGAAGGCAAACCTTGGTCTATCCCGTGGGTAAAGTGGAATAGAGAAGAAACAATCCTTAATATCTATAATAATAAGCTTCCAATCTTGAGGAAGTGCAGAAAGCAAAGGAAGGCCTCTTTGAACAGGGCCAAAAAGATGCATCTGATTGTTAATGGCCCGCAGGTCGTGGAGTAATCTCCACTTCCCAGATTTCTTCTTAATAACAAAAATTGGTGTATTCCATGGGGAGGTAGAAGGCTCTAGATGCCCCAGCCGTTCCTGTTCTTGCACTAATCTTGTGACAGCCTCTAATTTTTCAGAGGATAGAGGCCATTGAGAGACCCATAACGGCTCCTCTGTTTTCCATGGTATGGGTCGTGAAGCCTCAACGGCCCCTAAATAAAACCCAGTCCTTTTCTACCCCGATTTCCGTGTTGTGTAATGGGTTTTATTCTGCCTTGTTCTTGCCTACCCAAGCCTCTACCATTTGTATACCCCATCTTTGCCATAATGGCTGATGCCTGGGGGGAGTATTCATTAGTTAGGGTCATGCCCATGGCTTGTAACACATCTCGTCCCCATAAATTTACAGGGAGTGGCAACACATAGGGGGTAAAACATCCCTGTTTGCCTTCAGCATCCCGCCAGGTTAAGGCTGAGGCACTGATGGCAGGAGAGGACTGGTATCCAAGACCTTGTAGAGAATGAGATGAAACAACAGTGGGCCAAGACTTCGGCCACCAATGGAGTGAAATAATGCTTTTGTCTGCTCCCTAATCCATTATCCCTTCAAATTCTTTTCCATTAATTAACAATTTTATTGTAGGTCTCTCATTTAGGGGTATAGCCAGATAGGCTGAATCACTTCCAGAAGATCCCATAGCCCTTTTTTGTAAAGTGTAGGTTTCTCCATCCCCGAGGGAGGGCAGCAACACCAGTTGTGCAATTCTATCTCCCTGCTTTATAGAAAATACACCCCGAGGGCTAGAACAGAGAACTTGAATCTCCTCTTTATGATATGGGTCAACAATCCCAGGATATATAATGAGTCCCTGTAAAGTTAAGGAGCCACGGCCCAGAATAAGCCCAATGGTGGCAGGGGGCAAAGGTCCAGGGGAATGGACTGGGACCGGTTGAACATTCATTTGGGGCATGAGTAAGAAGTCGGAGGCGGCACGCAAGTCCATTCCGGAGGTTCCTCGGAAACCTCTACTTCCTCTTGATTGCTTTTCTGAAATTGGTTCCCATATTTCTGAGGGCCCTGGGACCATGGGCCCCGTGACCCGTTTTTTGATTGGGGTACCTTGGATTCTTCAATAGGGGGCAGAAGCCTCCCTTTACATCCCGGACTGACCTGCATTCGCTAGCCCTATGATAACCTTTACCACAACGATAGCAAAGCTTCGATTCTCTTGTTCTTTCAGGGGCTTGACAATCTTTCTTAAGGTGCCCCATTCTCCCACAATTAAAACAAGCTTTTCGATTAGATAAATCTCTATACCTGTGCGTTTGTAAAATGGCGGCAGCTAGTCCTGCATTGGTTAGGGTCCCCCAGCTCCCTGCACACTCTGAGCCAATCTTGTAAACCTTTGCTTTTGCGAGGGGCGATAGCCGCTCGACATTCCTGGGTTGCTTGTTCATAGACAAGTTGCTCAATCAGGGGCATAGCTTGTTCTGAATCACCAAAGATGCGACTGGCGGCCTCTGTCATTCTGGCCACAAAGTCTGAAAATGGCTCTTGGGGTCCTTGGACAATCTTTGTAAGGTGTCCACTGGACTCTCCCTTTTGTGAGGGCCTTCCATGCTTTAATAGCGGCGGCCGACACCTGACCATAGACGCCCCAGATGTAGTTGGTTTGATTAAGGGCATGTTGACCCTGACCTGTCAGCATTTCAAATGTCCACTGCCTCTGATTCTCATCTTCAGCCGTGGCATTAACTCTAGCTTGTGCCTGGGCTGCATCATACCAGAGAGCCTTCCATTCCATGTATTGTCCCATGTTGGGAAGCACTGCTTTCACTGTCGTTTGCCAGTCAGTGGGAGTCATGGCAAAATTAGCAAGCCTTTCCACCTGTAATGTGGTAAAGTTAGCATTGACCCCATAATTACGAACGGATTCGGCCAATTCTTTAATTTGATTGTAATCTACGGGGTATGTACTCTTCCGCCTTCCACATTCTCGAATACTGGAAAAGCCATTTGTATTTTTCTCCGTTCCTCTAAAGGTAAAAAGGAGTCAGTACCAGTATTCAGCCGAAGCTCATATGGCGGAGGCGCTGAGGGGCGTGAGCCCGCCGGATTTATAGGCGGTGGCCTCACATTCATTTTTGTTTTCAGTGGCCGGTGTCTATCAGGGTGATATCTTTTTTCCTCATACCGTGCCACCTCCTCCTCTAGACCACCTTCTTCGCTAGAATCCAGAGTGTCAGAATCAGAATTATCTAGCTCCAAGGCTTCTAGCTCTACTGCAGGGTATAGACTAGATTCTGGCTTTTTCTTTTTCTTAGATTTGTTAAGGGGTGAATGATAACTCCCTTCTTTCTCTCCCCTTTCTTAACTTCCTGGGAGGGCCTTTTTTCTTAGACATGTCTTTTCTTTTGCGAGCTCCCATTCTCTCACTCCGTTCAGTTTCTGACATGCTATCCTGAACTTCCTCTAAGGTTCCCTGACTTTCTATTATAGCAGGGTGACAGGCCTCATCCTCCAAGCAGTTTTTAACTAGCTTCCAAATGGCTTTGGTACCTAAGCAGAGATCTCCTTCTGCATGCTTCCTGTCTAGTTCTTACCTAGCTTGTTCCATGAGGCCACAGTGAGGGACCCGGAACAAGCATACCATGGTGCCACTCTATCTACCTCCTTCACAAAATTTTGAAGTGTTCGTGGTGCAATTTTAAGATCTCTTTGTTTTAGCACAGTCTGTAAGGCTGTAACCACTGACTGTGACGACCCCATCGCGCTGACAGCTTATCTAAAAACGCGCTCAACTCCGTTACCAGACTGACAGCACCAGACTGACAGCACCAGACTGACAGCACCAGACTGGACAGCGCCAGATGGACAGCGCCAGATGGACAGCGCCAGACGGACAGCGCCAGACGGACAGCGCCAGACGGACAGCGCCGTTCTGTCAGCACCAGCCACGATGAAGGAGAAGGACAAACAGGACTAGCACCAAAGCCTCCACTGACCCGTCCCACGGTGATGACAAACTAAGGCCAAAGTCGAGAAAAGGGTTGTTCAGGATAAAGCATACCTCTCTGAACCTACGTCCCTGCAGTTCTGAATCCGCCCCGTCTTCCGAGGGGTCTCCGCGGCGCCGGCGATGTTGAAGAGTTCCCGGGTTTCGGCACCAGATGTCCCGCGCTACCGTCTCGCCAGCAAGAACGACGCAGAACACTCGGATCCTTCTGCAGTAAAGCTTTAATGCATCTTGAGAGATAGATGATCAGCTTCTTAGAGGGAGACCCCAAGCTAAGAAACCCAGCCCCTTATATAAGCCTAGGAGCTCCGAGTGAGATGTGTAGAGCCGGGATTGGTGGTTTGCACATCACCCCAGATGACGTCACGGGAGAGGCACAGTTTAAACGGTTAACTCCAACTGACAGCGACAGTTAACTCCAACTGACAGCGACAGTTAACTCCAACTGACAGCGACAGTTAACTCCAACTGACAGCGACAGTTAACTCCAACTGACAGCGACAGTTAACTCCAACTGACAGTGGATGTCAGCGCCATCTTCTAACGGCAATAGCGATAGCGA